>NW_017805498.1:577123-604381 GCF_001891065.2 Hippocampus comes | reverse complement strand
GAAGTGAAAAGACGAACGCAAACAATACCAAATACAAATATTAACACTCATGCATTTTAATACCCGTGTTTGTATTATGCATGTATTAAAATTTGCAGTCAGACAGAACAAGGTTTAAGAGGGGAGCGACAGAACAGCCGAAAAGAGATAACTGTATGAAAAATGAACAAGACATGACACCAACTGTAGGGAAAAAAAACCCAAACTGTATGAAAAATGAACAAGACATGACACCAACTGTCGGGGAAAAAAAAAACAATACAAATGATATGTATCCTTCATTGTCACGTAGGAGTCGAGTTCTATGTGGGGCAGTCGTGCTACACCCGAGGTAGACTGCAGGACAGACGTAGTAGTCTTGGTTGGGTAATTGTACCACTTGGGAGTGGCTTGGTTCTATCCCAAAAGTTGTAGTAACAGAGTACAAGTGAGGGTTCAGCTCAAGGAGTTCGCGAGGTCATAGGAGTTGTTTATAGTAATGAGGAGTAGGGATGTAATTATATCCAAATCTGACGATAGGATAATTATCACGATACTGAATAAAAAACGCATAATATTCTTTAAAAAAAAAGCTCATCATATTGATAATTAATTCAGATGATTAATAATAGTAGTGACAAATAAATAGGTTTGGCCAGTCATTTTATCGTCATGTGTTCTAATGGCTCAGCAGCAAAGCATCAGACTTATGTTGCACGCAGTGATGTGTTCGGCTGAAGCGGATGAAAACAAATGTTTTTTTGGATGGAAAAAAAAAATCAAAACATCCAGACATCAATCCAATGAAAAAGGAAAATAGAATCAAAAGGTACGATTTGGTGTCAAGATTATTTTATTGATGTGTTTAAAGGGCTAAAGTCGGATATTACAAAATCATACAAAAATCCCTAATCCTGGGAAGTTTCAGTACCTTTGAATTAGCACTGCTGCAATTGTTAAAAAAAAAGACAAAAAGAAAATGAGCTGGACACAAATATTTAACCCAGAGGGTCAATCATCATGTATGGTTTACTTGTCCTTGATTTGTATATCGTAAATCCAGCCTTGACCAAGTGTATTTGAATTAGCACTGCTGCAATTGTTAAAAAAAAAAAAAAAAAAAGAAAAGGAGCTGGACACAAATATCTAACCCAGAGGGTTAATCATCATGTATGGTTTACTTGTCCTTGATTTGTATATCGTAAATCCAGCCTTGACCAAGTGTGTCGCCACTGTTGTCACCCTTTCAGGACAGCGACCTGAAGCAGTACTGGATGCCCGACAGCCCGTGTAAGCAGTGCTATGACTGCAACGAGAAGTTTACCACATTCCGTCGGCGCCATCACTGCAGGCTGTGCGGCCAGATTTTTTGTAGTCGCTGCTGCAACCAGGAAATACCTGGAAAGTTCATGGGCTACACAGGTAAGCAGCGCGACAGATGAAGGAAAAGACCCACGTCATCCAGCATCATATGTACGCCTTACTGTACCATTTTCTAGGAGACTTGCGAGCCTGTACGTACTGTCGAAAAATAGCGCTCAACTACGCCTACTCAGCGGAGTCAGGCTCCATCGGCGAGGACCTGAACGTCTTGTCTGACTCTTCATGCTCTATGTGTGTGTTGGAACCCAGCGAGCCGCGGACGCCCGTGGGCGGACGCAAGGCAAGCAGGAATATCTTCCTGGAGGAAGACCTCACCTGGCAGAGGTGAAACCATTGTGAAGTCCTTTCACTTCAAGCACGACCAGCTGATTGCTTTCTCATAACATGCTATGTTTGGAAATGAATGGGAGGGGATCGATCAGCCTCCACAAGCACAAACGCTGTCAGAGTGGTGTTAGGGCGTCAGAGTGAATTTCCGAACTCACCCCATATTGACGGCACTGAATGAATCCCGGTTGCATTCAAAACGTGCGCTTTTATCTGCAGTAAAGTTTTTCCCTTCTTAGTGTAAAATGGCATACTTTAACTACTTTATATAATCCCCCATCTTATTGTGGCCAAAGGTGGTCAGTTAGTGCACCTTTTGCTGCTCTGAATGGTAAATCCTTGCAAACAGCAGAAGCCAACTTACGTCACACGTTAGTTTTCATGACTACTACTTCTTCCGTTCCTCCTCCTACTTCCTTTGGGTGGTTGACAACTTTTGGTGCACCTCCTTCTTTGACATGCTATGCAGAAGTTGGCTACCAGCAGGAATGCATGTCTACTACTTCTTCCATTTCTTCTTTTGTTTTATCGGTTGGCACCAAATTTTGGTACATTGCCACTGGTGGAAAGAAGATGTAGTGTAGTGTACAGAACCCGAACGTTAACCTAATTAGGTAACGGGGATTTTGGGTTCCAGTCCAAGCCCTAATTTTAATATGTACAATTCGCAACTGACTATCAGTCACAGGACCAGCCAAACTATGACAAGAAGTGTGACTTATGGTCCAAAAAATATGGAAGTTGTTTTTCCAACTTTCCAACGCTTCACATGAGGGGAGGGGATGTGGAGGCCCTGCCTCCACTTCCTGGCCTGACCGAATGTCCCCTGCTCCTGCCTTGCTCTTCGTTAAATTTATAAAAGGAGGAAGGGATGTGACAACTTCAGGAAATCATCTTTTTGTTAGATTGTGCATTCTTAACCACTTTGTTGATTGGCAGAGTTAAAGGTTTAATTTGCCAAGTACTGAACAAGAAAGACCTTGTCCTAGTCCAACAATGCATTCATTTTCCTTCACCACATTTGTCGTGCTTTGTTCGCATTGAGTCGGCGTACTTGCAGCTGCTTTTTTTTCCCTCTCTACTATCAACCTTCCTCAAAAGAAAATGTTTCTCTATCTTCATCTCTCTTTCTCTCCCTCTCTCTTTCTCGCTTCCCTCCTCCTCTCTTCTGGCCTAGAAAAACTCCCATTGGGATGAGAAAAACGTGAGTCTCGCCATTTGTTTTCTTCATTTCTTTTCAGCCCAGTGCTCTGTTTAGAGGAGTACATTGTAAATTGTTTTTCATGCTCACGCTAAATGGCCTAAGAGCACTTGGGAGGGAAGACGATGAGGGCCAAAAAAAAAAAAAAAACTGACAATAAAGTGTGCGTGTGCGTGTGCGTGTGCGTGTGTGTGTGTTGGTGTGCGTGCGTGTGTGTGTGTGTGTGTGTGTGTGTGTGTGTGTGTGTGTTTCGATGTGTGTTTATTAGCATGATCCATCAAGAACCACAGAAGAGCATTCTCCCTTCCAGACTCGCCACACTGCAAGAAGATGTGGGTAAATCTCCCACAAGGAAGAGGTGGGTCACGAGGAAGAGGTGGGTCAGTGGGCTCCCGGTCTATATTTGAATGATTAAAAAATGGGAGTTCAATGAGGGGCTTCGGCTATTGATTATAGACTGACATTGAAAGATTCCACCAACAGCTGATGAATAATTTCGCATTCATTAGAAATAGAAATCATTTTGTAATTCAAATATTGTATGGTGTGTATTCAATATTTATTATTAACAATATTCTTATTTATGTATTTATTTATTTCGAGCTGTATGTGGGATTGGTGTAATGATATATTGTGGCCCTCATCCTTACCAGTACATATATAGCAGCATAGTGATTTGGAGGAAGCCAGGTGGGATATAGTGAAGTAATCTACAACAATGAATTTGAGTTTTTAATCATTAGCTTTTTTCGCTGACACACGATACTTTGAGAAATAACAGGGTGTTATTTCCTTATTGTGAGACTTCTGATGTCCATTTTGGCTGTGCGCATTCTATTTGCTATCCCAGTGTGACGTCTTCACTGGCAAAAGTACAATTTCTAGTATCTAGTCAGGCTAGAAGTGACAAAAATAAACACATACTATCATGACCTGACCTTGTAGCTGCACCCTAGCGCTGAATGCTGCAGTATTAGACTCCATAGTCTCTGCTTGCATCTTCTGCTGTACCACTGCATTTTATTTCTGCCTTCAGGCTCCTCTACCAAAAAGTTTCCATGCCCTTTTATTCATTTGGGGGGACTTTTTTTTTTTTTTTTTTTTGATGATCCTCTATCAGGTCTGCCAGTGTCTCTAACCTGTCTCTAGACCGCTCTGGATCCATGGTGCCGTCATACGACAGCTCGGTCAGCCCCCCGACCACACGAGCCTTGTCGGGCGCCAAGAGTGTCACCAAATTGGACCATAGCGAGGAGGAGAGGAAGAACATTTTGGTGGTTTCTTCTTACTGCTGCACGGTTTGTTCCCTGGGTGCAGACATCACTGATGTCCTATGGGCTTGCCTTTCTTACAGGACTCATCGCAACTAAAGGACCTGTGGAAGAAAATCTGCCACAACAACACAGGGATGGAATTCCAGGACCACAGGTACTGGCTGAGGACCTACTCCAACTGCATTGTGGGAAAGGAGCTGGTCAATTGGCTACTGAGGAACGGCACCATCTTCAACAGGTACCAAGTCAACTGAAACGTCAAGTTACACAACTTTATACTCCCTTCGTTCAAATATAGTAAAGTCAAACATAAGCTCTATCTATGTCTATGGAAACAAATGTTAATACAATATTAACACACTTTCTCATACACAGTCCTACAATGTGTCATGTAAAATTACACACCTAAGTTGCATATATACAGTGTGTTCCAGCCATGTTCGCTGGAAAGCATTGACTTCATGGAATGTACACAGTTTGGTTGGCGTGACTTTGAAATCAGGATTTTTCCTGACAAATCTGTCAAGATGCACATTTCTCTCAGAGACTCAAGTATGTTTTTTCTTCCATGCTCTAGAGCAGAGGTGTCAAAGCCGAGGCCCGGGGGCCAGATCCGGCCCGCCACGTCATTTTATGTGGCCCGTGAAAGCAAATCATCAGTGTCAACTTCCTGTACCGAAATCTCAAATTGTCATACGTAATAAATAACGGTAACATTTTGCAATAAGTTTGTTACCCTGTTTACACTCACTTGAGCAATAATTGAACAAATACTGATTTCAAAACTAGTGAGCCATCATTTTTTTGTGTACAAGTAATAATACGATGTGATGATTTAAACCTTTATTTGGTTTCACTGTCGTAACGGCCCTCCGAGGGAAGGTGTAACTCCAAAGTGGCCCGCGACAAAAATGAGTTTGACACCCCTGCTCTAGAGGCTGTTCAGAGGAGTAGCCTGACGACGAAACATCATGTCACACGTTTTGTGTCATTTTATAGCTGCTGTAGAGTGATGTCACTGATCAACTCAACCGTGTTTGGAAATTAATGGGTGGTGTTGGGGTGTCAGGGTGAATTCCTGAACGCACACACACTGTGTTAAGAGCAGCAAATGAGTTCTGGTTGGACGAAAGTTAGGCTGCTAATTGCAGAAAAATTCTTTTTGATTTAAAATGGCTTACCTTAACTAGAATGCCATTAAAAAATAATAATAATAATAAAAAATCTTCAGGGCGCAGGCAATCGCCATCGGCCAGGCCTTGGTTGATGGCCGCTGGTTGGACTGCATCACGCACAACGACCAGCTGTTCAGAGACGAGTATGCCCTTTACCGCCCTCTGCAAGTGAGTAAAACTCCTCGGTGTTTTTCTCAGATGGTTTATCATACTGATGGTGCCTATCTGGTCTGCAGAGCACAGAGTTCTCAGAAACACCGTCTCCGGACAGTGACAGCGTTAACTCGGTGGAGGGGCATTCTGAGCCATCTTGGTTTAAGGACATCAAGTTTGATGACAGTGACACAGAGCAGCTTGCAGACGAATCGGACTACAACATATCAAGTATGTGTCACCTGTTCTTTCGGTTAAGCGGTTAATTTTGTTGGTCCACTTTCAACTCTGTGACTATGTCTTTCTGTCCAGGCTCTGCCAACCTCAGCAAGAGGACGTCCGTCAGCAGCTCTCAGTCCGTGGTGGACAGCGACTCGGCTGCCTCCATCAGCCTCAACATGGAGCACAACAATGTCAACTTCCACATTAAGAAGCAGTCCAAGTATCCCCATGTGCCTCCCACTGCTGACCAGAAAGGTGTGTTCAAATTACCATGCCTGAGGCTGCTCACTTGAAATACATTTCACTGACACTTAAGAATGACTGGCTGAGCCAATCTTGCGTGCATGTTGTCCCCATCACTTATAACTTTCTCTGTTTTTTTTTTTAGCTGAATTTCTCATGTCAGAGGAGGGAGGACAGAACATCGTGATCAGTGATGCCTTCATTAAAGGTAGTATCCTTCACCACACATATTAGTTTAAGCAAGCTACAAAACTAGCAAAGTCGACCAGTTCCAACGTGACTTGATGTTTCCTGTAGAGTCCTTGTTCAACCGACGTGTGGAGGAGAAGGCGAAAGAGATGTTGTTCACACCTCTCGGTTGGCACCACAGCTCGCTGGACCAGCTCAGAGAGGAGAACGGAGAGAAGAAGGCCATGGAGAGGCTCCTGTGAGTGGAGATGCACCAACAAAATCCACCTGAGCAATAAAAGTCGATACAAGATATACTGTAGATATCAATTATTCTGTTCAGGTGTAGCTATATTAAAACTAAATTCATACGCCCCTTTCTTAGGTCCGCCAATCACAGTCACATGATGGCACTGCTGCAGCAGTTGCTCTACAGTGAGTCGCTGTCGCTTTCCTGGCGCGACATCATTGTGCCGGTCGTCCGCCAGGTGGTCCAGACAGTGCGGCCAGATGTCCGGAACTGCGACGATGACATGGACATCAGACAGTTGGTTCACATTAAGAAGGTAAAGGAGCATGTGGGTGACAGAGGGCCATTTCGGACATTTCAGTGTGCCCAAGGGTTAATAAAACCTAATCTCTATGTTGGTGTTTAGATTCCTGGAGGGAGAAAGTTTGATTCAACTGTGGTAAATGGCTTTGTATGCACCAAGAACATTGCGCACAAAAAGGTAGGTCAGGTTTGTTTTCATTTCAAATTTCGTTTTGAAAGAAAGGGTGGTTTGCTTTTCAACGGAATTCTACTCCTATGGGAGTAATTGAACCTGAATTTGTACCAAAGTTCAAACATTCGGATCAACACTAACATCTGCTTACACAGTCATGAAGTCATTATAGTAAATATATGCAAGAAAGACAGTCCCAGGCCATGGATTTAAAAAAACAACAAAAAAAACAAAACAAAACAGTAAGTATGGCAGTAACTGAGCATGCTTTCTTGTGCTCTTTGATAACATATAGTTGCATGTTTGCGTAAAGTAGTTCATAACTGCGCACCATGTGTAACATCAGGACTGTCATAAACTGAGGAGTCCATGCAATACAGTAGGCTTACCGTGTCTGTTTCCCACTTGTCGCAATCCATCAATACTGAGGGTTGCGGATGAGTCGAACCCTATGAAAAATGTCATTTTGGCAACATGTTTTGATTGTACAAAATTGTCCTTACTATCAATACCACGTGACCTTTATCAGTTGTGTATTTTTTTTGTTTGTTTTTTTTTTTTTGTTTTAGATGAATTCCTATATTAAGAATCCCAAGATCCTCCTGCTGAAGTGCTCCATTGAGTATCTTTACAGGGAAGAAACCAAGTTTACTTGCATTGAGCCCATTGTGCTGCAGGTCAGTATTTGTTTGTTGCAACTTTTTTTTTTTTTTTTTTTTCTGCTGTACTTTCCCAGATCCACAGAAGATTTTTCTTTGTTTCAGGAACGAGAGTTTTTAAAGAATTATGTTCAACGCATAGTGGACGTCCGGCCAAACCTAGTACTGGTGGAGAAAACCGTGTCTCGTATTGCTCAGGACATGCTGCTGGAGCATGGAATCACCTTGGTGATTAATGTCAAACCGGTCAGTTACACATTCATGAGATCATACCGTTACCCCTCCTATTATTTATTTGGCTGTGTGTCTGTTCTCGGCTCTGCGGAGGGCTTGGTCTCTGTTAGTTATGACACAGTCAGTTTGTGGCTCACCATGGTGACATGCAGTATACGCTAACGCCCGCAACACTTAGTGTTGCAGATTATAAATAAATGAATAAACAAACAAAACATTACAGGTGAAATAGCTCAAACAGGTTGAAAATAGACAAAAATAATTGGTAGATAATTGTGATGTGTTTGACAGCACGTCAATTGCAGACACAATGTTGTCCAGCGTTCATGCTGTCCACTCGCCATCCCACCAATCGCCCCAATAACCGATCGGGGAAAAGAACCCCGGTGCTGAGTGAGACTGTCTATGTCCGTTTGAAGCATATTACCTCGAAATGCGTATGAATGGTAATTGGAGTTTTCGTGGCTCCGAGTTGCCTTTGTCATCGGTGCACGATTGTAAATGGTCCAATTATTTGATTGCAATAATTGTCTCAAAAGTGGTGTAGCAAAATGTACCATCATGGGACGCCCTGAACCGGTTGCCAGCCAATCGCAGCGCGCACATACCTGTAGACGAACAACCATCCCCACTCACACTCACACCGAGGGACAATTTAGAGTGTTCAATCAGCCTGCCATGCATGTTTTTGGAATGTGGGAGGAAACCGGAGTACCTGGAGAAAACCCACGCAGGCACGGGGAGAACATGCAAACTCCACACAAGAAGGCCGGAGCTGGGATTGAACCCACGACCTCTGCACTGTGAGGTCGACGCACTAACCACTGGACCACCGGGCCGCCTTGAACCATAATTCAAATGCTTGATATTCATTACATTTTTATGTATTAATATCATGATATTTCCTTTTTTAATGATGATTTTTCTTTCATTAACAGCGCAGTACCAAAATATTTTGACCACATGTGTATGTGAATTTGTGAAGACCAGACCGCAAATTGGTGAGGTTTCACGCTTTTATTTATTTATTTATTTTTCAATTTAGCAAGTGTTGGACAGAGTGAGTCGAATGACCCAAGGTGACCTAGTGATGTCCATGGATCAGCTCCTTACCAAGCCTCGGCTGGGCACCTGCCACAAGTTCTTTATGCAGCCCTTCAACCTGGCCAACGGTGAGTGTTTACGTTCTCTCTTTCAGTCAAGGTAAATGTCTCTCATTCAGCCAGTGTGAAACATTGGTCGGACTGTGTGTGTGCTTGCTCACAGATGATGTCAAGACGTTGATGTTCTTTGAAGGCTGCGCTGCCCACCTGGGCTGCTCTATCAAGCTGCGTGGCGCCTCCGAATACGAGCTGGCCCGCGTGAAGGAGATCATCATGATGATGGTGTGCGTGGCCTATCACTCACAGCTGGAGATCTCCTTCCTCATGGATGAGTTTGCCATGCCACCCAGCTTGGCCCAAAGTGCCTCCTTCCCCTGCCTGCTGGATGGCATGTCCCCAAAGGGTGAGGCGAATGCCGAGCAGACGGATGAGGAGAGACACGACACAACTGTGAGAACTGATGATGATGGTGCAACATCTGGAAATCCAGAGGATGAGACATTTCCCCGTGGATTGGAAATTAGCCAGGACCATCCAAGGAGATCTGCTTCCTCTCTCGAAAGTGAAGAAGGTGGAATCAAAGAGACTATGACTTCTTCACCTTTTTCCAGCCCTCCTGCTCCTCCTTTGTCGGTATCTCCGCCCTTTCTAATGGAAGAAGATCAGCAGCTGACAGCGAACTCATTCGGGAGGACAGCTGATGATGAAACATCGGAGCGAGAAAACCAGGAAAAGGAAGAGATGGAAAGCACTGAGGATAAGGGCTCAGAAATATCGACACTCAGGTTGTTCCGAGACCCCCTGCAGGACGACACGGGCCTGTTTGTGGCAGAGCAGGTGACGTCGACCGATGACCGCCTGAAGTCCATCTCTGCCGTCTTCAAGCAGGAGCTGAAGGACATCATCTTGTGTATCTCACCCTTCATTACATTTCGAGAACCGTTCCTCCTCACGACTGCTGGCATGCACTGCCCCAGCAGGGATTACTTTCCCGAAAAGGTATCTAAATTTTGTCTTATCACAGCAATATATTTCATAAAAGTACACCAAAAATGGTTTGTCCGACTTAAATGAATATTGCATTGGGTGGTGATCATTCCTGTGTCAACATGTTAATAAACTTTGTCTGTGGTCATTCTCACTTGTGCCTTCCATACAACAGGTTTACCATTCCCCCCTCATCAACAAGGACTTGAAAGAACTGGATGGGCGCCGGAAGCGCCAGCTCCTCAAAGATTCTGCGTCCTCCTCGCTGGTCGGCAGTCAGACAAACGGTGTCACTCCATTGAAGCCCATCGACGTCCTTCCGTGCCACGGCCTCACTAGCACCCGTATCGTTGAGCAACTGAGCAGCAGCCAGGATCTCGCTAATATGCTGGCAGAGTACAGAGCAAAGGGGGGGCGAATTCGACACAGGGAAGCCAGTGACCCCTTCAATACTGTCAGCGCAATCGGTCTGGTGAACGGACACAACAGAACTGAGGAGACGCCCTCGCCATCCATCAAGGGCCCTGTGAAGGCCGACAGTGAAGATGACAAACCAAGCAAGCAGAGTGAGATGAGCTTGGCCCCTAAGGTCAGGAAGGCTCTGTGGTTCCAGACTTCTTTTGGTTTTGTGTTATCTTGTTGATAAATTTTGTTGGTTTTGTTCTAGATGGACTGTCTAACGCCTGTCAATCATCAGCGACTGTGCGTGCTCTTCAGCAGCTCCTCGGCTCAGTCTAGCAACGCTCCAAACCCCTGCGTCAGCCCCTGGTAAACTCCTCGACTGGATCATAACCACTACAAGTACTCAAAGTTGTGTTTTCATGACTTTAGTAGTAAACTAAATTTGTCGACAACAGGATTGTCACCATGGAGTTCTACGGAAAGAATGACCTCTCACTTGGTGTATTCTTGGAGAGATACTGTTTCAGGTAAAACGATTGTAATGTGTATAAAAACAGAAACTGAACAAAATCTGATTTTTCTTTTCCTCCAATTTCAGCAGATGTGCTGTAGCGCTGCCTTATTAATTGAAATGCACTTGGGTGGAACCGAAGGTTGACACTGATTGATGTGTATTTTAAAAACAAATTCCCATTGGAGAAAACTCAAACTGTTGCCATGATGGTACAGGAAATGTGCTGTCTTACAAATTTACAAATAAATTACCAACAGATTCATTCAACAAAATTCAGTAATCCTATGATAGCCACTGAGGGTAGGGGCTGAGCCCTGCTACAAATGGTGAGGGGGAAACAAAAAGGAATTTATCCCCATCCCAAAATATCGCTGAAGAACTTTGGAATTTTGTTAATTAAATATTTCTATAAGGGTGGCCCGGTGGTCCAGTGGTTAGTGCATTGTCCTCACAGTGCAGAGGTTCAATTCCAGCTCCGGCCTCCCTTTGTGGAGTTTGCATGTTCTCCCCGGGCCCGCGTGGGTTTTCTCCGGGTACTCCGGTTTCCTCCCACATTCCAAAAACATGCATGGCAGGCTGATTGAACACTCTAAATTGTCCCTCGGTGTGAGTGTGAGTGTGGATGGTTGTTCATCTGTGTGTGCCCTGCGATTGGCTGGCAACCGGTTCAGGGTGTCCCCAGCCTACTGCCCGAAGACAGCTGGGATAGGCTCCAGCACCCCCCCCACCCCGACCGTTGTGAGCATAAGGCGGATCGCTGAGCAGCCAGACCTTTTCTTGTGTTAATATAGGTGCAATTTCAACCTCTATGCTTTTCCAACACAATTTTTTTGTGCTTCCCTTCAGGTCGTCTTACCAGTGTCCCAGCATATTCTGTGAGACTCCCATGGTGCACCACATCCGCCGTTTTGTGCACGGCAACGGCTGTGTGCAGATTGTGCTGAAAGAGCTCGACTCTCCTGTTCCCGGTTACCAGCACACCATTCTCAATTACTCCTGGTGCCGAATCTGCAAACAGGTCGCGAATAATAATAAAAATAAGAGTAATAATAACTTTCCCTTGTGTGTTCTAATCATGCCTCCCGTTTTCAGGTGACCCCTGTGGTGCCGCTGTCCAATGACTCATGGTCAATGTCTTTTGCCAAATACCTGGAGCTACACTTCTATGGCCACCAGTACACTAGGCGGGCCAACGCTGAGCCCTGCGGGCACTCCATCCACAAAGACTACCACCAGTACTTCTCCTACAACCAGATGGTGGCCTCCTTCAGGTAGGTCACAAGCCTTCACTCGGTCCAACTTAATGCCTTCCATCCAGTAATTCAGTGAAACATCTGCTTTCAGCTACACATCTGTGAGGCTGTTGGAGATCTGTCTTCCCCGTCCCAAAATTTTGATCAGGAACCTGGGGCCTTCCAAAGCTATCTTACAGCAGGACCTTAAAGACTTTTCCCTCAAGTAAATCAACCCTCCAGTCTGCAACATATTGTGGATGTTTATCACAAAAATAAGCTGAAATCAACACTAACTTGATTCAGTAGTATCACGAAAGCCTTTCAGCCATCAGTTGTCAACAAACCTGTCAAAACATCAAAGGAGTAACTGAAGATGCATTTCATTATTAGCAACATGTTTAAATGAACATGGTGGCCAGCTATATTACTTGTTTGTTGTTATTTTTTTAACCCTTTCAGCTTTGCTAATTAACCACACGACCTAATATAGCTTCTAAGGTGTCATTCTGTCACACTGTCAGTAAATCTTGAATAGTTAGCAATCGCGTCAATTATTATATTGGTCAGAGACTTTCTGGTGGCAGGTTTTTATTATTTTGGCTGAGATGCAAATTTTCCTGACAAAATATCCAGAATGTTCCTGAGAGGTGATGATAGAAGTTGGCATCACTGGGCCTTAGCGGTTCCCCTGTATATGTCTTCTACTGTACCAAATCATTTTGAATGCGTTATCCACTAGTTTCTTGTGTCTCTGATCTCAGAGTGACGCAGGTCTACTTGGCCATTGACGATCGCCTCACTTCCTTGAAGACTGAGACCTTCAGTAAGACTCGAGAGGAGAAGATGGAGGACCTCTTTGCCCAAAAAGACGTAAGCCCTTTGTCTCTTCCTTGTTTATTTCCTCTCCCTACTGCTTTTTAATGTAGCCAGTGGCATTTTTCTGTGTGCAGATGGAGGAGGCTGAGCTGCGCAGTTGGATTGAGAAGCTCCAAGCGCGATTTCAGGTCTGTGGTTTGGATTCTCCGCAGCAGCTCCAGGCAGTGCTCGAGTCTCTAGTGATGAAGAAACAGAGCCTCTGTGAGATGCTCCAGTCGTGGAACAGCAGGTCGTAGTCGTGGCTGCTCTTGACCAATGTCACATATCCTAGCATGTCGCTGAGTTCCTCCACTCGTGCCCTCCTCAGGCTGCAAGACCTGTTCCAGCAGGAGAAAGGCCGCAAGCGTCTGTCAGTCCCCCCGAGCCCAGGCCGTCACCGGCAAACCGCTGCTGATGACAGCAAGGTCAGTGTGGTATGTTCAGTTACTGACAATATGTTTTCATGACTTGATGCCCTTTTTTTTGTTTGAATGACAGAGCACCCTGGACTCCTCACCACGTAACCCCTCGCCGGTGGTGCAGAATGGCGACAAAGGTAAGTCTTCCATCTTGTGTGAAATCCTGTTCAGCAAAGCCAACCTTGGAAGATTTCTTTTTGAACAGAGGACCGTCTCCTCAGTACACTGCCCTCCACATCCTCCTCCTCGACTGCGTTGCTGTCGCCCGGGGAACCTGGAGCCGAGCCGAACACGCCCGGCCCTTCCATCATAGAGCCGGACTCTGTCAGCATCCCAGAAGGTAGAGATACGCAAGACAACTTACAATTCCCGTTTGGGAAACGACTTTATGCTAAAATGTTCTGCATTTTCCGGGGTCACTAGACGTGTTTGACGGACACTTGCTGGGTTCCACTGACAGTCAGGTGAAGGAGAAGTCTACAATGAAAGCTATTCTGGCAAATTTTCTGCCGGGCAACAGCTACAACTCTATTCCCTTTCCATTGTGAGTATTGCAATCACCACTTGATGCCACAAAAAAAAAAAAGTTAATATTTTATTTGGAATATTTTCTGTGGGTGAATGTGTTGAAGTTTTGTTGAAACTGTATTGGAATGCATAAAAAAATCCATCCGAGGTCTAGTGAGAATTTGTAGGTTGAAGTGAATTATTTAGCATATTTTTATTTAAACTAGGACGTGTATCATTAACACGTATAATTTTTTTTTTTTAAAGAAATTAGTGTTCCCTCACTTTTTTTTTTTGTCTGGTCCAGTGCATAGATGCATCACGGCTGTCTCCAAATATGCATTCCTCGCTTATGCTGAACTCAAATAATTGGATGATAAGGAACCAAATAGCGATCTGGCCAATTAATGCGCTGAACATAATCAATACCTGCTTCAGTTATGTAAAATACTGAGGTGTGACATCACTTTCTGTGTCGCAGTGACCCAGACAAGCATTACCTGATGTATGAACATGAACGGGTACCCATTGCCGTGTGCGAGAAGGAGCCAAGCTCCATCATCGCCTTTGCGCTCAGGTGACCACTCTTATATACTGTATATATGCATATATATTTAAATACCTGAGTATTGTTGTTCCTGGCCACAGCTGCAAGGAATACAAAACAGCTCTCGATGAGTTATCCAAGATGTCCAACGCAGGAGCGGACGAGGTGTCACAAGCCAACAGGTTTGTCCCATTTGCTGTTCTGTGAAAACTGGTATAATGATCCATTCAGAGAAGGAAGTGTTCATTAACTTCCTAACTTCTGTCGAGTAGCGGAGAGAGCCGAGCCAAGGGCAGCCCCGCCAGGCTCGGCGATTCATCCATGCAGAGTCGCAACAGCTCAGAAGCCGACCCGTCCAGTGAGTGTTGATGTCTGCATGCGTTCATCATCAGCCACTTGCGTGTGATGTCATCTTTGCTCACTTGTCTTACCTGCAGAGGATGCTGATGTGGCCGATAATCAAAAGAAGCAATCTCAGAATCCCCATATCGAACTGCGTAAGTTTGGTGTTTTGTTGGTTTTTCACTATTCGCACATGTTGCAATTTTCTCATTTCAAGCTGAAGTCATTGCCGCTCCCTCTGTTTAGAGTTCTCAGACGCCAACGCCAAGTTCTACTGTCGGATATACTACGCGGACGAGTTCCACCGGATGCGGGAAGAGATCTTGGAGAGTGCTGAGGAGGATTTCATCCGCTCGCTGTCTCACTGTGTCAACTGGCAGGCACGTGGCGGAAAGTCTGGAGCGGTCTTCTATGCCACGGAAGGTCGGACCACTGACTATTATAATTCCTTCCAGAAAAAGAACTGACACATAAAATGAGAGAATTAAAAGCAAAGTCAAACCATATAATTTGTTTGAACAAAGTCCACTAGTTTAATGCTATCATAACAACATAGATGTATAGCTATGCTAGCATAGGTAGTTATAAACCTTCAACTACAACTTTAACACAAGTGGAGCAACATCACAAACGACAGAAGAGAATTACATTTTGTATATTTGAACACCCAAATAATAGTGTATACTCCACAGGCTTATATTCTTTCTTTTAGTAGTGGACCTGTCTGCTTTTTCTCATTACTTGATTACGCTGCATCTACATCCAGGAGAGCTCAGTGCTGCGTGGCATGCTGTGGCACAAAATTCTGCTACACCGAAAGCCCGCAACTCTAAATTCGGACTTGCCTGTAAAAACCCAATTTTTAAAACTGGTTGCTTAAAAACAGCCACATACTGTAGCAGAGGTCTGAAAGATGAACCACGATATAGGAGAGGTTAACTGGTTATCAATTCATAAAAATATGAGCGCTGAATGAAAATTTATGTCAAGAGAAAAGGAAAAAAAACAAGGCTGGCTTGAAAACTAACTAACGTCCACACACACACAACCACATCAGGGTCTACCTGCAGGGGTATCAAAACGTACGGCCTTCCCGGCCCGCAAGCGACTTTAATCCGGCCCCTGGGATGATTTGGTAAAGTACAAAAATAGTACGGTCCAACTGAATAAACAGAGTCGCCAAATGGCCGATGATAGTTGTACACACGACACAAGTAAAATGTGTCTCTAAACTTATTTTACTGCACTTTTATCATAAACTTGACTCTCAATGGGCAATATTGACAGCGGTTCTTTTAAATTATATATCATGATTTTACCGGTCCCGCCCACTTGTCGAATACATTTTGCTCTATGTTGCCCCTGAGCTAAAATGAGTTTGACACCCTTGGTCGACTGGAATGCTAATCAGCATTAGAAACCCTTTACACATCTTGCAAGATGATTTTTTTTTAATACTGTGCAAGGAACTTGTTTACAAAATGTTGTAAAACTCCATACTTTAATTCATTTGAGAGTCAGGACATTTACTTGTGGACATTTTATGTTGTCTATGGACCAAGACAATTACCCTTTTATTTGTTTATTTTAACAGCCATTATGTGTACCACATTGTTAGGGTACCGAAATTGAGACATTAACCCTTTCATACAACCTGTAACCTGATAAACTGTCCATTGTAGTAACCACTGTCCCCGAAAGGGTGAAGAAACAAGGCAGTAGATTGGTCATTTCCAAAATGGGTGAAGACACACAAAAATAGCTTATCATTTTGTAATAAAGAGCATGTGTCAAGTAGTCCATGGTTTATTTGGTTCTATTGCAGCCCAGGACAAGGTACCTCCCTTCCGTCACATCTGGCTCATCCACACTCTCTGACTCGCCTTTGCAGTGTTCATGTTGTACCAATGTCATTTGTCACTTGTTGCCAAAATATCGCCAGACTTTGCTAATGTAGAAAAATTATGCGATTTGAGATGTCCTTTCCGTCACTGTTGAGTAATAGTGATATCATTTTAGCGTGTTTAAATGCTTCTAAGTTTGTTTAAAACGTGTATTCCCTATTTCTAACAATATATGCAGTACATAAATAGCAGCTTTTTGAACAAGACCAATTAATGCTTCATACATTAAATTAATAGTGGAACACATCTGAAACAAAATTAGGATTTATTCTAATTTGGTGTGCGGTACTTGTTCTTTGAGATTAGAACATCATCTTCTTCTCTGTTTCAGATGACCGCTTCATCCTGAAGCAGATGCCCAGACTGGAAGTCCAATCCTTCCTGGACTTTGCTCCCCACTACTTTACCTACATCACCGGCGCTGTGCAGCAGAAGGTGTGCATCACAAGCTAGCAAACAGACGCGTATTCTCTCTGTTGACCAATACGTTTGTGTCACAGAGGCCGACTGCTCTGGCGAAGATTCTCGGCGTTTATCGCATCGGTTACAAGAACTCTCAGAACAACACTGAGAAGAAACTGGACCTGCTTGTGATGGAAAACCTTTTTTATGGACGCAAGATGGCTCAGGTAAGTCAAGTCTGATTAAATGTCCTGGGAAATGTTATTTTCGTGGGGGTGATGGGTAAACATTTAATAAGCATGTGACTTCCCTTAGCATTCAAATAGTTGAATGCGATGGACAGTGGTGTGAAATTCAAAATGACAAAGTTGGTTCTAGTGTTCTTTGAAATCAATATACCGTATTGGCCCGAATATAAGACTGTGTTTTTTGCATTGAAATAAGACTGAAAAGGTGGGGGTCGTCTTATATTCGGGGTCTAGACATTATACCCATTCACGACGCTAGATGGTGCCAGATATCATTGAAGCGAATGCTGAACTTGACTCCCCAGGCCAAAGTGAACCCCTGTCACGAAGAATAAAAATAAAAATAGCGGTAGCACGAAGAAGAAAAATAAAAAAATACCGGTAAGAAAGAAAAGAGAAGAAAATAATAGAAGAGATAACAGAAAATGGAGAAACGTAGCAACAATCTCGAGAAAAGTGGGTCGAAGATCGGCCAGGTTAACCGGCAGCTGAGGAGAAGTTATGATGTAATTTACATTTCAAAAACCAGAAGCCATTCATTTACGAATGTGATTGCACTTTAGTTTACATATTTAAATGTTCAGATATTAAGATTTGAATGAGGCAAAATAACATGCTTTTTCTCTCAAATATACTAATGTTGGTTATGGCAAATGCCAATTGTCGGCTGCTCTGCCAAAGTAAATCGAGTTCTCGTTTTGGCGCAGTCCAAATGAATGAGAACTTAAGATGTCCTCATTGCCCCTTGAAAGGTATTCGACCTAAAGGGCTCGTTGCGAAACCGCAACGTGAAGACGGACTCGGGCAAGGAGAGCTGCGAGGTGGTGCTGCTGGACGAGAACCTGCTCAAGCTCATCTACGACAACCCCCTGTACATCCGCTCGCATTGCAAGTCGGTGCTGCGCGCCGCCATTCACAGCGACGCCTACTTCCTGTCCAGCCACCTCATCATCGACTATTCGCTGCTGGTGGGACGCGACGACACTACCGATCAGCTAGTGGTCGGGATCATCGGTAAAAAAAAGAACTAGTAACGGCCGCGCTCAAGTTTTTGTCGCAATCTCATACGGTGTCTCCTTTCACAGATTACATCAGGACTTTCACTTGGGATAAAAGGCTGGAGATGGTCGTCAAATCCACTGGAATTCTCGGAGGTCAAGGTAGTGCTCGCTTTATATTAAACCGGTGCGCTACTCAAACCTAAGCTCGTTTTTTGGGTTGAATGAAGATGAAACAGAGTTGGTCCTCAATCACCGGCATGAAACAGAAAAATAAAGTAGATCCAAAACTTTTTGAGTTTGTGACAAGGAAATGACTGACTGCCTACCCTAGTAGAGACCTGACACGGAGGCATGGGACGCACTTTTGCAGCGTGTCTAGTGCAGAACATCATTATTGTAGCTCACGTGTACTGTTGTAAAATACTTCTCCTGACGCTTCAGATTCCCATTCTTTGCCAGTGCCATCGGTGAATTGCAGATGAAACTTGAAATGAGAGTAATAAAAAAGATATATCGCAACAGTTCTGATCGCAAGCTGCAATTGCAGACGGCTGACCGCTAACAACTTTCGGTGATGCAGGTCACGTGCCACTGTAGGTTAAAGGTAATCTTTTGTGAGAGTGAAACTGATAGGATGCTTCGGGTGCAGTATACAGTAACACAACAATATATAATATTCATAACACAGCTACATAAATCTTTTAATTTTTTTCCATTTCTCCCTACACCCCTTGCGATCGACTTGGGACCAGTCCACTCGATCGTGATAGACTGGTTGGGCAGCCCTGATGTAGGCTGAAGACTTACAGATAAAGTATCTGTGCTAGCAAATCTACAAAGTGTAAAACATGAAACAAGAATGGATGGAGGACACCATGGTGGAGGTGACTGCTCAAAAAAAACCAAACAAAAACAAAAAAAAAAAAAAATGCACCCAGATGCTCCGCAGTGGTAATTGCAAACGATTGTGTGGATGGAGGAAAGCAAACACACTCCACTGTGTAGAAGAAAATAGGAACAGCACATCACCATCAAAACTTGATCCCAACCGTGAAGTTTCATAGTTTGGGACTGCTTTCCTCCTCACTCAGGGCCTGGATGCCTCACTATTTTTTAAATTTTTTTGTGTTTGTGTTTGTCTAATCTTGTTACTTGCAATATCAGTTGTCCTTTCAATGACTGATTCATGCAGAAATCTCTCTAATTCCAAAGTGTTCACATTCTTTTTCGAGCAACTGTAACTAAGCACCACAATGTCATTCTGCAGGGAAGATGCCTACAGTCGTGTCGCCCGAGCTGTACCGCGCCCGATTCTGCGAGGCCATGGACAAATACTTTCTCATGGTGCCCGACCACTGGACTGGATTGGGTGTCAACTGTTGAGCAGGACACACCCCTGGGATGCTTGAAAACAAGGTTCAACATTTCATGTAAGCTGGGAGCATTTTATAAAATTGTATTTACCAACAGACGAGCATGTCACCATTCCGTACAACACAAGCGATATTCCAGATTTTTTTTTTTTAATGAGTGCACTATTGTGGAAATCAGTCATTATTTTATCTTGTGGACCGTTGATGATGCTGTCATAGTTTACTACTGTAATTTAAAGTTTGAATATGTACAGAGATTATGTAACTATTAAAACATTGTTAACATTGATTTATAAGTACGTATGATTTTTTTTTCTGGGGTGGCAATAATTTATGTTTGAGCAGTGCTTGGCAAAGTACGGCCGAAGGAACATAAAAATGGTACACTCCATTCTTTAATCCAGCCCACCAAGCATTTACATAAAGTGTCCTGAAATATTTGTCGCATTTTTTCGGCAGTGTTTTTCCCCCCTGAAATTGATTTATTAAAATGCTTAGTATATACAGGCAGACTTGGGGCAGAAGAAATATACAGGCCATACCACAAGATGCAAACCACTCATCAGCAAGAAGAATCGGAATGCCAGCTTGGATTTTACAAAGAGATGAGCCACACAAGTTTTGGACCAAAGTTGTATGGACTGATTAACCCGCTTCAAAATGGATGCAAAGGCCAAACTATGAATGGCTTCAAAACACACTAGCTCATCCATGAAGCATGATGGCGGTCATGGCATGGCTTGGGCTTGCATGGCTGCTTCTGGAACGGGCTCACTAGTCTTTATTGAGGATGTAACTCATCATGGTAGCAACAGAATGAATTTCTGAAGTCTCCAAACCCATTTTGTCGGGCAGTTTTCAGAAAAATGCATTCAAACAAATCAGGAAAAGTTTCATTATGCAACAAGTCAGTGACACTGCCAACACAACAAAGGACTTCATCAAAAGTGGAAGGTCAAGACAGGCCAAGTCAATCACTGAACATTAACCAAATAGAGCATACATTTAAGTTTGGTTTTGTTTTTTGTTTTTTTAATTATTGGTTCAGAAATTCTAATTGCAATGTAGTTAGAAAAATCAGGAAGTATTTCAATTAAATATTTTTACATGCTGCATTCAGCATCATATTTTCCTAAAATGAGTACATAAATTTAGATTCATTTATACATTTGTCCACGGCGATTGGCTGGTGACCAGTTCAGCCTACCGCCCAAAGACAGCTGGAATGGGCTCCAGCATACCCATGACCCTCGTGAGAATAAACAGTTCAGAAAGTAGTGATGGATATCTATTTAATTGAGTAAAATAATACAATATATGTTTTGCCAAATGCGTTGGTTTTTTTTTTTTAATGGTACCCAAATGAGTTTCTGTTTTGTAGTGTACACTTCTGGTTGAAATTTGAAATTACCGACGAAAGCCTCTAAAAGTTAGAGTTGGGGTGTGACAATTACAATTGAAGATAAAACCTATCTTTAATAGTATTTAACACAGCTGAAGTAAAGAAGTAATTTAAAAATATATACTGTACAATGATAAGAGTCCGCAAATAATGAAATTGTATGCCCACTGAAATGTATTTGAAAAAAAAAAAGGTACACCCCTCCAAAAAAAAAACCTCATTTAAAAAAAAATAACCCTAATAACCCCCCCCCCCACCCCCCCCCCCCCCCATTAAAACAAATACAATTATTGGTGGCTGAAAGAAATCAGCGAATAAGTGAGTATATGACGTTTCACAAATTTCTACAATTAAGCAGGAAATTACAAGAAAATCAATCTAGAGTAATTTGCAAGATTTAATTACTTTTAAAAAATAGACTACCATTGCTGACAAAGATCCTTTTAAAATATATGAAAAAAAATCACAGAGACATTTTAAGTGAGAAAAAGACAAAAGCAAAACTGCAGCACGTTTATTTAAATTTTTTTTCCAAAGTGTACCATTCATATATAAAAACGGTGAAGGGTGGTCATACTGCATCAGGAACTGCTTTGAAAATCACCCGGAGTGACGATTGTCCCGACTCGTGAAGCTCCTCTTTGTATTAAAACCACACATTTCACACACTTCAACATGTATTATGCATTAAATTAGGTTCTTCTTCTTCAAAAGAAAAATGTGTCCGTATGGCCGAGAGTTATACAAAGCTTGGAAATCAACGTGATACAAAAGAGTGCAGTACTCATATCAGCAGTTCCGCCTTGAACAAATTTTACGACCAACAAATATGTCCATCAGCTCATAGCCCAGAAAAAAAAAATCCGAATTTAAATTGAAATATTGTCACTGTAAAATACAATTTTTTTTTGTTTTTTTTAATTCACATAAAAATGACAATTGGAGCTATTTCGACAGTCATTTACATCATGTTGCTGTTCAAATCTCCAAGGAAGGAACATTTGGTTTATTCTAGTAGTCGTTTGGCTTTATTTGATCGGATAGTGAATGCTTGCTTTCGAAACCCTGCGGGTCAGGCTGAGTCTGTTTGTCGTCTTTGTCAAAACAATGGACAAAAACACACGCAAGTATCATACTCAAGACTTTCTAAGAAGGAAATGCAATAACAGATTTGAAAGGTGTACGAAGGAGCATTAGGGCCACACTGAAAAGAAGAGAACAAAAAAAAAAACAGTTCAAAAATCTAATGTTTTGGTAAAATTAACGAATTAAAATCCCGTTGGGGGGGAAGAAAAAAAAATATATATATATATTATATATATGTAAAATTTTATTTTTGCGAACAACCAAAACAAAAAAAAATCCCTCATTTGGGATTGTACAGTCCTGTGTAAATGAAAAATGTTCTCATTGTTGAGACGTCTACCAGTAGCTAGGCAGTAACTAAGGAAAAAAAATTATAACGTATAATATCCAGACTTTTTTTTTTCCACATTACATTTTTTTCCCTCCTATAATGACCAGAAAATCCTGTGAATACCACTCATTTAAAAATAATGTTAAATGATCCCAAATTTGGAGGGCAATTATACAGTGCTGTATAAATAAAAAATGTTCACATTAATGACCAGAAGCTCGACAGTACCTGGCAGTAAAAAAAAAAGAAATAATAAAATCATAGAATCACTGATTTATAGCGCATTACATATTCACATTTTCGCATATTGTAATTAAAAGTACCGTATTCTGCGCACTGTAAGGCGCACCTAAAGGCATTAAATTTTCTCAAAAGCCGACGGTCCGCCTTATAATCCGATGGGCCTTATACATGGATAAATATTCAATTTTTTTTAGACGAAGTATTTTAAATGTTTTGTAAAGGGCTTTGTTCCAGCTGCAGCGGTTGTGAAAGCTCGACATAAATAAAGCTGTATTGTATTGTATTCCCTTTAGCGTAGCTCCATCTAGTATCTAGCATTGCGCAACCGCAACCACTATTGTAGCTTCTATTCTATGCGCCTTGTAATGGCCTGCGTGCTATATATGAAAACAGTTTTAAAGTTGGTCATTCTTTGAAGAAGGTGCGCCTTATATTCTGAAGTACCTTCTCGTGCGGAAAATACGGTCCATTTAAAATCAGTTCTGGCGTTAAACAGACTGAAAAGCAAAGAAAAGCCATTTTAAAAATACACCTTACTTAAATTACTCCAAAGTGCGTGAAGTGCAAGAAGAAGATTTTCGAAAACATGTTTTTTGAACGACCTTAATCAGAGGTATGGCAAACGAGCGCAGTTTTTAACCTGGATTGACAACCAATTACACTTGATTGGTATATCTTTCTTCATTCTTATTCACTCGAAAAAAAAAAAAATCTTTTTAGGGTGACTGGGGGAGTGGAATGGGGGGGAGGGGTCACATTAGTCACTGCTCTGATCTTTCTTCATTCTTATTCACTCGAAAAAAAAAAATCTTTTTAGGGTCACATTATTCACTGCTCTGTGCTGTTCACAGGATTTTACGGCTTTTTTTTTTTTTTTGGAGTGTGTCCATAATGCTCCTTGGTAAGAGTCCCAACACCCATCACATCAATGACGACAATGAAATGTGCTAGTTGTGATTGGGGTGACATTTTAACGTTTATGTACTATTTATCTTTTTTCCAGTAAAAATTGTTGATTTAAAAAAAAAAAGCAGACATCAAGGCACACATTTAATGGCACATTGCTGGTAGGTAGTCACGCGGAGGCTTTCCATTGAAGTGTTGGCAGTTTGTGTGTACCATCGTGTCAATAGAAATGCATTTCGAAATAATGTCAGGAGAACCTGCGCGATGAACGGGAATGTTTTCGGCAAAATTTTTGTCTTTTTTCAAGAGGCTAACCTCGGCTAACCCTGATTCGCAAATGTCGAAGCGAGAAAGTGTGCACACATTTTGGGAATCTTTCTGACACAACCGGTCACCGTTTGTGCTTCAAGTAACAATAAAATAAATAAAAGCAACGTACACTCGTTACAATATTTCCGCCATTTTTCATCTCGGGATTTCTAACATGCTCATTTTTCAACTTTTTGTAAAATTATGACATTGTTCTTTTAGGCGTAAGATTTTTTCTTTTAAATGACAGCTTTCTCACTATAATTACATTTATTCTTGCAAAATCAAGATCGCTTTTTTGTTGTAATATTTCAACTTGAGTGAATTTTTAAATCCCAATCAAATGTTTGTAAAATTACAGTTATGATTTTTCTTTCTGTAAAAGTAGGACTTTGTAGATTCTAATAAAAACAAAATTAGCAATTTTTTTACTCATAATTTCATGACCTTGTAAAGTGATGAACTGTTCTGACTTGCTTCTGGCAAGTGATTTTTGACGTTCTTCATTATCTTCAACTTTGTCATGAAATTGTGACATTTGGTATACTACAACAACATGTTGCGTAACAAATATTCTTGGAAAATGACCACCACCTTTTCTGTGTTTTGAAATATTATAACCACTCAGATTTTTGTTTCAAGGAACGAGTCGACTAAGCCTCCTTTTGTATTAAAACATTAATGGACCCAGTGCCTACGCCACATCTTTCCAGTGAATATTAAGTATCAACATTATGATGATTATTGTGTAAAAAGCTGATTATTTAGCACATGAAACAAAAATATCAAAACAGCTAAAATCACATTGACCTTTTCACTTTGTTTTGTACAAAATAAAGACCATCAAAAATGGCTTCTTCTCGCTTGTAAAGACAGAACTGACCGGGAGGCGAGTCGTGCCACCGCCCCGAGGCCGAGTACCGAGGTCAATTTGGATTTGAGCACCCGTGTGTAGAAAGGAGAAACTGCAACATGCAAATGACACGCCTCAACTTCTTCTTCTCGGAAAGTGGGCAAAGAGAAGAATTCCGCTGACCGGCAAGGGTCAGAAAGTTTCCGAATCCTCAGAGTCATTCTCTGTGGTGCCCTCACTGGAAGGTCCGGAGGGATTCCTGGCGCGGCGCGGGTCCCGTGGGGCGGCGGCCGCGGCAAGGTCTTTGTGCACCTTAGGGGGCAGCAGCCTCAGTAGGGCGCCAGGGGAGGGGGCGCCGGAGCTGCAAGGGGAGCAGAAAGGCATCATGGTAGCCAGAATGAGCGCCAGGCAGTCGGCCACCTCGCGGCTGGGCGCGCAAGCCAGAGCGGGGGTCAAACCTGCGTCACAGAGACAGAAAAAGGGGGGGGGGGGGTTTTTTTTGGGGACGACACAAAATGGCCGGGAAGCAGAGATGGCGAAGCAAGAGACAAAAAGAGGGACGAGGCGGCATTCGTGTTAGTGTTTCAGCGGTGCACAAACATACAAAAGGGGGGGGGGGGCTGCACAGTTCAGGCATGCAATAGATGGGCAAAAGTATTAGGCCACCTCTTAATCGACGAGGACCGCTGAGTTCCCAGTTGATCATCTTAGCAAGATGTTTGTATGTGTCCTACTTTATGCGACGCTCCTTCATGACACGCCTGGATGAGTTTGCTGTGGAAGAACTTTTGTCCACCATTTGTCACGCAAGTTGCACTTGGTCAACTCAAAAAAGGCAAACTAGCACCTTTGACTCGATAGACATTGAAGATTTCACCAATGGCTCATGAATAATTTTGCATTCATTACAATTAGTAATCATTTTAGTGATAATTCAAGTACCGAATTGCAGGGTGTGTATTTAATAATTATTAACAAGATTTATTTTTTTCGTCCATCTATCCATTTTCTGATCCGCTTATCCTCACAAGGGGTGCTGCAGCCTATCCCAGCTCTTCGGGCAGTAGGCAGGGGACACCCGGAACCGGTTGCCAGCCAATCGCAGGGCACAAAGAGATGAACAACCATTCATGGTCACACTCACATCTGGGGCCAATTTAGAGTGTTCAATCAGCCTGCCATGCATGTTTTTGGAATGTGGGAGGAAACCGGAATACCCGGAGAAAACCCACGCTGGCCCGGGGAGTACATGCAAACTCCACACAGGGAGGCCGGAGCCAGAATCGAACCCACGACCTCTGCACTGTGAGCGCGACTACAGCTGTACTTTGAGTGAAAAATTCCGAAAAGCTGAGTGGGGACCCCCATAAAAAAAGTAAATTCGTGCATAAAAGCTCAAGTGAACATTGACGGGGAAACTAGCATGCACACAAAGGCAGATGCGTCTTGCCGGGCCAGCCAGGTCCATCCTACCATTTTCGTCCACCGTCTGAATGTTGGCTCCTCCGGACAGAAGCTGCTGGACTGCCTGTTTTAGTCCACTCCGAGCCGCCAAGTGGAGAGGCCTGATGAGGTTTGATGTTGTTAGAGGCAGTGTCAATTTTGTGTGCGGCTGTTTTCCCCATTTCGCCCGAAAGAAACTCACGTTTGTAGCGCAGCGTTTGTGGCGTTTATTTGTGCAGAATCGGGTAACTTCTCCAGAATAAGCAGGACACAGTCTTCCTTTCCCTAGAAGTGACCAAATACGGGAATGGGTTAGACAGGTTAACAGCAAATTTTAATCACAGATGGCTTTATGTATCCATGAATGTAGTTTATATGCTGATTTCAAGAATGTCTTTGTTTTTTTTAGAGCACATCATGTTTTTGAAATTTTCATTTATTCTTTTTAATTCTGACACAAACTATTTGCACCATGTGGATCTTACCATGCGTTGTAATTTATAGCTATGACGTTTCATAAAGTCGATTAGCAATTCAATGTGTTTTGATGAGGTGTCCAATAGACCCCCTAGTGGACACTTACATTTTTACACGCTAGATGCAGGGCAGTGTTGCTGTCTTTGTCGGTGTAATGGAGGCAGTTGTTGGTGCTGTTCAGCAGAACCTCTGGACAGGACACACACAAAACAATTCAAGAAAAAAAATTCGCTTTTGTTGACACGTCCAACACAATGGGAAGTCCAACGCATACCAAGGGCCCCGACGCGACCCTTCTCGGCCGCCATCATCAGCGCCGTGCGACCCAATTGGTCCACAGCGTCAACTGGCGCGTCATGGGAAAGGAGCAGCTGGACGCAGTCTACGTGACCCGAGAAGGCCGCCGCATGGAGAGGTGTCCTGAAGGACGAAAGAGGAAGAGCCCATTGAAATTCCATTAATATTAATCTATTCCAGGACCCACAAAAACATTTTTGTGATGTGTTTTAATAAAGAAAAAGAGCACTGCACTAAGCAAACTGGAGGAGAAAAACATGCACGCGTGCACACACACACACACACACACACACACACACACACACACACACACACACACACACACACAC
>NW_017805498.1:539815-576801 GCF_001891065.2 Hippocampus comes | reverse complement strand
GGGGGGGGGCTGCACAGTTCAGGCATGCAATAGATGGGCAAAAGTATTAGGCCACCTCTTAATCGACGAGGACCGCTGAGTTCCCAGTTGATCATCTTAGCAAGATGTTTGTATGTGTCCTACTTTATGCGACGCTCCTTCATGACACGCCTGGATGAGTTTGCTGTGGAAGAACTTTTGTCCACCATTTGTCACGCAAGTTGCACTTGGTCAAGTCAAAAAAGGCAAACTAGCACCTTTGACTCGATAGACATTGAAGATTTCACCAATGGCTCATGAATAATTTTGCATTCATTACAATTAGTAATCATTTTAGTGATAATTCAAGTACCGAATTGCAGGGTGTGTATTTAATAATTATTAACAAGATTTATTTTTTTCGTCCATCTATCCATTTTCTGATCCGCTTATCCTCACAAGGGGTGCTGCAGCCTATCCCAGCTCTTCGGGCAGTAGGCAGGGGACACCCGGAACCGGTTGCCAGCCAATCGCAGGGCACAAAGAGATGAACAACCATTCATGGTCACACTCACATCTGGGGCCAATTTAGAGAGGTCAATCAGCCTGCCATGCATGTTTTTGGAATGTGGGAGGAAACCGGAATACCCGGAGAAAACCCACGCTGGCCCGGGGAGTACATGCAAACTCCACACAGGGAGGCCGGAGCCAGAATCGAACCCACGACCTCTGCACTGTGAGCGCGACTACAGCTGTACTTTGAGTGAAAAATTCCGAAAAGCTGAGTGGGGACCCCCATAAAAAAAGTAAATTCGTGCATAAAAGCTCAAGTGAACATTGACGGGGAAACTAGCATGCACACAAAGGCAGATGCGTCTTGCCGGGCCAGCCAGGTCCATCCTACCATTTTCGTCCACCGTCTGAATGTTGGCTCCTCCGGACAGAAGCTGCTGGACTGCCTGTTTTAGTCCACTCCGAGCCGCCAAGTGGAGAGGCCTGATGAGGTTTGATGTTGTTAGAGGCAGTGTCAATTTTGTGTGCGGCTGTTTTCCCCATTTCGCCCGAAAGAAACTCACGTTTGTAGCGCAGCGTTTGTGGCGTTTATTTGTGCAGAATCGGGTAACTTCTCCAGAATAAGCAGGACACAGTCTTCCTTTCCCTAGAAGTGACCAAATACGGGAATGGGTTAGACAGGTTAACAGCAAATTTTAATCACAGATGGCTTTATGTATCCATGAATGTAGTTTATATGCTGATTTCAAGAATGTCTTTGTTTTTTTTAGAGCACATCATGTTTTTGAAATTTTCATTTATTCTTTTTAATTCTGACACAAACTATTTGCACCATGTGGATCTTACCATGCGTTGTAATTTATAGCTATGACGTTTCATAAAGTCGATTAGCAATTCAATGTGTTTTGATGAGGTGTCCAATAGACCCCCTAGTGGACACTTACATTTTTACACGCTAGATGCAGGGCAGTGTTGCTGTCTTTGTCGGTGTAATGGAGGCAGTTGTTGGTGCTGTTCAGCAGAACCTCTGGACAGGACACACACAAAACAATTCAAGAAAAAAAATTCGCTTTTGTTGACACGTCCAACACAAAGGGAAGTCCAACGCATACCAAGGGCCCCGAGGCGACCCTTCTCGGCCGCCATCATCAGCGCCGTGCGACCCAATTGGTCCACAGCGTCAACTGGCGCGTCATGGGAAAGGAGCAGCTGGACGCAGTCTACGTGACCCGAGAAGGCCGCCGCATGGAGAGGTGTCCTGAAGGACGAAAGAGGAAGAGCCCATTGAAATTCCATTAATATTAATCTATTCCAGGACCCACAAAAACATTTTTGTGATGTGTTTTAATAAAGAAAAAGAGCACTGCACTAAGCAAACTGGAGGAGAAAAACATACACGCGTGCGCGCGCGCACACACGCACGCACGCACGCACGCACGCACGCACGCACACACACACACACACACACACACACACACACACACAGACACACACCTGTCCTTAGCATCCTTGCAGCCGGCGATGTCAGATCCCATTGCCTCCAGCAGCAATGATGCGCAAGCCTCATGGTCATTCACCCTGTTAAAACGGCAAACTCGTTGAACTTGGCCTCATGGGAAACATAAGAAGAATCACTTTTTATGACTTGTGTACAGTGAACCCCCGCATATTCACAGTCCAGTATTCACAAATTCCCCTAGTTGCAGTTTTGGGGAAAAACTCACCTACCTTGTAATTTCTGTATTTTTTGCTCAGGCCAAAGAAGCCTAAGTAATATTTTCACCATTTAGTGTTATCTTGGTATCAAAGAACTATGTTGAAGTGAGTTTAAGACTTTCATTTGGACAAAACTAGTGCTTTGGTGCCATCTTGTAGCATCTCAGTCTCAAGGAACTCTGCTGAAGTGAGTTGAAGAGATTCATTGAGACTAAACTTGTGCGTTGCCACTACCCTTGTGGCATCTACATAGAAGCAACCTTTTGGGGTGACATCAGCGACTACCTTGACATGCTGTCAATAACGCTTTCAAAAAATGAATAATGGCAGTATTCCAATTTTGAAAGGCTGCGTGAACACGTGCAAAAAACAGAAACTGACATTTTGACCTTAACCCGAGTATTGACTGCATGTAAACTTAAGACAATTACTGGCACAAGTGTGAAATTCAAATAACCAAGTCAATCTTTCGTTATTTGCCCTTTTCTGTTTCTTTCTTCTGTTACAATTGGGATGCTTTACATAAGACAACCACTTAACTGTGACACATTCTAAATGTCACCCTATAGAGCCATGGAAAAAAAAAATATGAGAACACATCAACATTCACAAAAGAACAGTGCCTGAACTGCTGTGCACTTACACAGCACAGTGCAGAGGCGTGAAAGGGTTCCCATCAATGCAGCGACAACCTTTCTGCTCCAGAAGAACTTCCACACAGCCCTCGTGACCTAATCACACACACTCACGCACATTAGAAAGATGCGGCTACGCCCACTCGCATTGACGTCCAAATACCAACCGTGGTAACAGGCCCAGTGCAGCGGCGTATAGCCTTGGTGGTCTCTGAGTGGAGGCAGCGAATCGAGCTCGGGGCAGGTCATGCCGAGCAGCTCGCTCAGCCAGGAGGCGTGGCCTCTTGCCGCTGCGAGGTGAATGGCAGTGCGACCCTGAGCATCGCCCAACAAGATGGACGCCTCTTGCTCCAGCAGACACTGGACGCACTCCTCCTGGCCACATAGTAGCTGGAAATATTGGTGGAAAAACCCATCGCCAATAAATGTAATGCAGTTGAACGGATTGTATGTAATCGAGCATGAGTGATTCTAAAGGCCCTGGGAGGATTAGATTGACATTGCAGCACATACTGTACATAAGCTGCTTGGAGATGGTCTTATCGCCTTTCCTTTTACCCTGCTTATCTATAGTTTTGTTTCTAATCTTCTGAGAGCATTTTCTCCTCCGCTTCCTCTGGTCCATGTTGAGTGTGGTCTACTTCAAACAGCACGGTGACCACTTGTCAACCTTTAAATAGGCCAATTTAATTTCTCAGGGTACACTCATTTTTGTCCAGGCCTGTTTCATGAATTTGTTTTTCAAAATCATTCCGTTGAACTTCAACCCAAAAACACTGTCTGATTTTCATTTTTTAACTTTCTTAAGCTCCTGACTACCAGGGAAAAAAAATGTTGTCCAATCACATTTATTTTGAAATTCCCCAATCTATGTGAATTAATTGGACTACTCCAAAAGAAATTTTTGAAATTCCACTACATTTTTTAAACACTTGAATACTAGGCTCAAATACACTTAAAACAACTCAAACAACACTTTAACGTGTTCATAAGAGTCTTATAAATAAAATGCCAACAGCATTTCAAGACAAAATGTGTTTGATAAAAAGTATTACTTTTCCTCTTCCCATAAAAAGTGCTTGCACTGAGGGAAGCCATTTTCTTACTTTTTCTAACCCCTACAAATTTGGTATCATTGGAAAGCACTCAATGTCCTCTTTAGAGTAACAAAAGGAATTAATGTGATTGGATGCACTGGGTGGGAGATATTTAGGTTTACAAATGTCCTCTACAGAGGACAAATTTGAACTTCTGGTAGTCAGGAGGATAAAACTTGTATTTATTGTTACTTTTGTCAGATTAAGGTTATTTCTATGACCGCTGTGGGTTTTTCTTTCATTAACAGAGGGTTGGCAATTTTTTTTTCCAAATGTAGAGAGGCTGAAATCTGATGAGACAAAAAACATTTTTAATCCACACAGAGTACTTAAAGATGTTAGGAAAAAAACAAAAAAATCCTGAAACAAATATTCTAATTTATGTTGAAAATTTAGGTCAGTGCTTCTGATCGGATTTGCTGGCCTCGACCATTTCCCACTCATCCAAGTGATGTGAAGCTCACTCACCCCGAGGTGCAGCGCGGTCAAGCCGTGCTTGTCGGCCATGTTGACATCCACCTCCCGCTCAAGCAGCAACGAGACCGCGTCGACGTGACCTCCCGCCACTGCGAGCATCAGAGGTGTCCTGTACACACAAACAGCATGCGAGTGCGTGTGTGCATCGGTGCGCGTACAAAGACATGACTTACTGTCCCTGACAGTCGGCGATGTCAGCTAGCTCCGCGCTCCCCGATTCATCCAGCAGGAGGCGCAAACATGTCGTATGGCCGTTCATCACTACACGACGGCGTATAAACAAAAATGTTAGCACACAGTGAACTCGTCGCTTAACTGCAACATTAAACGTTTACCCCCACCTGCCAAGTGTACGGGGGTGCGCCTGTGCCGTGTGTCACAAGTGTGCGGCGACGCCCCCTGCCCGAGGAGAATGTGAACGCAGTCGGCGTGGCCCCTCAGCGCCGCCATGGCCAGGGGGGTGCGTCCGGCTTCGTCCACCCGGTCCACCTCCCTCTCCCCCTGCAGGAGCACCTCAAGGGCCTGGGAGTGACCGTGGTACGCCTGCGCACAGTCAACACAATCATTTTTAAAAGACATCAATCTCTAAAGAGCAAATTTTTATCGACAGGTCATACATATGACGTTGTATTCATTTCACATGATGTAAAAGAAGTCATTCAAGTGAGTGAGTAGACAGGAAGTTGCTCTGTATTTAGACTCACAGCGAGGTGCAGGGGGCTCCTGGCATTGGGAGATTCAAGGTCGTCATGGTAACCGTCATCTCTGTCCAGGAGCTACAAGGTCACATGTTGTCAGTGCATCCAACCTGTCAAACTGCACACTTTGTGTGTGTGTGTTTGTGTGTGTGTGTGTGTGTGTGTGTGTGTGTGTGTGTTTGTGTGTGTTGACTGACCAGCTCCAGGCAGTGTTTGTGTCCGTAGGCTGCAGCATAGTGAACAGGACTGTATCCTTTTTTGTCTTTGAGCGAGGCCGTCGCTCCGCTCCGAAGCAGAAATTCCAAACATCTGCAAAACAATCACAAGCCTGAAGAAAGTCAGAGGAAAAGAGGCATCAAAAAGATTCTTTGACAGAAGGCCATCATGCTTCTCTGAATCTGTCCAGGTGACGTATTCCGCCACCTGATACTGTAGCAGGGCTATTTTTATTTGTTTATTTCGGTTTTGTTTTTTTTAAACAGAAAGAGTCAGAAAAGCAAACTTACAGTGCTGCTTCTTTCTCCCTCTCTGCCTGAACTCCTTCACTTTCAGGCTCCAGAGCAACACGTCGCCTGAAAGACAGTACAGTATTAATAACACTTTATTGCACAACACTGACTCATGCAACAGGCAGGAATGAGATGTGTCCTGGTTGAACTTTTATCATCATGTATTAGATTGTGAGCGAGATACAAAAATTAATTTTGGGGGGTGTTTTGACAGTTATGATAGCATGTAATAGCATCGGTATTTCTCAAAGAGGACTGCTTTTAAAATATCGATTAATCGAATGGAATCGAGTATCCTTTTCATCACCTGATATTGATTCATAAACTATAAATCAGTCCTTTTAACAGATCTTTTTGCCATGAATTCATGTGACTCTTGTATCACGCAAGATGTCACTACGCAAGAGTCGCCGATCAAAACAAAAAAGCAGAAGCACTAAAATTGCCAAAGCGGATGTTGTAAAAAACACAAAGACGGCAATGAACTGAAACATTGTGAGACAGTCACAGGAATGTGAACGTTATGAGTCATCAAAACCAGGATGGAAAGGGGCTTTCGAGGATGGGACTTGAGCATCGATGGTTTTCAGTGTGTTTTGCCACTTTCTTATTTTATTTGGATTTCATGAGATGGCACAGTAAGAGTAACCAATGAATGAAGTGTCCAGTTGTCCTTTTACCTTCTGTCCAAGTCGGAAGCTGCAGCATAATGCAGAGCGGAGCGCCCCCACTTGTCGGTGGCATTGATTGCCGTCCCGCAAACCACCAGCGTCTCCAGACACTGATAGTGTCGGCTGGCGGCAGCATAGTGCAGGGAAGTCCTGAAGGAGACACATAAGTGGAAAATGCCCAAATATGGGTCTACTGTATGTCAACAGCGGTCGCTGGGATGTTACTCAGTAGAGCGCAGACCTCCGCCAAGGCACAACAAACTACCCAATTCAAATAACTGACATGTGCAGTTTGTGTACACCACGGTTATAATCGTTGAAAAAAAATGTTTTTGCCTTTACTATGCAGTTTTCAATTTTTTTAAAACTCTTGGTTTTATCTTTATTTCAGCCAACAAAAATATTTCCCGATTCTATTTTCTATTCTTGTTCATACAAAGCACCCCACCTGCCGCAGTTGTCTCTCCTGTTGTGGTCACCGCCACTCGTCAGGAGCAGCTTGACACACTCCACATTACTGCACTCAAATAAGAAACACCAGCATCGTATGAGGCACAAAACAACACATTTATTTGAACATTTTGAATGAACTTTTTCATTACCCTAAAGGGGAACTCAAGTGTTTTTTTGGCAATATGTTCCGTGTACTCCCACTAGTTTAAACAGATAATTCAAATTAATATTGTGTTTGTGGAATAATTATCAAGTGGATTAATCCATCCATTTTCATTCATCATAGGGGGCTGTCATTTTATCCACGACTGCCCCCCCAAAATAGTAGATAGTTGGAGCCCTAAGCAATTTGATGTAAATTTCAGTCGACAGCACAGGGCGGTATCGTGTCTAAATGTCAGCCCCCTGAGATGGATGAAAAAATGGGGTCACATAAAACCTGTTATTGCAAAGATGGGCAAACAGCGTGTTTCGCTGGTTCACTCAAACATGTAAAAGGCCTAAAATAATAATATGGCAATGTACTGTAAAGAGTTACAAGTTTGTGCTATATTAGCTGCAGATTATTTTAATTATATTTTTCATTCAAATTTAAAGACATTTAAAATATCTTTTGGGGTTTTTTTTTACGCATATCTGTAGCGGACACGTTTCACTTTGAAATGTGCATGCAAAGAAAAATATCTCATGGGCACTGGGACCAAAAGTATAAATCCAACCTTGCTTCGTTTTTCAATTCATTTGTGTTCTGTTGGCCAACATTCCTCAAACTTTATATGAAAGTGGACATTTTCGTAACACAACCCTCACCCTCCGGCGGCGGCGGCGTGCAGGCATGTCCTTCCCTGACTGTCGGGGGTGTCAATCTGAAAGCCTGCACACAGGACCGAGTCGTTACACATTATGCTAAATCTCCGGCCTGAAGAGGGCGGCGCAGGGACACAGAAGTGAGCGGGGCAGGACAAACAGCAGCGGCCGCCACAAAGAGAGAAGGACAGGAAGCGGTAGTGAAAGGGACAGGAAGGGGTGGGACAAACAGAGACAGAGAAGGAGAGACAGGAATTAGTGAGACAGGTGGTAAGGAAACGGGTTAGGTGAGAGTGCATTCGGGTGCAGGATCACTTAACTAAGCACAAACACAGAAAGATAACAGAAAAAAGACAAAAATGCTAACAGTTAGCCTCCATTCTATCCATCTACCCATCCAGCCATCCATTTTCGAATTTAAAGAACAAAATGTTCAGGATTTGTGAGCTACTGTGGTAAATTTGTATGATTTCAATGTATTCCATGATGGGGGTGGGGTCTCTCTCTGTCTCGCTCTATCCCTCTCCCTCTCCCTCACATGTGCAGTGAGGAGGATCTTCCAACTCTCACTGGAGGTGTCAAGTTCTAAAAAGTTGGTTTCTTGTGCGGAAAATATTTAGTAGAACGAGTTCAAGTCCTATTTTTTTCCAGAAAATATTTTCACTCTATGTCTGAATTAGTTTGGGATGTAAATATTCCCAAAGGGTTGTAGCCAACGTGTCATATGTATATTGGAAAATGAAAAAAAAAATCTCTATCTGCTGGGATTAAAAAACAGATGGCAGAAATAACGACCGTTAGAACCTCTCTGACTGCTCTCAATATGTAGTGTTGTTTTTCTCAGTTGGGCTTAGAAACCGAAATATTTTGGAACAACGCAATTTCCAAAGGCACGCTGTTATCTTGTAAAGTATCCAAAAACCGCTTGCTCTTGAGACAGCTGTGACGTTTTTTTTAACCATGGAAAATTTGAGAGCCTCACAAGCGCAAAATAAAATTTAAAGCGATAGAACTGGAAATGTTAACGGAAGTAAATTACTGAGCAGCAGAATAGAAATTGTGCATTCTGATCATTTTTGGGAAAGTCAGCAATTGCGCGAAAGCCATGTTTTGTCTGATTTAACTTGTCCCAAGTGCATGAATGTTGACTGTATGTGCTCAGTCTGCGTAACACTGCGGTCAAAAACTGCTCTGGGAGAGGGAGACAATTGTTACAGTGTGCTGAAATCAGAAGCGCAAGAAAAACACAGACCTGAAAGGAGTGTTGTCATTGGTGATCTAGCATGACTCCCAATTGTGATTGTCTATAATCAGACTTTCATCGTTCAGAAGCTCCCGAATTGCCTTGTCAAATAGATGACATGCGGTGACAATTTTTGTTTCTGGCATTTCAAAAGTTGACCCAGGTTTTGCCTGGGCCTCCTTGTCATGGTGGCGCAGAGCAGTGCCGTTTGCGCCTACCTCTCGTGCTATTTACAAATGAAAATTCAGCATTCTCCTTTCATCTTAGGTTCATTAAATTATGTTGTACATGCTAAATTCATCTACACGATTTGTATCTACGCCTCTCAGAATCTGTAAAATGAACAGCACAACTATTTGGTGCAATCCAAGGTGCGCCCTGTAATCAATTGTGCTTGTTTTCGCTCATGCCTTTAGTAAATCAGCCCTTTTTCTATACATCCATTTAAATTAACCCTTTCAGTTACAGCGGTTACTACAGTGAACAGCTTATTCATGTTATTAGGTTATCATTATTGGTGCATGCGAGGGTTAAAACAATGCCACAACAGCAGCCAATGTCACAACTCAAGTCACATGACAAAACGTCCCACATATTACCTGAGGATAGCAACTTGCGGCAGCAGTCCGAGTGAGCGTTCAAGGCAGCCATGTGCAGGGGGAACATGCCGTGGACGCCTCGCCTTTCGGGAAACGGACGGACGTCAGTGAGGTACGTTTCACCTTGGTGCAATTGTTGCTTTTTGTCAGCGGGAACGATGCAATACCTGGTACAGTCGGCTCCGCTGGTAATGAGCGTGTTGATAAGCAGCTCGTGGCCATAGCGAGCAGCGACGTGCAGCGGCGTGTTGCCGTCCTTGTCCACGCTGTCGATCTCTCCGCCTGACACACAACGCCTGACGTTAGCGAAGATCCAAGTGCACACTTGAAAGGCTTGGAATGAACCCCGATTTGCCTGAGGGTGTAGTTTTCTCTGTTTGCATGTGTTGTTGCTCCATGCGCGTTAAGCACTTGCTCCAACGATTATAATTATTGTGACGTGTATGCTGATATTAGGCAAGCTATACTGTTTTCGCATTATGCACTGATGGAGTTTTGTTCGTCTGCAAAACATGCATGGCAGGCTGATTGAACACTCTAAATTGGCCCCAGATGTGAGTGTGTGTACAAATGGTTGTTCGTCTAAGTGTGCCCTGCGATTGGCTGGCAACCAGTTCAGGGTGTCCCCCGCCTACTGCTCGAAGACTGCTGGGATAGGCTCCAGCATGCCCCGCGACCCATGTGAGGATAAAGTGGATCAGAAAATGGATGGATGGATGAATGGATGCATGTAAATTATGGTATTGCATAATTTTTGCCCTCTAAAATTCACAGTACTGGTACAACACTGAAGAAAGAGAAAACAACTTTTGGACCAGGTTGATACATCAAGCACTGTCACAAAAATTTGAACCCAATCCAAATTAAAATAAAACCTGTGCTCTGAAAAAAAAACATATCAAGCGGACGACTCACCATTCTGGATGAGAGTCTGAGAGCGAGTAAAGCGACCATGCACTGCTGTCATGTGGAGAGGACTCTTCCCGTCTCGACTCTGCAGCAAGGAAAGAATCCCGTCATGAAAAATATCCACAGGTCAAAAATAATTATGTGAGAAAAAAAAAATGAAGAAAAAAAAATCTGTTCTACTTTAGCATGCGCCTGTGAGAAATCCGTAATGTGTGTTGTCTGTAAAATATCAATCCAGATATTTTTTGGCGATGGGTTGCTTTTTTATTCCTATTATACTCCACATATGTTTGACCAACTTTAAGAGTAATCCACATCTCTGCACAGTAATTGGAAAAGAAATGGGACGAAAAAAAAAGTTGCTTTTCCGTCATACCTGCACGTTGACGTCGGCGCCGTTGTTAACTAGAAATTCCAGACAGAGGGCTCCGTGCGTTGAAGCTGCCGCAAAGTGCAGCGGCGTGAAGCCTTTGTTGTTAGGCTGGCTGACGTTGGCGCCGTAGTCGATGAGCTCGCTGACGACAGCGTCCTGGCCGTTGAAACACGCCACATGCAGCGGCGTGTTGCCGAAGGCATTGGACTCATCGATCTGTCCCCAACAAAAGAAATAAAGATGATTTCAGCCGACCTGATGATAAGAAATGACGAAATAGAAGGTCAGTACCTCCACAGCGAGGTTGAGCAGATGCTTCACCACTGCCATCTGTCCACTAGATGCCGCCGTGTGCAGGGGCGTGTACCCTCGTTTGTCCTTACAGCAGAGCTCCGCCCCCTGACTCACCAACAGAGACACCACATCCAAATGACCTGCAGGGGAACACAACACATAAATAATCCATGCATCCATCCATTTTCTGATCCGCTTTATCCTCACAAGGGTCGCGGGGCGTGCTGGAGACTATTCCAGCTGTCTTCGGGGAGTAGGCGGGGGACACCCTGAACCGGTTGCCAGCCAATCGCAGGACACACAGAGACGAACAACCATCCATGCTCACACTCACACTGAGGGCCAATTTAGAGTGTTTAATCAGCCTGCCATGCATGTTTTTGGAACGTGGGAGGAAACCGGTACCTCTGCACTGTGAGGTCGACCCGCTAACCACTCTAGTCTTCTGGCCTCAACACTACCAAAAGCCGACAATTACAACCTAAATTCTTCGCTTCGAACCGGGCAGAGGAAGTTCTCCTCATCCTCCGACAGAAAAAAAGTAACTCTGAACATCACTGTGACCTGTGGTAGTGTTGTCTACTGAATCTCGATTCCCATTCTCCAAGTTTACTCATTTGTTAGGTCGTCCTGGGCAGTGCAGGAAGCTGGCTGTGTTTTATATCTTTTGGTCTCACAGACCACAATCATTAACCCATTTTGCTTTTGTGTCACAACACTGTGTGTATGTGTTTTGTTCTGTTTTTTGTTTTTTTTTTAACTCTATTTCGTTGTGCGTCTTGTTATGCTTGTTGTGTTTCTCCATGCTTTTGTCACTGTAGCCTACTATGCCGTCAAAAAAAATAAAACATCTCCGCCTGTGTCAGCATGACGTGCGCACACTCACATTCGACAACGGGGCGCTCTAAAGCAGCCAGGCCAACGCACTAGCCAATAGAAGATGCATTTTCAGGCTGTAGGCATAGCTAGCTTGCTAATGGAACTTAACAATTGTGCCAGATAACTGCTGGTGTGAAACAAGGAGCTCAAATTTTTATATAGTGGGAGAGGGGAGACTCATGCTGGGGCTTAAGTGCATTACTAGACCAATTTTAGCAAGCAGCAAAAATTAGAAAAAATTAAATGGTAAAAAACAGTTTAATGCTATATCTCCACAAGTGAGTACAACATAGTCCTCAGTCTTTGCACATTTTCAGCAATTATCTCAAAAAACGTATAATGTAATGAGAAACAAATCTCGAAAGGAACTTTAATGTTTTGAGCAGTGTAATGTCTTACCCATAAAGGCTGCCCAGTGCAGCGCTCGCCCATCCTTCTTGTCAAAAGCGTTGATGTTGGCTCCTTTGGCAAGGAGGAGATTCACCATCTGAAACACAGACACGCACGCACACAGCCACACGCACACACATTCTGATTGTAGTGGAACCTCAAGTTATTAACTTAATTGGTGAGTCTGTGATCCCGTTTGTAACCTCAAATGCTCATAAATCAAGATCATGTTTTCCTTTGAAATGAATGGAAATGCAATTAATCCATTCCAGCCCAAAACTCAGTGATAGATACAGATTTTTAACCAATATATTTTAATATAAATGTCCACATTTTCAGTCCCCAAAAAAATCATAAAGTGGGACCTCACGTAATCATTTAAAAGATACGTTTTTTTTTTTAATTTTGTCCATTTTTTAAAATAATTTTTTGAGTGCTTGATCATGGTGTCACCAGTGAGCGTTTTCAATTGACAGAAGGCTGCTTCTGCCATCTGTAAGTGGGTGAATGTATTATATGTAGGCAGAACTTCCAACTCGCAACAACATGCGTGGACTGCTATTTTGACATGATTATACCAAAAGTAACCATTCGTTGCTTAATTAGAGAAACACTACAATGTAAAAAATAAGATACATCCTTTTGTAGAAAGTACAGTGTGTGAACCTAGTGATTTGTTGGCTATTCTGTCTTAAAATTGATGAAATGCATAAATATGTGTGCTGAAGGCTGCCCTGGGTGCATTTGAATGGCTGAAGAACAAAACCAGATCAAGTGTGTAGTACCTCCATGTGGCCATTGAGGGCAGCGTGGTGCAAAGCGGTGCGTCCACCGCGGTCCGACACGTTCACACTGCTTAACATCGGGATAATGATCTCGGCGCAGCGCAGAGCGTTGTTGGCAGCGGCCACATGGAGCGGCGTCTGCCAGTTCTTGTCGCGGGCGTTGACGTCGGCCGAGTGGCGGATCAACACTCGCACTGCTTCCTGCAGGGAAAACGCGAGTACTGTATGTTATTCATTTTTTTCAAATTGAAAGACACTTATATGATTGTAATAATAGAGTGCCTTTCTTGGATGTTACTGTTCAATTTTTGGGAAATTTACAAATCATTTTGAATATGGTACCCGGATCTGATCCAGATTGTGAATTTTGATACCGTATTTATATATTTAGGCGGCCTGGCGAACTATCTCGAAACAGCTCTGATCGCAAGCTGCAATTGTAGACTGCTGACCGCTAACAACTTCCGATGATGCAGGTCACGCGCCACCGTAGGTTAAAGGTGACATGACAAGTTTTTGTGTAAGTGAAAATGATAGGATGCTTCAGGTGCAATGAACATTCACTGTAATTATGATACGATGGTTCTGAAGATGCGTGACGTCAACCGTTACTCCCCAAGCTTGTATGTATGTTTGCATGTATAATCTCATTAGTCATGTAGTCATTCAGTCATGTATTTAATTTTATTTAAGTATTTAAGTATTGGTGGAGGACTGCGCTCTCTTTCCTAAATAAAATAGTTATGTCCCATGTCACGTTGTAGTGACATTCACCTTGTGAGCACAGATAAAGTTGTCTGCCACATCAGATAAGCTAACATAAGAATGTGAAAAAACAAAAAAAAAATAATTGAATGCTTGGTGCAACGTGTCATTTAAACAAAGGTTGCCACGAAGACCAAAGTAGGTTAGGCCAGGGTGACATATTTGTCACATTCCGGCCTTGTTCCCGAGTCACTCACACTGAAAACAAAAAGACCTGAAAACCTGCATTTTTATGTTGGCCACAAGGGGGCGACGTGGGTGGTTGTAATTCGAACCTGATCTCAATTCGAATCATGAGTAGGCTAAATCGATATTTCTTCAATACAACAACAACTACTACTACAAAAATCTGTTTCACGCATTATGGTTACCTACTTTTATATGACTCGAGTTGAATTGCATAAGGTTTTGGTTGTGCGCAACTTCACACCTTGTTAACATATTTGAGGAAATAATAAATAAATCATTGAGGAAACGGAAAAACTGGAGTGAATTTAAAAAATGTCTGAAACCCCTTTTTTTAGTGGAGACATGAAGAGCAATGGAAAGAGGCACATGCCAAATACAAGCCTCAACCCAGCTGAGTGAGGGACTGCGCAATCTGAGCTCGACGCTGCTCGCCAATGTATTTGAATAGGAAATATGCAAATTCAGCAATTTTGACAAGGAAGCGTCGACATTACTGAAATCAAACAGAAAACCAATATAGAGCAGGAACATGGGAAGACCAGTTTTAATTGAATCATTATTTACTTATTTGGAGCTATTCATGACACAAATAAGGCCTCCTTTAGCGCGGCGTGCCTTGTTGTACGCACCAAACATCAAACGATAGTGCACATCACCTATACACTAGTCTATGCGTGGGGTTAATTAGCTTTGTCAATATACTGTCATTGATTCAGACACCGGCCTGAACTGGTTGCACCGGTTCCTCAATTCACCTGTGCACCGCAGTGCATTGCTTGGAGGGGTCGAGGCCTCCAAGCGTTTTGTGTGTGTGTGTGTGTGTGTGTGTGTGTGTGTGTATGGGGGGATGGTTACCTCGCTGCGTGATGCCACGGCGCGATGCAGCGGGGTGAGCCACATGTTGTCCTTGGCGTTGACACGGGCGCCTGCACATATGGGGGAAAGAGGTGACGGGTGAACGTGAGGTGGAGGTGAAGGGTGAGAGAACTGTGCGTTCGTACCGGAAAGAATGAGGAGTTCAGTGATTTCGGCATCGCGAAGGAAAGCCGCCGCGTGAAGCGGAGTGCGCTTCTCAGCATCCTGGAGACCCGCAAGGCAGAATCATCAACACACTATGACACTGATTTTTATGAATGATTTCTAGTATTTAATTAAGGGTACAGCATTAGGAGTTCAGCAAAACTTGCACTTTTTCTGCTGCCACAGCACACTGCATATACATCACACAAGAATGGCAGAACACCCACAAAAAGCAACGGACAGAAGTGACAGCCGTGTTGATGGATGTTCATTTCTCTGGCCCCGTAGCTGCGGGGATAAACTTTTTTTTTCTTTTTAAACAAATAAAATGTGAAACATGAACATTTCAATGACGTTGAATTTTTGGAAGGGTTTCCCCTAACCCGTTACCAAAAAAGTGACAGCACACAATTGCGCCAAATGAAGAGATCTAGTTCAACCTAGTTAATTGATAAAGCGCAGACCGTTAAGTGTCCTCACCAGAGCGTTGATGTCTTCAGACTTGTATATGAGCATTCGGATCTCCTCTGGATCTCCGCTGAAGATGGCCTGGATGAGAGGAGGCTGCGGAGATGACAAACAATGAACATATCGTGACATGCGCACACGTTCATGTGAACGACAAAAGAGAGTGCGACGACATTAGTGAAACCACAAATTGTGCTGTGTGACCTTCCAGGACGCGACGACATTAGTGAAACCACAAATTGTGCTGTGTGTGACCTTCCAAGGACATCGAAAATGTCCTTCGCAGATACAACAGATAGCTTGTCATGACGGGAATATTTGCAATGAGACACATTTTTGTCAATCCCAATCGTGCGCGTGTACATTGGTGCGTGCGTGTCACGGGGGCCCTTTGTCCCTGAAGCCCTTATTTTCGTTCCTGGATGTCAGATATGAAGTAAATAGTGGCTGTTAGCACTGCAATGGTCTTTTGTGTCATTTTCAGCATGTTTTTGACACGCATATACTGGAAGTCATTGGGCAAGTTACCAAATTGGAACCTTCATCAGGCATGATCTCAGCAAATCTTGTGAGACTTTGACTCAAAAAGATTGTGAGCTGTGTTTTGCTTTTTCGGTTAGTTTTTCATCAGGTACCATGAAAGTTAATAAGTCTTGAAAGAGTCTGACTGCTCAGTAAAGATGAGCAAACCAACTACGTCATAAATATTACAAGGCTTTTAATTCCAGCAATACTTCCTGTATATAATGCCACGAAGGTAACGTATCTTTTCGCAAACACCTTTTTCTTCACTTTCCACTGCAAAGGTAAGGAGTTTTTCAACAATTTAATTTTATCATGCACTGTTGTTGTTTTTTTTGTTTGTTTGTTTTTGCAATTGTAGGAAAGTTAAACGAATATTTTATAATTGTTGTTAAAATATTGCCTTCTGATGTCTGTTAATAAAGTCTTTAAGATGGCTACAGTGACTCTGAAATTGAATATTTGATGCATTTATTTTATTTACCGGTATTTATTTCCTATGAGAGAAATTGTTTAGAAATAACTATGAAGTCAACCAGCAATTGTGCTCCACTTCCACTGCGTTATGATTAGGGCCAATTAAACAGTTGGCGAATTTAACTCTTTCATGCACCCTGTAACCTGATAACATCATAAGGTGTCCGCTGTAGTAACCGCTGTGGTAACCCAATGGGTTAATCAGCCAATATTAGCTCTTTTAAAAATCTATTTTTTTAATGTATAAATAATGAATATACTGTACCGGTATCTATCGGCACAAATCAACAGAAACATGTTTTACCTTTTTTTGGGGTGGTGGTGGTGGTGGTGGTGGGAGGGTCACATTAGAACATACCGTAAGTCAAAGATAATGTCATTCCAACATTGCACCCCCCCAAAAAAAATAAATAAATAAAAATCGGCGGCAAAAAAGTCAGACGATTTTTCCCTTTGTTGTAATGTTGAACAAATACGAACGACAAAGTATTTTAACACAGTTTAATGTTCTTCCCGTAATGCATATATTTATTGTTGCAAGCGCTGAGGGATCAAGACGGATGGAAACCTATTGATTTTTTTTTGTTTTTAATCAGCCGATTGAGGGCGGACCGGTGATCCAGTGGTTAGCGCGTCGAACTCATAGTGCAGAGGCCGTGGGTTCGATCCCAGTTCCGGTCTTCCTGTGTGGAGTTTGCATGTTCTCCCCGGGCCTGCGTGGGTTTCCTCCGGGTACTCCGGTTTCGTCCCACATTCCAAAAACATGCATGGTAGGCTGATTGAACACTCTAAATTGTCCCTAGGTATGAGTGTGAGCGCGGATGGTTGTTCGTCTCTGTGTGCCCTGCGATTGGCTGGCAACCGGTTCAGGGTGTCCCCCGCCCGCTGCCCGAATCCGGCTGGGATAGGCTCCAGCACCCCCCCACCCCGACCCTTGTGAGGATAAAGCGGATCGGAAAATGGATGGATGGATGGAAACAGCCGATTAAACGGTTAGTGGAATTTTATTTTTATTTTTTTGCCAAATATTGGAATTGGCATCGGCCTTATTCGTTAGGCCCTAATTATTATTGAACAAAAAAAAAGTATAGTAATATACTAATATACCCACTCATTGAAACACTTATTAAAAGTATTTTAATGATTGGCTAATAAAAGGGTTATATTTTTGTAAGCCGATTTTTAAAAGGGGGTTTCTGAATTTCTTTTTAAGCTATTTAAAAAATATATTTATGGAGTAAAATCCACATTTCTACATTGTACTTTTTATAAATCTTGAATAATAATAATAATAATAATAATAACAATAATAATACAAAATACTACCCGACTCTATATCTATATCTATATCTGTGAATATTTATACATACAGAATGTAACATTCTTTTTTTCACGAATTCACAAATCTTTCAAAAATGTTAACCCTCTAAAAATCTGGCCTATCTCCAACTTAAACATGTTTTTATTGCTATTTGAAACATTATTTATATTTGGTCTTCAAAGGTTGCATTTGTTTGTTGGAATTGCATTGGCGGACCACAGCAGCTCTGGCATATCAAGAAAGAGTCTTTCGCCTTGACAATATTAAATGCTGAATCCCTGCAAGTGCATATTAACTCATAACCCAAATGAATGTTGACTCCTGACCTGAAGGCAACAAATACAGTATAATCTTGCAGCCAAAGTGTATTTCCTGCCTTACTTCCTGTTCGCTCACCCCGTCCTTCTGAGAAACGAAAGAGAGGAAGCGCGGCGGAGCGTTTCACTTCTGCATTCAAACGCAACAACAAACCACTTCCTCTTCTTCTCACCTTGTTCTACGCTGCCGTTCCCCGTTGCCACAGCCATCATCATCATCGTCATCATTATCGTCATGTGACATTGCTTTACGTTTGCCGAATCACACTGCACTCTATAAGAGCTCTCCATCCACCCGGTTTCTGTAGCACTTATCCTCACTTGAGTCTGTCCCAACTGACTTTGTGCGGAACAAGAAAACTTCATACAGATTTGAACCGAGATCCTCAAGACTGGGAGGCAGATGTGCCAACCGCTACTTTATGGTGCTGTCTTCCAAAAGTTATACAAATCTTAAAATGTCAACATGCATGCAAACACTGAGATGGTTGCGCAGCTCACACAGTCTGGCCCATTTGGGGTCATAAAACAAAGCGTCTCGTCCACATTTCTTCAAAGGCTCCGAGGAAGGGCCTAGCTGGCTCATGAATTTTTTTTCTCCCCTCGGGGTCAACAACACACTTGTGTTGGCCCTCCTCTCTCCACAGCTCCCGGGCCAATGACTTCCTGAGCTTCCTGCTATAGCCCCGATTATGAGAAAATGCTGGCACAAACCATTGACCCTGACTTTTTAAATGTGGATCATCATATTGCAATGGAAGGAATCTCTGTCAATCCACCAATAAAACCGCAGAAAAATCTCTCCAGCTGAGGAATCCCGTTATCAGACACTGCAACTTTGTCTTGTAAAAAAACAGGAAGTCCCACAGCTTGGAGTTACGTAAAAGAAGAAGAAAAAAAAATCAAGTTATTCCTGCCCGGCTGCAGAAGGATGACACTACACCACGTCAGGAATTTCTGCTATCGTGAAAACACGAGCCTGAAGCCTTTGGGAATGACACACAGCAGCCACTTCATTAGGTACACTTGCACCGTAAGAGTGATCTTTCTATTCATCTGTATTTCTAATCATTTTTATTTTTATGTATAAGCCATTGTTTATTTTGCATCATTTGTAGTTATTAGTATCTGGTTGCCCAAATACTTTTTGCTGATTCTTAAAGTTTTTTTTTTAATCTGACAATCCAAATACTTTTGCTCAAACTTGGAGGCCATTGCTTTTTTATTGAATGTATTATTATCATCATTCTGTTTTTTTCATTTGTCCAAATAGAGCGACACGTGGTTAGCTGGTTAGCACGTCTCCCTCACAGTGCAGAAGTGCAGGGTTCGATTCCGGCCCAGGCCTTCCCGTTTGGAGGTTTGCATATTCTTCCTGTGCCTGCGTGGGTTTTTCGGTTTCCTCCCACATTCTAAAAACATCCCCTGGTTTTCTCCGGGTATTTCGGTTTCCTCCCACATTCTAAAAACATCAATGATTGTGAGCGTGAATGGTTGTTCGTTTATGTGTGCCCTGCAATTGGCTGGCAACCAGTTCAGGGTGTACCCCGCCGACTGCCCGAAGTCAGCTGGGCTCCAGCATGCCTGGGACCCTCATAAGGATTAAGAGGTTTTAAATAATGGATGGATAATTTGTCCAAATAATGTTGCTCATACTTCAATTTTATTTATCTGGAGCATCTGTAGCAATATGTTGCCTATTAATACAATAATTGTTGCACATCAGATTAGGATTGTAAAAAATACTTGTATTACAGGTATTGTAACATTATGATTCCACTACTTCGGGGGGGGGGATTCAAAACGGGGCGACTGTCATGCAGCAAGCCATTTGTCGATGATCATAGTGATCAGAGAGGAAAAAAATGCTGAAATATCTGGAAGTACAATGATAACCACATTGGAAATGCTATTAAAAAGTGTGGGTGTAGCTAATTACATAGGCAGTGGACATATGTCGTATATATGGAGGTGGAAAAAGAAAGGGCTGTGTGCTGCATAAGCCAGGCTTTGGTTAGTACATTTCTTTTAGGCGAGCCGGATATACTCACTCGGCTTAGGGGGCGAAAAAAAAAATCTGTGTCAGCAGATATTTAACAAATCTAGAGGAGACTTGAAGAAACCAATTTGACGAAGCTCATTCCCAAACCTGTTGTGCAATGTTTGGGGGGTTTCAAGCTTCTGTTCTGGAGTGCAAAATAATGTTCGAAAGATGTTGGGGTTTTTTTTTGTTGTTTTGTTTTTTTGGGGGTTTTTTGGAGGGGTGCGGGGGGTCTTAAGGTGCTTAAGTACTTATAAGTGCTAAAGAGAATCATGTGATGAGGTGAAAACAAACCTCGCACACATCTCTGTACATTTACTGAGCGTATTACGGATTCACACTTATGCTATTAGGCAGTAAGAAGTTCGTATTTCCACAATTGTAATCGTTTTTTTTCTGTATTTAACGGGGGGGGGGGGCATTTGAACATGCATTTCAGATGAAAGGAAACAGGGCTGAATCATTGAATTCAAATGGACATCGCAGTGCAGTGGAATGCAATTTTCAAATCACAAAGGCTGCAATTTTGGACACACTGCTTCATTTTATTGATTTATTTATCGAAATAGCGTCTAGATAAGTTCAGTGCTTAGTAGATAAATGAACGGTCTTTCATATTAATTACCCTAAAAGACCAACACATTTACGTCCACAGGTGTGATTGTGAACGAGCACGATTGTCCGTGTGTGTGCCCTGCGACTGGCTAGCGAACATTTTAAGGTGTACCCCCGTTTACCGCCAAAAGTCCAGCACAAGTGTGACCCTTGTGAGGCTAAGTGGTACGGATAATGGATGGATGAAATACAGATTAATTTATTGCATCATAAATCACAAGTGGAATATTGAATATTCAACCCTAAAAGGAACTATCTCGCAAAAATGTTGGGGGATCCTGTCAATGCTTTTAATTGTATGGCAACAGACACAAATTATTACAGGCTAAAGGCCTTTGCAACAATGCCTCACAGCAAACCTTTAGTTAGTGTGGGATTGGTCAGATTATTACAACAAATTCATGAATAACAATTCATTTGAATCAAGAAGTCATGCGCATTTACTAAGTGTCCAATCAGATTGCTTATTGATCTCTTCCTGACACTGCCCACAGCCTCTAGCGCAGTGGTTCTTAACCTTGTTCAAGGTACTGAACCCAACCAGTTCATATGCACATTCAGCGAACCCTTCATTAGTGAAAAATAAAAATATGATTTTTTTTTTTTTTTTTTACAAATGCATTCATTCAAAACAGAAAAAAGTCAACACAATTAGTAGAAGAATAAAGTACACGTTTTTTAATTGTGCACAAAATGAACCAGCCAGTGATGGCCAAGCGGGTGTGTCATAACGACCGGTAATTGACATGTTGAGTCCAGTGGTCTTAACCTCCATGGCAGAGACTGTCGAACCCCTTGAGACTGATTCACTGAACCCCTATGGTTCGATCGAACCCAGGTTAAGAACCACTGCTCTAGAGGCACATTTGCATTGTATAAGGGACTGCTATATGTGGTCATCTACAAACAAGTGTTCTAGTCCTACTTCAAGAAACTGTAGGAAAACATTTTTGATCATTGTTCAGCAGGTGCATTGTCCACTTAATGAAATGTTTTCTCCTCTGGAAAATCATGAAGGAAAACTGTCATTATTTTATTTGCTGTAGGCTTTTTAGTATACTGTAATACATGTGATTTTTCAATGGAGATTTGTATAATATATTTTATTTCTGTAAAACGTTGTTATGAAGGACAATATATAGTAAAGAATTTTGTAACACAAATGTATTAGTTAAATAAACGTCTCTCCCAATAATAAACACTGTACCCTTTATAGATAGAGCAGTTGCGCAGACATTCCAACAAAATTTAGATATTTTTAAGAATTGTTTTGAGACAGTCTGAATATTCAGCTAAACAATTTTACGTGTTATAAGAAAAGGGGATTATTGAAGTCAGGGGGTTGTTTAGATGTTTCAGTATTAATGTGGTTCTTAATGGACTTCATTAAAGAAGTCCATGGACAATTAAGGACATAAACGCCTCCACTTCCTAGTCCCCCTTCTTGTAATTCGGTTGCAGAATGCTGGTTAAATGTGACATTAGTCGTTTTTTCCGCCGCAACCGTGAAGCGCCGAATTGTTCGAAATACAAATGTGATTCTAATTGTATTGCGGTTGCGTGTGAAAGGGAAGCGCGGAGCTCGCGAGATGCGGGCATGCTAAAGCTAGCGGCGGCTAGCGGCTCTACCTGGTCGGCCAGTTTGAGAACAGCCATCACTGCCGAGGCTACGGCGGCTCATCCAAAGCCTTCAGACAGCGCTGCTACCTCGGGGCGATGCCGGCTGCGAGGACCGCTCCTCCTCCTCCTCCTCCTCCTCCCACCTCCTAGTCCTCCTCCTTCTCCTCTCCGCGACCGAACCGTCTCCCGGGTTGACGGTGATGGGAAAAGGCCGACCCGGTGCAAGCCACCGCCGAGGCCCGGCGTCGGCAACCCCCGAAACTCTCGCTCGCTCCACCAGGCAGGCAGCAACCGGGAACAATCCTCATGGAGGGCGGAGGGCTCGAGAGTGTGTGTGTCCGGAGAGCCTCGCTCCTCCCCGGCGTGCAGGAGCCTCAAGGCGGTCAGGCGAGTCGAGTCGAGGCGGAGGAAGTTGGAGGTTGTCTCTTGCTTCCTCTGTACATTGTAAGAGGGGCTCCCTCAGCATCAACAAACCTACAGCACGCGCGCGTGCACTATAACAAACACGCGTACACAAACGCACGCACTTCTCGCTGCTGCCATCAACCGGCAAGAAAGCGAACCCAATACAGTGAACAGTGGCCACTTTATTAGGTACAGTGCCCCCCCCCCCCCACACACACACACACATACTCGCGGTTCGGCACTATTAACGGACTCTAAAAAAAACAATTTCCAATATTTATCTTTTTTTTGGAATGTTTTACTGGGGAAACAACCCCCGTTTTTCGTCGAAAACGCACTGGATGTTTATCCGCTTTTTATGAATGATTTTTTTTGGGGGAGAGGTAATTCTTTTTCAAGCGTTTCAAGAGTCACAGATATTCTTTACTTCACTAATAGATGTTCTGTGTGCTTTTAATTGCATGCAAGGAAAAATCAATGACAATAGTAGAAACAACTCTGCTTCAGTTGTAAAGCCACAAGTTTAATTAATCAAATCCAACATTACATTTGTTCCGATAGGGGATCTTTTTTTAATGTAGATTTAAATTCTACTTTACGATCAGATGCTCTATCTTAAGCTCTATCTTTAATGTGCCTTTTTAATGTATCCAAGTGTGCTTCGTACAGAGGCCCAGTGAGTGAGCGTAAATATTGATGACTTACCAACCTCCTCTTGTATCCATAACTGACCATGTTTATATTTTGGCAATGCAACAACCAAAAATGTGCAATGTAATGTAGCTACTAGTCATAAACAGCTGTAATAACTAAATGCTCACATTGCGAAAGAAGATACCTTATACAGTATAGGCAATCCTTAACATAATGCGAGCAGAGTTGAGTGCAGTGCAGAGCATCATAATGAGAACTGTTTCAAAAATGTTCATTCAGTGATATGAGACGGTTAAAAGTGACAATCAAAACTGAGCACTGGTATCTTTATAAAGGCAGGTTTGTCATATTAGCATTCGATTGTGTGAGTGTACCTAGTGTGGCCTGTCGGTATATGAGAGCATGCTTCCACTTGCTACAAAACAAATGAGCCTCAAAGCAAATCAAATGTTCCAAGCGTGTTATAACATGAAGTTTATCCAAGTACAGTACAGTGCACCATCTTGGCACTCGGAAGGGGACAGCGTGGAAAACAAACGCTCCTCCTCCCTTGAGCAGAATCGGATGGTGTGTGGGGTGCAGGAGGAATGTGGGTCACATTAAAAGTGAACTGGAAGAAGGGGTTGGGAGTGGGGGAGGGTCTTTTTTTTCCCCCCCTTTTGCAGTGTTAGTGATTGTTCATTCATGCATTTGCCAGTTTACACATTAAGTGTTCTGACCCAGTGCCAAATGCTGACACAAACATGGCAGTTTAAAAAATATATATACCTGTTCTGCAGAAATATCGATTTTAAAAAATTAAAAATGGTAAATGGGGTGTTGGTGCTTTCCTACCTCAGGTACTCAAAGCACTTTACAGTGTTACCTCAGCAAATGGGGGTTCACCATCTTGCTCAGACACTTTGACATGGTCGCAATGGCCGGGGATCGAAACGACCACTCTACCACGGAGATGCATAAGCCGATGCAATCCCTGCATTATTGTGCCCTTGCTGGGCTGTGTGTATAGGGAGATAAATTTCATGTCTTCTGTTTGAGCTGCGACACACCGTCATTGCAGAAACTGCGTGAAATGAAGCTGCTGAAATTTTTGAGCGGAATGAGGATTTTAACCATTATAAGTTCATTTTAACTCGCAAGAAAGAAGCTTTTGAGAGTGTGGCTTGTTGCCCGCGATGACATCATCGCTAAAGGTCGCCCGCAGAGCCCCCATTGCAGAACTTCATTCATCTGCTTGTTGTGTCTGAGCAGCATGAACTTCATGCAGCAAAGATGTCCTGATGTCCCATTCGGGTAGGCGCTATAAAGTCTTGGGATGGTTTGACTGTGGCACAGATTTCTATTAGTTTTTTTTTTAAAGCGTTCCCATGACTTTTCCTTCATGAATATATATTCCCAAGGTGCATGTGCAAACAAGTGTACAGAGACCTTTTATTTGGTTAAATAAAAACAATCAAATCGTAACAACAGAGGAGATGTGAAATGGGGGAAAAGGTACAAAGCAGGAAAGACTAATCCCAATGTCTATCAATGCATATGAAATATCCAAATATTTAAAACAATTCCAAGGATCAACTGCTTTCACTCATTTTGAACACTGATGGGGAAAAATAAAGGAGGGTGGGCGGGCGGAACATAGGAAAAGTACATACAGACTAAACGTTCTTTGCCAGATTTTATCTACTTCAATGCTCAGTTTCCACTGCAAGTGCGAGCTTCGAGGAAAAGAGAAGGTCTGATAAACTAAAATTCGAGCAGCAAATACAAGCTAAAACAAAAAAAGCAGGGGAATGAGGAGGTGGTATTTACAAGACATAGTCCAGCTCGTAGCGGATGTACATGTTCTTCTCGTCGTTGTACACTTGAGGGTAGTGGGCAATGAGGGCATCCTGGGAGCCGATATAGATGGAGTTGTAAATCTTCCAGTAGACGTCGCGCACCTTCCGTGCCGGGTGGAACAGACCCTGAAACCATAGGACACGAGAGAAGGCTTGATTTTTCTTGATCGACAGGATCTAAGGATTAGCTAGTCAGGAATGAGGAATTTGATAAACATAGTTAGATAAGATCATGTTTAGTAGGCACAGTCAAATAAGAACAGCGGCCGTGACAAATCCGCCTTTGTCAGGGTCGTATAAAAGGTGTTGTAGTTCGAGCGTCGCTTCACCCCTTTCAAACTGCCCGTAATTTTTGCCCGGCCTTTTGTTCTGTCACGGGGAATGTGGGGGAACAAAGAAGACTTGGCCATATTTAAACAGGGGAGGTAACATCAGACAGCGGCGTTGACGTCATCTTGTTAGATCGCAAAATGCCATGTTGGAGGCAGATAGCGCTGTGCACAACTGAGAATATATTCTGCTTTGTTGGGATCCATGTCAAAGGTTCTGATGCCTCTATTTTGAGGAATCTGTGGAAAAGAGGCTCATACATTTAAATCCCACCCCAATTTAAATCCTTGGATACTATATTGCAGTTTATCATTTGCGCACTCATTATATCGCAGATATGTGGGTTTTGACACAGTATAGTCAAGTGTGAATATCTGGTTGCGCGCCCCTAGTGCAGTACCATGTTGTGCCACAACTTGCCAGGCAGCACTGCACTTAATTGAAAGAGATGTAGGGCAATTAATGGCAAGTGGAGGCAGAGAAGGTCCCCAACTAATACTATAGTTTCAATACTCCTTGTTCTCTCACAAATCAGAGAATGCTTGCCAATGACTATTGTTGTATGTGTTGCTGCTCTATATATATGTTAAGTAGGTCTCTGAAGGTTTAGAATCCCTGTAAATCTGATCTTATGTCGCCAGTCTGTAGCTTTTCACATCATATGTTAGCATTAGGCTAGCCAATGTCTCACTAGGGTGGTCTTAAAAAACAAAATTGCACGGTTACGGTGAACATTTTGGTGTTTAAATATATAATGCTTTAGTCCGTTTTTGTTTTGTGTGTCAATTAAACTGTAAACTTCAACTAACAGTGACAAAAACAGCTTGAAGCAAGCGCACTTTGTGTGATTGAATACATTGAAATGTGTTTATTTCATGTGAGAGGAGTCAACCCCCCCCTTTTTTTTAAATATGGCATCTTGGCCTATGACAGCTAAGTCTGGAACATAAATGGGGGTTGACTGTAATGTCAAGCTGTTTACCTGTAAGCAGTACTGCAGCATGCGGCATGGTCCGATGGCTACCCTCAGGCCTTCCAGGGCGCCCATGACAGCCTGGATGACATGAGGCGACGTCTCAAACACGTTGGGCCACACGTAGTTGAGCAAGTGGTTGAGGGAGTCCTCGCAACCAAATCCGTAAACGCCCAGGGACATGTGCTGGACCACGGCGCTGGCAGTTTGCCTGTGGACTAGATCTCTGCAGGAATGCAGTACACAGGTTAACCCTTACAAACTGTTCACTTTCTATGTTCCAGGTCAATTTTGACCTGGCGCCAAGAAGATTCTCACAATAATTGTCTATATGTAATCTCTTTCTCCCAAAATATTCCTCGCCTATCTGACATTAATAGATGAATGATTCAGCCAAAAGGGGACGTTTTTTTCAAGTTGTACAACACTGTTTCTTAATAAAACATATAGGGGAAAAATAAGTTTACAGTAGTGTAGTATGATCATCCCTAAACAAAAACAGTCGTCTGGACTGTTTCAAGCTCCTTTTTGAACTCTGTCACATAGAAAATACACAAATGTATGGCAAGTCCAATTTAATTTGCCTTGACTTAACACACTGGCAAATCTAAGAAAAAGCTTCTAACACATGGATCAAATTTGACCCTGATTAAGGTTACTAGTTACCTGTCCATGAGCGCGTCCTCCAGGAGCGGCGTGACGGCATAGATATAGTCCTTGCCCATTTCTCCGATGTACTCGAACAGGAAAGACAGCGACTTGAGTACACCGTTCTGGACGTTGAGCTCAGGCACGCGGTACTCGTTCATGAGCGCAGGTAGGACGGTGAAGGGGGAACATGTCTCGGCCACAATGGCAATGGCCACCGTAGTGCAGACGCGGTTCTGACGCTCCTGTACTTTCAAGTTGTTGAGCAAAGTGGCCAAGACGTCGTGTGGACTAAGGAGTGGAAGGATGGCAACGCAATTAGTCAATCAAATTAGTCAAATATTTGATCATTCAGTATGTCAAGCTGTAAGAAGAGTCAAAATTGATGTGGACGTTATCTCTGAACATAGGCATGGCTAAAACGCTCTATGATGACTTTTGACATTTTGTAGCAATGAGATTCTTTTGTGTTCTTATGCAGGGACTATTACAGCTGTTTGGCTACAGTAACTGATTTTTATATCACGCATATGTATTTGCATTGCCACGGGTTACTGTTATAACAAATTGAATGCAACAAACTTAACAGAGTCAAGATTTTTAAGCAGGGTACATTTTGATGTGCACGTTGTACATTTTTTGGAAGACTTTTCGATTAGTTTTAGCAGGGAAATGGTTTTGTATTTGTTGTTATTTTGTTGATTCGGTCGTTATATTCACGTGTGATATTTATTCCCAATTTCACCATGATCAGCCATATCGCCAAGGTCTAAGGACATTCAAAGCACCTCTCAATACTGTATAGTATTTTCTATAAATTTTGTGCTTAGTTTTTTGTGTGTTTGAATACTTTGAAAATACTTTGTTTGAAAACGTGCGTTTTGTTGTGCATGCATTATTTCAATGTTTCCGTGTGGACCAAGTGAACACATTAATGACTTAACTTGTAGACACTCACCCAATAGCTTTGGCAATGTAGCCAAATGTGTTGACAGTGGCTCTGCGGATGGCCTTTTTGTGAGCCTTGAGAAGCTCCAGCAACTCAAAGCAAATCCTCATCCACTCTCTGGCTGACACATACTCGGCACCCCTGGAATAAATTTATAGAAATCACAAGATGATGTGCAATCATGTCGCCGTGGGTATTTACTTTTGGGGTACAGAATGCTAACCTGTCTGCTATCCTGCCCACCAGGTCGATGCAATTCTCCTGCACTTTCTCATGTCTGTTCTTCAAGATGGGAGTCAAACGAGGGAGCAGGTCTTTGATGGGTGGAGTCATCTTGTGCATACCTGCAAAGAGGATGAATAATAATAATGAATTTGTACATGGTATCAACAAATGAGGGGAGAAGGATTTGTTTGTTTTTTTTAAACACGAGTAACTGTGGCCAACATGTTGTGACATACCAATAACATTTACAATAGCCTTCAGTGCTCCCAAGATGCTGCCCAGTACTTCAGGGTATTCTTCACCGAGGTATTCGTACAGCACCACACCCAAGTGACCCATGAGCTTCTCCTGTAGATGTAAAATAAATGAGTAATTACTTTTTGGGACATGAACGCAATAATATCTATGAGACTTTTCAACATACCTCCTGACACGTCTTCATGACCACAGCGGTACGTGAGATGAGGTCAGCAGCCTGCTGACGCACTTTGGCCGACTTGTTGTTGAGACGCCACAGCACCGTACCGCAGATCTGAGGCAGGTAGGGCTTGACGCGCTTGCCGAGGGCGTTCACCACCGTGCCAAAGCCGTTTAGCATCACAGAATCCTGAGAAGGAAATGATATTTCCTGAGTAGATTTATATACATGTCAGCAAATACTCAATCACTGTTGCGCTGACCTCTGTGGTCTGCTCCTGGAAGGCGTACAGGATGCCGTCAATCAACTGCTCCTCCAGCTTGTGGTCGATGTCTGCGGCGCCCAAGTTGCCCATAATCTTCTCGATGGTTTCCATCACCATTTTACGATACTGCTCCGCCTCGTCTTTGAGGTCATCCACGATGCGAGAGATGATTTCTGCGGCTCCCACCTTGTTGGCCAGTTCTACTGTGGTGTCCACCAACTGTGTTGAGTGCAAAGTTTAGATTATGTTTAGCTTTAGAAAGCCGGTGGAGATAGTGAACTGCCGCATGCTGCTGGTTCAGCCCAAGTGAATTTGCAGATTTTCCTTTATTTGCTGTTTTAAGTGCCTTTCTGCTATCTTGTGGCATCAATATCCAATTGCAAATTCTTAGGGAGGGTCATTAGTTATTTGCAGATTTTCACCATTTGCAACAGGGTTCTTCCCTAAATCCAGCGAATTGTGGTGGTTTACTGTATTTAAAAAATAGATTTTATGAAAATTAGGCCTTTTGATGCTGCAGTTCGCGACACCGCCATCAAATTCATTCATTGTGTATGGGATTCAAGGGTGCAAGGATAGAATCCCTCGTCGCGTCACAGCACAACATGCAAGGTGGTCATATTGCAGCGCACCCCCAAACAAAAAAATGTTCTAATTTAGAGCGCTGTCAGGATGTCATCCAAAGATGCACCCAAAGACTGGTGGAGTGATTTCAGAGTATTATTTTTGCAGATCTGTACAGTAAATGCCATTGGGAAAATGGAGGAAGTAATAATAAATGTGGTGGTGTAGTGCTGCTCATGTCCTCCTCCTCAATTTCAGCAAATGATAAATCCATATTGCTGAGGTGCAGTCTACTTTTCATTTAGACCATCAGGGAAAGATTCCCTGCCACTTTCTGGCAGGCCACTGCGTTAGTACTTCCAAATTTGGGCAAGCTCACACCGGGTCGCTGTCGTCCTTGCACACTGCACCGTGTAAAGACCAAGACAACCAAGTGCAACGTGAAAAGGCCTTGAGGTTACTCTATCATAGCCATGCCTCAGTGCAAACGGGGCTTTAATACAACTTGATGGCTTATGTTCATGTGAGTGCCAACCTGTCTGTAGTTACGTCTGTCCAAAGCCATCCTGTGCTGCCAGAAGTGCTTGAAGAAAGGGGGCAGGATCTCAGTCTTGATGTAGTTGGCCTCCACACCATCGGTGCCACAGCACTGCTTCACCACCTACAAGATGAGACGGAGGCACTGATCAGAAGGAGTAACATTTGGCAAAACTTGAGGTTGTCCCCAACGGGTTGCAGGGTGAGAAAAGAGAGGACACATGTCGACTCTGCTAGTTCTCATGTAGGGAGTTCATCTAGCGACCTACTAGCCCCGATTCAACCACGCACCGGTAGAACAGGCGAGAATTAGTCGCACGGTAGTGTGAAATATTTTTGAGACTCTTGCCTCTTACCTTCAGAACAATCTTTTTCATTTCCTCGTCTGGTGATTGGAACTCTCTGATGAGGATAAGCATCACTTCTCGGGTATAGTAGTTTGCGTACTCGGCATCCATCAAAGGGATCAGGTAGCCAATAGCTTTGAGGAAGGCAGCCAAACCCTGCCGTCAAAAGTAGAAGACAATCATCATTAATTCAAACTTAACTCACTCACACTTATTTGTTATTCAGTGGCATGTTATCTCGGGCTGCCAGTGTAGAATTCGCTGATAGCAATAAACCCAAATAGCGCACCTTTCCTCTGTGCTGTCGGATACCCTTCCAGAGAGGCTTGAGCACTGAATCAAAGGATTCGATACCATAGGGTGTAGCGGCTTCGGCCAAGGCAGCAATGGCCAAGGCGCTGATGGTCCTCACTTTCTGTTGCTCATCCACCAGACCTGCACCCACAGCCAAAGCATTTATCAGTTAGGGAAGAAGAGCAACACTGCAGTACGTCCTGCAATAACACCAATCATGCTTTTTAACGCCACTGACCGTGCTCAATGATTTCAACCAAACTGCGCAGGTGAGGCAGGATAGCGCAGCCCATTAGGATGGCGATCTGTTGCACGATCTTGATGCCGGTGTGCCGGGCCTGCCATGACTTCTTACTTTTACACACGGCTTTGAGGAAGGGCAGCAGGGAGGGGATGCCGAGGGCAGATGCCACCACGGCGAAGGCCCTTGCAGTGGTGTTTCTCACGTACTCATCCATGTTGTCGATGTCGGGACGCATGGTGGAGATCATGGTTGCCAATCCAGCCGCCTGGGAAGACATGGGAGGTTATGCAATCAGGAAGGCTGCAGGATCTCAATCAAAAGCATGTTTTTCACACACCCTTAACCATAAGTAATTGTTGCCTATCGCAGGCCTGAATAAATAATTCCCGGAAAAGGCAAAGTAGCTAAAGTCCTTCACTGACTGCAAAATTAGCCATTTTCCACCTATTTTATAATATCGCTCTTGCATATAAAAGTCAAGTCTCTATAAACACAAGTGGGTCTGTGTGCTTGCATTGTTTTCAACACAACAAGCAGGAAAAATTCATCTCCGATGTTCGACCAAGCCTGATTTCGGTCCATCAACATCTTTCCATAAGGAGGTAAACATCCATCCGTAAAATGCTTGATTGTATCCAGCGGAGCAGGGTGAGAACAGACGAGGCATTGAAGTCAGGCCTGCTAGCTCTCGTGCTGGTATGAATCTAGCGAACGGCTAGCCCTCATCTGACCACCGATAGGTCGAACAGGCGAGAATGGCTCGCAGGAGGCGGCGAAACGTTCCAAAATACGCTCCACGTTACCTTTGCCAAGTTGGAAATGATCTCTCTGCCTTCGACTCTGGCGTAGTAGTCCTCATCAATGAGCAAGGGCTCAATCACCACCAGGATCTTGGCACAAAAATAGATAGTTCATCACTTTTGCATAATTTACTGGGAACGCCACTTGGTGTGTGTGTGTGTGTGTGTGTGTGCTTGTGCGTGTGCGCGCGTGTCTCTCTCTACCTTGTGTACGTAGGGTCGAACAAGGTCGTCAAGTTTGTAGAGAATACGGTCGATGACTTTCACCAGCAAGTGGCGTTCTTGGTCCTCAAGGGTGGGGGACATGAGCAGTGGGAGGATCTGGTTGAACAGAGGTCCTGCTCCGAACTCGCGAGCTTTGTCTGTGATCTGACGAAGGGCCGCCTGAAACAGAGGGAGACGGGATCAAATGACTGTTTGTGTCAGGAGATGTTTTCTTCACAGATGACACGATTATTGGCGGCTACTCCGAGCAGAACATGACAGTCCACACACAGGCACCACCACTGAAAACAGCAGATGGATTTTACATAACTCATTCACACCATCCCAACATGTGGGCGGAAAGCTCGGTATTGACCCTGCAATCACTTCCTTTATGCTTTTTGCAGCTTGTCCCTGAGATTCAAGAGATGAGGGCGAGAGCAAACAAGAGGACCCAGCGGGATTTGTAAGATATCATTTAAAGTGCAAAAGTATTAACCTATTTGTGCATTTTCCGATAGAACTTAAACTCAGCTATTTGCTGAAAACTCCAGCATTAGTGTTTTGACACTCTCTGTAATGCCCCAAGATACCCCGGGATGACCCCAAACCCCTTGCTAATAGGAATGTAGCAATTTTGTCAAAGAAGCATGTTGAAATGATACAGTTTGACTGTGATATTTAGGTGGCACGTGAGTGCTTTGTTTTACTCTAAGTAAATGTCTCCAAAGTCAAGTAATCTGTCGGCCCTTTTGTTTTAAGGCTAATATTATAAAGATGAGTTTCTAACTTTGTGTTTTGAGAGCATTTTTCATTTTTGATATATTTATGGTTGAAACAATAAACACAATTATGTTTTCTCATTTTGAAATTTGAACAACATGCAAGTCAACTTGCATAACAGAATGGTTTGTGATCAACTTGGTAGGCAATTGTACAAGAACAGCACTTTTTTAGTTATCGTCCACTTCGATAGTTTGAGAAGGATGAAAGCGACAGGTACCAACCTTTCTCATGGGTGGAGTTCCATTTTTAATCTTCAGCAGCAGCTTCATGATCTTTCTTTCCTTCTGTTCTTCAGGGCTCAATGTGGACTCATCCACCTCAACCTAACACGAAGACACATTCGGAAATGTTGAATTATCAGACAACCCGGGTGGACTACATTTTATGAGCATGTGACGCAGTTCTCACCAGCAGTTTGTCAAAATACTGGATGTCATCCGGTTTGAGGAAGGGGAGGTTTCCAGAGGGTTGGTCATTCATCTGCTTGGTGGTGCGGTCCTCCACTTGCATGTGGAAGCCTGTCATGCCACCAATTGGGGTAGGCGTTGCCGAGAGCTTGCGGGCTGGCGTGCGGATTGGCACATAGCCAGCTGGTGGAGGCAACACCTGTATGGAAGGGCAAATAGGGAGCATGAGGAACAGGTATTGAGCGCCGGTACTAAACTGGCAGTGGGGCTAAATTATTAAAGAGTAGGAGTAAGGATGTGCTCATTTTACAAAAATGAAATAGCATGTTGCACGCAGCCGAATAGTGCACGGACCTTGTATCCTTCAGGAAACATGGCATCAAGCTCGTCGTCTGTGAGAGGCCGGTTTCTCTCGTCGATCTCCCGCTCCCACCTCCATGCTTGCAGCTGCTCTGGAGTCATGCTCATCAGGTGACCTGCAATGCCAGGACAACGGTGTGAAGTTGAACGCTCAACTTTTCACGTCCAATTGTGTTGACAGCAATAGTCGTCGTCTGACAAGTCCTTTAAATTTAACACCAGACACTGACGTCACCAAATCATCTCACTATGATATAGCATGTTGCTGTGCGAAAGCATACAAGGGTATGGCAATATTTCCCCTGAGCATGGTTTTGAGTCTCAGGCTGATTTTATACGATTGGATTTTATGTTAGGCTCTAATGTGACAATTTCCTGTAAAAGGGGCTGAATAAGCTTCTTCATATTACACCCAAGATATGAGTGGAAACCAATATGAGACATTTAGAATGCAACGCCTCTTTACCGGGTGTTGGGGTTGCCATATTCATGGCAGGGGTCCCAATAGGGGTCTTTCCAGGGGTCAGCAGTGGTGTTGAGGAGCCCATTTGACTAGCCGGTGTTTCATCCCAGCGAGATTTCCTCTTGCTGGCTCCTGGAGTGGGAGTCTCCCCCACAGACTCATCCCCCCTGTCTGTACGCGGGGTTTCAGCCCAGCCGCTCCCGTGTCCGGGCGTCTCCCTTTCCGTCTTTGGGGTTTCGTCCCAGCGGTTCTTCCGGACGCTTCCAGTCGCTCCGCCGTGGCCCGGTGTGGCATGTCCTGGTGTGTCTCTGCCTGGTGTGGCTGCGCCGGCCGGTGTGTGACTGGGTGTTGGGTCCCACATGCGCGAGCTGGGTGTTGCCCCGGGGGTCTCGCTGCCTTTGGGACGGCCGGGGGTTTCGTCCCATCGGCTGTTTGATGGTGTATGCGCTGGCGTGTGTCCCGGAGTCTTTAAAGCATGAAAAACATAGATAACGTGACTTTCCAGAGACAACCCAATGATCATGTTTGCGTGGCAAAACACACCTCAGCATTGGCATCAGCCTGGTCCCAGCTGGACATCTTTTTGGGGGTAGAATTGGTAGGGGTTTGGTCAGCCGTCTGGTCCCAGCGGCGCTTGCGTTTAGCTGCAGCGGCGGCGGCGGCAGCAGCAGCTTGGCTGGCAGCGGACCCATTGACAACTTTCAGGTCACCTGACTTGGCCTTCTCTGCGAGCTGCAGACGAATCTCTCTCTGCAAACGCAAAGCCAAAAATAAGCTCAACTAATAAAAGCAGCATTTTCTTGGCAAATTGGGGATATCTTTTCCATACCTCTTCCTTGGACAGATTCTGCTCTCTCATGACGTCCACATAAGACCTGACCTGGAGCTTGGGATCCGGAGTTTTGCCTCCTGCGCGAAAGAGCACCAACAAGAACAAAGGACACTCATTAGTGCATGCTCTCGGGACCCGCTTATGTTATTCACACCAAGCACAAACATAGCCAGCTAACCCTGGCTCTCTTTACAAATTTATGTTCCTGTTTTTAAAAACTGTGAAATCACAGAATATCCTACTGAGTTAATATGAAATATACATGTTTACCCTCTCTTACATAGACATAGCATCATAGGAAAAAAACAAGCAGATATATGGAGAGCAGAGCTTAAGTTTGTGGTGCTTTCTTTTAAGTAGATATAGCCATCACTGATGCAGAGGGGGTCCTGGGCTGCGCTCTTCAGAATACGTACACTTTCAGTGCCAAGGGTCCTTCTGCAGTCAGACTTCAACCAGCAGAAAAGCAGCCTAGAAAATTTTTCTTTACCATTAGTAACACTTTGGAAAAGGGTTTGAACTCACACACAACAGTATACCACCTGTTTTGCATTGATTTGTGACACTCAAAGAAACAAGGAAACAAAAAGAAGAAATCAAAGCATCTTCGAGGGGGACAACAAAAATTCTGAAGTCAATATAAATGAAGACTTGATTTTGAAGCTTATCTTAAATTTGCCTAAAAAATGAGGTCAACTTCCAGAGCCACGTTTGCTTGACTTCATCATTATTTATACAAGTAAAATTTCATCTTGACTTCCTTTCTGATAAAAAGGTAGCAAGTGAAATATTATAGCCAAGACACGTAGCTTATTTAGAAGGCAATAAAAAATTTAAGGGTCTTTTAGAGAATCAAAACAAGCTTCAGCTGGGTTCAACGACTACGAGTAAGTGGACCCTGACCAAAACTGACAAGTGCACAGTTCTCTCTGTGTCCCCCATAACCTACACAGGATGAGTTGCTGCGCCCTTAACAGAGTGCAGTACAGGACTGGCAAAGCAGTACTGCTGTAGGAGAGAAATTAAGGACAGTTAGTATGGGCCTGTGGTATGGTGGCACACAATTTGCTTTGTGAACATATTTCTATTTTACAGAGAGCCTTGTAAAATAAAAATATATTTTTACAACAACAATGTTTGTACACAGAGCTCTCTTTGCTCTTCCTACATGCAGGCTCCAAATAAGCCTCACCCTAATACTATTGGTAATGCTAACGCTTTTATTAATCGGTTCGACTCACTTTGTGGTTGGAAAGCATTCCGTTTTTGCTTGCATGTTGCTACTTGGGATGGGCATAACTGATCAATTTAAATGTGAGTATTCTATTGATTGTATAGAATTGATGGCTGATTTATCTTAAATAAAGTACACTGCAGGGGTTCAAATGCAGTGTTAATTTAACTAAACTCAACTGTTTTGAAATAACGGCTGTCCCTCAACTTGTCCCCGGGTGAGGGATCCACTTAAGACCAATATAAACCTGGTGCAAATAAAGACCTCTTTAGCCTCGGGGGGAAAAAATGCAGAGTAAACTGTTAATCCCATTTCAATCTGTTGCACAACGAGAAAGCAGCACCAATCAAGGCATGTAAATGGACTAAAAAAAATGAATAAATTACATGTAAACAAATTAATTATCTTGCAGTAACAGCTAGCAACTCCACTATGCTTTGTGCATCTATGATCATAGTACAGGGTACTACACGGCAGCCCTTTCTGCCACGATTATTATCATTTACTTATGTTTGACCTGTAGATCTGCATTTGAGTAGATAAACACACTCAAACACACTACGTGAGGAAGCATGATAACTGTGCTGAAACAGGCTTCATTTAGTACCTTGGCAATTTTGGCCATCAAAAATGAACAAAACAAAAATTGAAAATGTTAATTTCCCCTTAGTCGATCAAGACAAAAATGTTTATAATGCCCACCCCTAGTAGCTGCAAACAATGAAGTGTCATATGCGATACAGAGGTTAAGAATAACATTGTGCTACACTATTTCCTTCGACCAAAACGCCATCAGTGGCGATAAATCCATTGAAATTAAAACTGGTTTTGCAGAAGAAAACCCCCCC
>NW_017805498.1:535254-539557 GCF_001891065.2 Hippocampus comes | reverse complement strand
CCCCAACAACAAAAAACGTGCCTATGTTCTCCGGCGACTGCTGACGGTTCCCTCTTTCTGAACAGCGGCCTATCCATTACTTTGAGCAGAGTGGCTGAGCATTCTTCAGGAGAATTACGAACCTCACAGGTCGCTTCACTTAATATACTGTACATGGCGGTCGCACAGGATTGTTAACCCTTCGACTCACACACACAACCCATCTGCTACCCATGTTTGTTAGGTAAGTTATCTGATTCGTCATTCTAGCACCTAACCACCTCTCCCACTCAAAGGCATGGTAATCCTATTCGTTGTTTAGCTTCTTTTTTTTGTTTGCAAACCAGGGATCCTAATCCACCCACCTCCCCGCCCCAAAAAACTTGATATCACTTGTCCAAATGATTGCATTTAAGAAAGACAAAAGACAACAAAGGATTGACCACAGGGAAGGCATAGAGTCTGGGAGGCAAGCAACTGCATTGTAGTCGAAGGGTTGAACAGCTACCACGCTTCGTGATAAACAGAAAAAACCAAGGCAGGGGAATAACATGAAGGACCGTGTCATAACGGGGATGAGGAAAAAGGCCAAATTTACCATCTGCAAAGGGGTCGAGGCGCTCCGGCGAGATAATCATCTGCATGCGCCGAGTTTTGTACTCGTCCTCCCGGTCTGCAATCTTCTGTGGACGATGCTCCGCAAATGGATCATACTGTAAAAACAAAACGCAGCAGACATGACTATTTTTCATATTTGATAAAGCAAAAACGATGATATTGATCTACTAATATGATCAGACGTTCTATGATACATAGTAGAATCACTTAAGCTACATTATAGGTCAATTCCAATTTTTTTGCCCATACATGACATGTATCTGAATTTTTTTCATACAATATTAACAGTACAATTCCGATTTTCTTCTAACCTGATCCAGGCCCCTTTCGTATGTGGATCTGAACTTTTTATTTTTGGGGGGGGGGGGGGTACTCATTTCCAACAGAATTCAATTTGGACATCACCATTGAAATGAAAGTCTTATTTGTAACCTACAGAAATGCAGTAGTTGAGTCATGCTTATGGTAAACATTTGCAAGGCTGCACTATATTAGAAAAGCATGCTATATATGATATGGATGTTGTATATTGGAATACCAATATTATTGCGATATTTAACATGTACCTAAAGAAATTACATTTTTATTTTCAAATGAAGGAAAAACAATGTGGAAAAATAAGCAGGCTCAATGTATTCTTTTGCAATTCATTAATAACTCTCAGGTCAAACTGAATCATGCCTCTCGATGCTGTTCTCTAATTGGATGGCGATGCTCATGTAAGGTTGCATTTGATTGGTCAAAGTCCAATAAAAGCCTACAATTCCATATGAATTTATCCCAAGGCTCAATGATAGAGTGGTCGTCTCCAAAAACGGAGGTTGGGGGTGGTTAAATCCCACCCATTGCAACCATGTCAAAGTCTCTCTGACCAAGATACTGAAACCCCCAATCACTGATGATGCTTTCATGAGTGGCTAAATTAGGTAACAGTGTGAAGCACTCTGAGTACCAAAGATATAAAAGTGACAGCCTATTTACTTTGTGGTACACATATTTCATGTGCCATTATTGCAATGCCGATATCTTTTCAATATGATGTGCCACAGCCCTAAACGTTTGTATGAACAACACTTGTAGACCATAAATATAAAACAAATCAAATGAAAAACAGTAAGTATAACGGTAACTGACTATTTTTGTGCTAAGGTATTCTTACACGCTTTACAGTGTACATCATTAGTTATCACATACTTGTTCGTCTGACTGAGGAATGGCATTGAGAATGGCCACTGGAGCGTGGTACCCTTGCTTTTTCTGACCCAACAAACTCGTCGCAGTTTCCTCTTCATCATCCTGAAGGCGGAAATAACAATGGCATTAGCGTAAGCAGCTTAACAACCAAACAACGCAGCAAGTAGAAACATATTTGTGGATGTAAATATAATGAGGGGGGAAACATCTTACGTCTTCCTGTTCGTTGGCGGCGATGGATGTGACATAGCCAGCAAAACGACTGTCGCTTCCTCCGTAGATTTCTTGATCAAAAAACCCAGTTGAAACAAGCCCGACTCCCTGCTCATCTCCTTCCTCCACCAGATTGGCCTTCATCCCCTGGATCTCCAGGATCTGGGCCTCGATATCTACACAAAATAAATAAAATGCAGAATTGAAAATGTGTGCAGGACATTGTGGCACCAAATAGTAATTATGCTTTCGTCGCAGGATACGAACTGCATACAACGTGTTGCGGTAACTGTCGCACTGCTGCGTTAGCCTCGATGTTAGTATTAAACGCTTCAAAATAGCTTCTTTCAAGATCTTTTGTTTTCAACTACTTGGGCTGAACCAAAGGATTTGCTTCTTGAATGTCGACGGATCGACACTGTCAACAACAAACGCCGAATGATGTGGATGGTGTGAGGGCTAACATGCTAACAAGACAGCAACCAGCGCCATTATCTAAATCTGACCGCGTTGCGTCGCATCCCGGCCCATTGCTTTTGTCGTTTTATACAAATAAAACATGTGCATTTAAATGCTACAATTCAAGGATTACTCGATGCAAAACATTTGTCGTGATATAAAGCTGTTGGTTATCTGCAAAACTACGGCGAATAGATTATTTTTAAAAAACACTTTACCGTCGTGGGTTTTGGCGATCTTCGCCATTTTGGTGGTGGTGGTTGTTCGTTAGTGAAACAGGAAGTCGGTCACTATCAATCCGGTCGTGCTCCGACGAAAACTGTTTAGGAAAGGCGGGACATTCAGTACAATCCTTCGAGCTGGTTGGGCGATATGGCGACTTCTGCACGCCTACCAACCTTTAGTGCTGACCAATCACTGCAACGGATGGAAAGTCGTCACCGGCATGCGCCGTGCTTTGATCCTGTTACTGTATCTTTTTTTGCACTTTTCCTTTTTATTAAATGGTACAAACAGTGGAACAACACATAAATACAAAATCAAAACAGTGACAAGGAGCATGCCGCAGACCTCACATTGAATGGTCTTTTTTTTATTGAACAATTCAGCTGACAGAGTAGACAAGAATTATGACACATTCCAAAAACATGCATGGCAGGCTGATTTGATTGAACACTCTAAATTGTCCCTCGGTGCTAATGTGAGCGCGGATTGTTGTTCGTCTCTGTGTGCCCTGCGATTGGCTGGCAACTGGTTCAGGGTGTCCCTGCTTACTGCCTGAAGGCACCTGGGATAGGCTCCACCACCCGCCCCACAACCCTAGTAAGGATAAACCGGATCGGAAAATGGATGGATGGACTATGCATCCACCAATGCATAGTAGTACTATGCATTGGTAGTACTAAGCATTGGTTTGGTTAATTGACAGGAAGTAAATAGTACCGGTAAGTAAAAAAGGAAAAGAAAACAGTCATCACACAGCACAATTATATGTTCAAAGGAAAGGAGTAGGAAGAAGTTAAAAAACGTATACAGTCCTACCTCTTGTTATGTATTAATATATAAATCGATCATTTTTTTATATCAATCTGAAAAGGAAAAAGTTGCGCCATGAAGCGCAAGACTGCCACCTGGTGGCTGTGGCAGCGCACGTAACAGAGGTCGAAACACTGATTAAATACTGTATGTCACACACATTCATGAAAAATATTCCACAGACTGTTGAGCGTCAGCATATGCAGTACATGTGTGATAAAACGTGTTTATTGGCGACAGAAAGACAAACACCAAGAGAATGCTGAGTCTGAAACGCAAGCTGAGGCTTCAAGACTGCAGTGCGTTTCGTTTCATTTCTGCTTACCCTAAAGCGGAAATATGCACATCCCGCTATTTTAATGGAAAAATAAGTGACAATTATTGGACTGAAATGTAAGATAAATTAAAAGCACGGATCATATAACTAAAATTGAACATGATTTAATCAAATTTTAATTTACTTTTTTTAAAACCATTTACATGCAGAGAACGTCCAGTAGATAGTAGAGGGGCTCTGCCTCACTTGCTGCACCTGAATGCACGTCGCTGGTCCTCGCCTGATGTATTTTGGTATTTGGACGTGGACAATCCTTGACCTGTGACGTTAAATAGTTTCAAGATGACGATGGTCGCTGTCTGGTATATTATGACATGTTATCTTGCTGTCCCTTAAACTCAACTCAACTCAACTCAACTGTATTTATAGAGCACTTTCAAACAGCCATCGCTGCATACAAAGTGCTGTACATGGAGCAAATTAACATATACAACAAACAGTAAAGCAAATCGGTAATAAAAACAGTAG
>NW_017805498.1:493627-534922 GCF_001891065.2 Hippocampus comes | reverse complement strand
GGGATGTGACAAAGGCATGAATTACTGTCTCAAAGTGTTCATGAGAGAGGAGAGGTTTTACTTTGGCCAGCTGTCTAAGGTGAAAGAAGCTGGATTTAACAACGGCACCAATTTGCCGGTCAAGTTTGAAATCACTGTCCAGTTTAAGGCCCAAGTTTGAGACTGTTGACTTAAGGTAAGGAGACAGGAGGCCCAAGTCAACAGGATGGGATGTGCAAGGGCCACTGGGACCAAACAGTATCACCTCTGTCTTCTTTTCATTGAAAGTCAAGAAATTTTGTGCCATCCAGGTTTTGATTTCTTCCAGGCAGGAAACAAGTGGCCTTAATGAGAAGGCGTCTTTTTTGCTCAGTGGGACATAGATCTGGCAGTCATCTGCATAGCAGTGGAAGGAAATACCATGTTTCCTTAAGATGGTACCCAATGGGAGCAGGTACAGTGAGAACAGCAGAGGCCCCAGAATTGAGCCCTGTGGAACACCGCATGACAGGGGAGCAGTATGTGACTCAGAGCAGCCAAGGCTGACACAAAAGGTTCTGTCAGCTAAATAGGACCTAAACCACTCAAGAGCGCTACCGCCAATGCCCACCAAGTGCTGCAAACGAGTCAGCAGAATACTGTGATCCACTGTATCAAATGCTGCAGTTAAATCCAATAGAACTAGACACACGTAGTTAAAGGTGGTCAAGTCAGAGCTAGAAGCCGGGTCGACATAAATTCCCAAAGCATCTATAGTCTAGTCTAGTTACATTTAGTAGTAAATCAGTTGACAAATAAATAAATAACTGTTTAATCCATTAATACTTAAATGCCGCTTTATTTTTGGTAAACCTCTCAGTAATTTCTAAGTATTTTCCCTCTTAATGATTTGGATGGAAAAAGCACACGGACACAAGTATTCCTATTTCCTCCTCTCCATAACTCCTCCTCGAGCCTGTGACTGATGAGGTCTTGGCCTTGCAGCTGCAGGTGCAACATCAAAGTCTTCGCTGGATTCCTATTCAGTCCACTCCCTCCCCTGTCACAACTGGAAAGACTTGCGCGCGACTTTGTGCAGCTCGTTTCACAGATAATGACCCTGCCCTCCCTCCCCACCCTGTTCATTCCATGTTAAGTTTCAGGAATTGTTGTGCTGTGTTTTTAAATGTACGCTACATGTGCTGAGTTTTTTTTCCTACCATTTTAGGAGAATGGTTGGAGTCTATTAGTTTATTTGCCCTCCTCTTGCCAACTGTTTTCCTTTCATATCTAAAGTATTGGGGCGCTGTTGGTAATTCCTGTCTTCTTTATGTTCCTCTGAATGGCTTGTAACTGGGAAGTAAATTCCATGTGTGTTTCTTGCACACAAAATCTGATTGTGATTCTGATGTCTGAAATGTGGACAGACGGTATTAACTCCAAAAACAGTAACACGGCTCGTCTTGATATTTGTTCTGTTGCTAATCCTGCTGTTCACACTGTTAATCCAATTACGAAAGTACAACAACATGTCCATAGTTTCCATGTGTATATTAGTTAATATTAATAAAAGGTGACCTTCAACAATTCCATGTTACACATCATTCTCATTCTCCCTTCACAGTGTCTCAACTGAACACAGCTGTAATTAATAGGTCTACAATAGTTTATGGCACGTTGTATTTCATAGTATTTCCTTTCTCAGTCCTCCAACAAAGGTTCCTGCCTATGTTAAAGCCAAAGAATATAGTTCCAAAGACCTGAATTCCAACCCCATAAGAACACGAATCTACATAGCTAATTAATATGTCAGATCCACAACAAATACATTCTCATGCCTCCTCATTTAGTGAAAGTTTACTTTCATGAAACCATTTATTCAATTCATTCCCCACTATTAAGATTAAGTTAATATTATCATGTCCAGTACAGTGAAGTATTTGGACTATCAGAAAAGCTTCGGAATCCATGACACATTGCAGATATCATTTAAAGAAATGATAAATAATTCCGGCCACAAAAACTGAGCCTTGGTGGAAATCCACAAATCAACATCATTGATGTGTTCAATAAATGAATTTCCACATTTTGTAATGTAATGTTTAAATCTATTGTAACCAACACAGTAACAGACCTCTTATACCACATTTCCCACAAATTTGTAATTACAACAAGTGTTTAATGGTATCAAATGTTTCCCATAAGACAATAATACACCAATAGAATTTTCCCTCTCATCCATTGCCGTTGCTACACTCCCTACGAAATCTTTAACTCCGAAAGATGGTGATCCATTGGTAATTTATTGAAATCAGTGTTACTTCTAAATACTGAGTCCGGTTCCTTCTAATCCCACCATTGGCTAATTCCATAATGCTCCAACTCTTGAGGCAATATATCATTGTGTACTGGACTGGATCAAATGATTTTTCAAGATCAATTAGTATCCCCCACATCCGCCTCACAGTGCAGAAGTCAAGGGTTGGAATTCGGGCTCCGGCCTTCCTGAGTGGACTTTTTATGTTGTCCTCGTGCCTGGGTGGGTTTTCTCTGGGTATTCCGGTTTCTTCCCACATTCCAAAAACAACAATTAACTGATAGGTTAATTGAACACAATCACACCTAGGGACAATTGAAATTGTCCCTAGGTGTGATTGTGAGTGCGGATGGTTGGTCGTCTATATGCGTGCCCTGCGATTGCATGGCATCCAGTTCAGGGTATATCTCTCTTACTGCCCAGAGACGGCTGGGATAGGCAATCCTCATGAGGATAAGTGGTTCAGATAATGGATGGATGAATTATTATCTCCCCTGTAATTAAATGAGAGAGAATTCAATCTCAGGGTATTTCTGACCATATTGTTCGGTTAACAGATTGTTAGACATTTCCCCAACTATGCTGGTCCGTAAACATCTTGGTGATGACATTCCAGATTTCTTGAATGTTGCCTTCAGCATTCCTAAATAATTGTTGCTAATATTGCCTTTCACTAATCAAAAACGAATGAAAGAACTAACACGAAAATGGAAAGCAAAACCTAAAACAACAACACTTTAGTTAACCAAATAAAATAAAAACAAAGATTGCTGAAAACTGAAGAAGGCCCAACTTCCTTTCTAAAACTAGCTATAATTACAGCAAAAATGTCCTTTGTTTCTGTCTGTCAATTAATATCATAATATCATACTTCGTACATGAGCTCTCAGAGTCCATTCATAGATCATGGTGGAGAACATGAAAAGCTTTGGGACTTTGTTTAAAATTTAGATTAAAACAGAATACAATGATTTGGAATTTCTTTTCAACTCAGTATCTATCAATTAATCAATCAAACTTTATACAGCACTTTTCATACATAAAAATGCAAGTCAAAGTGCTATGCACTTAAAACTCCAAAATTACATTTGTATATACGTATGTATATACAACACACAAATTTGAAATCTACTTTAAAAAAAAAAACAGACCCATTGCTCATATAGTTCAAGTTATATCAGCCAGCTTTAACTCTGAAGGTCCTAGGCAAGTTAGATTGTTGGGAACAGAAAGACATCTGATTGGACAAGAAAAATCTCTACATTGATTACTGTTTTGGATTTGTCTGTCTGTCAGCCCATATAAATAAATGTATAAAAAAAACACCACATTTTAAAAGCACTTTAAACACATCGAATCATCCAACTTCATTGGAGATGTCATAGAGCTGCACAATTAATCACATTTTAATTGGGATCATGGGCGGCCCAGCAGTCGAGTGGTTAGCGCGTCAACCTCACAGTACAGAGGCACCGGGTTCAATTCCAGCTGCGGCCTTCCTGTGTGGAGTTTGCATGTTCTCCCTGTGCCTGCATGGGTTTTCTCCAAGTACTCCAGTTCCTCCCACATTCCAAAAACATGCCTGAAGACAACTGGGATAGGCTCCAGCACGCCCTGCGACCCTTGTGAGGATAAATCGGATCAGAAAATAGATGATCGGATGGATAATTGTGATCACAATTTGGCAACCTGATCATCTTCTGGATTTATATTTAAAATGTGAGCATTGCTGTCTATCTAAACAGTCATGTATTTATGCAACAATGATTCCCATGAGTTTCTATAAAGATCGGTGGCAGCTGGAAGCATTGAGTGCTGTAAAATTTCCTGATCGAAAGCTGTGCTGACTTTACAAAAGACTATCGACCCACACCGGCAAATATTATGGTTCCCAATTCCATTCCTGGAAACTTCACAGTGGGCTTTAAACAGTTTGACTTTTGTTTACACTCTGAGACCTTCATTTCCAAATGAAATGCAAAATTGACTCTCATCTGAAAAGACTTGGAACCACTTGGCAACAGACCTGTACTTTTTTTCCTCAACGTACCTCAGGCGTTTCTGATGTTTTTGGTTCAGAGGTGGCTTGAGTCATGGAATTTTTTATATGTAGCCGATGTCATGCAGACATATGTGGTGGTTTTTGTTGCACTGACACCAGCCTCAGTCTACTATGAAGCACCCCTAATTTTTGGATTGCCATTGCTTGACATAATCTCCACCCCTGTCACTTCTGTAGCTCTTCTGGCCATTTTTTCTTCTTCGTTTTAACATTCTGTTCATGCTCTTTGATACAGTGCTCTTGCAGTATCCAGCTTCTTTTGCAATTTCTTTTTTTCTCCTTATGTAGCGTGTCATTGATGGTTTTCAAGTCAGCAGTCTTCACTAAATCACCTGACTGAGACCATTTAAAGGCTGACGAAAACCTCTGTAGGTGTTTTGCGTTAACTAGCTGATAACATTAGGATACAGGGAGCCTACAATGTTGAACTTTATCATGATATTTTGTGAAACATTGTTTTTTTTTTTGTTTTTTATTTGTGTGACTTTCTGCTATACCTATCAAAACTGAAGCATAAATGCTTGAAATATTTAAAAGTCGTGAACTAAAATTACAATATTAAAATAAATTGACTTCCCCTCGATATTCAAATTTTTGGCAGGCACCTGTACATTATAACATGACGAAAGTAAGGGGCACATAGTCATGCATCTGAAGGGGATGTGTCGCCCCCCTCGCGGAAATTGGGCCGCCAACGGTGGCACCGGACTCACTGTGTGTAATCTGCGGAGGACGGAGTACTGTACATTAAAAATACTGATGATTTTTTTAACATGATGAATAATTGTGATTAATAATCCTGAGTCAATATTAATGAAAAAATCGTCATGATCATTTAACAAAATTAACATTTTTGTTGGTGTGAATATTCGTTTGTCTCTATATGTCCCCTGTAACTGATTGGCGACCAGTTCGGGTGTACTGTACTGTAGTCTGCCTTGCTTGGAAAGTGTCCAGTAGTGATGGGAATTCCGGCTCTTTTTAGAGAGCCGGTTCTTTTGGCTCGGCTCACTAAAAAGAGCCGGCTCTTTTGGCTCCCAAATGGCTCCTCAGTTTTTTTGTTGCTTAAATTAGTTTAATACCAAAAATAATGTAAAATTATGTGTAAAATGAATTACGAATGTAAAAAATATACAGTATATCAAATATTTATTATTTATATGGCTTTATTTATATTCTTCTGAACATACTCAACATGGCGTACAACATGGAGTGCTACAAAAAAATAAATTACAAAGTACAAAAACAAAGACCCATCTCAAAAAAAGGTCAACAAAAAGTTCCAATCTCTGATTGTGCATATTTATAAGTGTTTAAATATTTACATTAAAACAACATAAGTAAGCTTTGATTACCAAACAACAAATGATAAATTAATATTTGATATCTATCGAGCTCTTTCTCGTCTCCCTGTCTCTCCTGTTCGTGTGCTGCTCACAGTGTGCTGCTGTGTCTCTGACTCCTTCCCCTTCTCTTCACTGAAGCGCGCGCGCGCGTGTGTCTGTGAGCGTGTCTGTGAGTGTGTGTGTGTGTGTGTGTGTGTGCGTGACGTGTGCGTGTGCGTGTGTGTAACCCTCTCCTCCCTCTTCTACCACGGATCTTGACCAATCACGTGCGGCTTTAACCGAAAGGGGGAAAAAACAGGAGGAAAAAAAAAGTCGGCTCCCATTAAAGCGGCTCCCTCTTAGGAGCCGGCTCATGTCGTTCACTTCAAAGAGCCGGCTCTAAGAGCCGGCTCGTTCGCGAACGACACATCACTAGTGTCCAGCAACTCCCAGGGAGCCTGTTCAGGACAAGCAGTGTTGAAGATGGATGGATGGAACATTGTAGTTATTTTTCAGTTTTCAAAGGCGTGGTTCATGGATTGTGAAACGTTTTACATTTTGCAATAAGCGTAGTTGTTTTCCATGACACACAATGACACAGAAACGCCGATCATATTACGGTATTCATTTTGATTGAATTACACAACGCTACACTTCTACCGATGAGAAGAAGAGTCTCGCGATATTGCCGCCCCCCTTCGACAGTCAGTCGAGGCGATATCTCGCGGTACCTGAACGTCGAGCGGCTCATTCCAGCACGGTCAACCCCGCCGGTAGCAGCACCAGCGGCCGCTTCTTTTCGAAACTTAAGTTTAGATTTAAACATAAGTGTCGGCGTTTTATTTATTTTTAAGTGAACATTTTTTGTCTCGTCATCCCTTTAAACCAACTCTACTCTAATTTTGTTGAGACAAACGAGGAAACAAAGTTGCTTGCTCTATAGCCCGGTCGCGCTAACAAAGAAAAAAAATCCTTTCTCCTCAAAAAAAGAATCCCCCACTACTCTCTAGTTATGAGTCATGTGGTCGTTGACAATCCACACGGTCTAGATCAGCAGGTAAGTCTGTTTTCCCGTTGTGTACTTCCGAGTTTTTGTGTTATGTCGCGGTTTGCCGTCAAGTGCGTCTGGTGTCGAGCCTATTTGCTAGCTCGGGCTAAAGCTAATATGGCGACTAGCAAAATGGAGGCGACGATTTCGCTTGTTAAGGAAAGTTGTGATGGCGGATCCCTCTTAATAACCCGGTGCCACCAGTTCTTCTCCAAACCACTCGGTTTAACGTCTAAAGTGTTTTTAAAAAATCTTATGAAACATCATACGCAGGCTGTCAAGCGTCCATCTGCGGTGTACGGCTATTTAAAACCATTTACCGGCCGGTATAGTGGGTTAGCTAACATTGGGCCTTCTCGACCTGAAACGTGGCGCAGGAGGAAAAAAAAAAGAGAACCGTTGGCAGCGGGTCTAAAAGGCACATACTAACCAGTCTTACGACACTAACATTCACGGTTGGTACTCGAATAGTGTCGCCAATACTTAACTCAAAGTACGTGTCGCAATATTATTATTTTTTAGTTCGCGGCCTTTGGTGATATCGATGGACTTCCCATGATAACGCTGGACGAATATTATCACATAGTTACGTCTCAATCGCATCTTAACATTAAATAATTGCACATTGTCATCCATTCAAGTTTACATGCAATTATTTTCCGTCACGTTTCATTACGTAATCTCATATTTCTGTTTTCTTTGTAGCTTGCTGCCCTAGACTTGAACTCTGTTGAGGGACAAGGCGGAGGAACTGGCAGTAAGTATTTGATTTCACCATTTGATTTCGTCTGTCTTTTAAATGCAAGATGAGGTGCAATGATGAGACAGATTTGAAGGATGTGAGTGGTGGGGTACACTGTGATCCCCCTATGACTGAATTTGTGGGTGTATCTACTTGATGTGGTTTATTCACATGGTGTCCTTTCTGTAAATTGCTCTTCAACTTTTATTGATAAATAGTTACCTTTTGAATTTTGAAACAGGCTCTCTTACTCTCCATTTTCCAGGACGTTACATTCCACCTCACTTGAGGAACAAAGATGGTCCCAAAAATGGTGAGTTTTCAGCCATGCCTTCTCCGTTTTAAGTTACCGAAATCATGGTGAAGAGAGCCAAAATGATGGAAAACACACTGAGGCTTATAGCCGACTACTTAATTGTTTCCTAAACATTCAGTTATACTGTGACAATTTTCACTATGGTAGCTTGTTTTGTGAAGAAGTGACCACTGTATCATTTGATATTGGGTACAGTTAGGCTAATGAGTCACAAAATGTAATTGGGATCAAATTTTCACCCTGAACTTCCACAGTGTCACAATGGATTCAATTTTGCACACATTGGACAAATTTTTCACCCATACATGTTCATTTGCACAAAGGTGTTCAGTTTCCCCAGCTGCAACGGTGGCCTTAATGACATGTCGTGTGCCAGGCACAGCTAGCTCACTTCATTTTACACTTGACTGCATCTTTGAAGTCTTTTTGTGTAACACGCTTGACAATTTTTTTTTCGTTTTTTTACTGTGCTCTTATTCCACAGCAGGAAATGCTTATTCCGCTGCTAGACAGTGCGGTTATTCAGTGGCACCAGTAAATCTCTGTAAGTCCCTTCTGTCTGCTTTTGCTGAGGGCAAATCTGCATATCCACATGCATGAAGTAGCCGTAGCAAAGCCAGTGTGAAGGGGGTTGGGGCAAGCTTTGGTTAAGATGGGTGCTCTTCACTTTAATTTTAACCATGGGATATTTCTTATTTCTGTATCTTTCCCAATCATGCAAAAGCACTTAGAATATTCTCGTGTATTTTTTCCCCATGCAAGGTATTAGCCATCATAATTTATTAGCATCTGCTTGGCAAAATATTTTTATAATAATCTAATCATATTGCATATATTAGCATCTGCTTGGAAGAGGCTATTTGCAAGTGATTACTCGTTATGTTTTATGCATAGTAAACTGTGGTATTAAAGTGAAACTACCCACCATTTGAAGACTACATTAGTTTTACCAGACTTTTAAACCTCCACTCGTCCTTTTCTTGCTTATCATTAGCCATTACACTTTCTACAAAATACAATTTGCATTGTCAAACTTTTTAAAAGTGTGGATGCAATTGGAATTGAATTGTATTAGTTAATCCAATTAAACACAAAATTAAAGTTGACTATTTTTTGGTACAAAATTGTCCAACTAGTAGTTCAAAATTGTGTGTTAATTGAAATGTTAAAAGCACAAAGCAACCGGACATCTTCATGAGTTACCATTACCATTTGTATGGTTGACCACAATTTCCTGCTTCAATCACTGGTACCTAGCTGCGGTAGTATCTCAAAATTGAAAAAAACCTCTCTTGCAACTAATCACAGAGTGTTTTCTTTGGGGCATTTTCCCAGAAGATGTGGTCGAACTCCCTAGTTATTCCATTCTACCCTCAAGGCCATTTGTCACTTGCAATGTTTCCCAAGTTCCCCCAAAGCCATGGCAGGCAGAGAGCCAAGCGACCCAAAGAAATAACTCCTCTGCGTCAGGATGGGCTGACCCCGAGATTGGTAACTATTAGTGCTGTGTCGAGGCCTCACCCGCTCGTATCACATGAGTCGGTCACTCCACGTGAGTCTTTTTATAGCCTGCTTCCCTACCTTTGCTCAGGTTACCCAAGACTGGCCTCTGAAGAGGTTGCCCTTTACCATGCCTACAGCGGAGGCTGGCGAAACACATGTGGTACACCCTGGCATGCCCTCTCGACTCTATAGTCGGTGTGTCTTGGCCTTTTGAGCAAAAACCACAGGAGCATGGTGCTGGTGCTTTTGATAAATGAATGCACTGCATCACTGGCTGTTTCTACTAATACGTGATATAAAGCCCTCAAGCATAATCCTTTGTATGGTCCCACCTTTAGCACAATCAAGACTTGAACATAAAATGATTACTTTTTTTCACAAATGGTAGCCTTGGCTTTCACATAATTGTGTGCCAAAAACAATCCAGATCATGCATAGACAAAAGATTTGGGCTCAAAGCTTTGATTTGATTAGGTGCTGGATAAACAGTACCTTTGCTATATTTTAGTTCTATTTTGGCTTAATTTGAACACAAGCATAGGCTAAATCAGTGGTCCCCAAACTTTTTCCTCTGAAGTCCATATAACTTTTCGCTTCTCTGATGGGGGTCAGTTTGTAACAGAAAAAGTGTGACTGCAAGAGTACCTAAACAAAAAAAATATTTTCCAGAAACCCACGCAAAATCAAATAACCTTTTCTAGATTCTTCACAGAACAAAAGTCAGGAAATAAATAACGCTATTAATGAAATAAATAACCCTCCCCGGGTTCTTCACAAAAAAAAAAGCCAGGAAATAAATTATACCATTTATGAAACAAATAATAATCAACTTTGCTCTGATGAAATTTATGCACGACCCCACAGCCTTCATGACAGAATCCCACGTCAATATTTTGCAGCACGGTGCTTGCTGGTGAATTAGACAGTCAATTTGAAACCCAGTTCTCCCGCATCATGCGTCCTATTAGACCCCCGAGAGATGCGCCCACCATACTCAGAGCCCCGTCAGTTGTGTTGCTGGCTAGCTTTGACTAGTCCAGGTCTAACTCTTCCATAGTTTAGTGCACTTTGCTGAAAAATATCCTCCACCGTCGTAGTCCCTTTGAGACTTTGGAGGGCTGCCAGCTCCTCGCACATCTCAGTTTTCGCTAACTCCACCAATAAAAGTTAGCAGTTGCGCTGTGTCCTGCACATCTGTGATCTCATCCAGTGCTAATGAAAATAATTCAAATTCTTTTGTCTTCTGCTGCAGCCGGGCATATACATTACCCGCTATTTCTTCTATACATCTGGTGATTGTACTCGCTGATAGACTTGCGGAATTAAAGACATCTTTCTTCTCAGGACACACCTCCTCCGCGATAGCATTCATGCATTTTTTGACAAACTCCCCATCAGTAAAAGGTTTACCGCTGCTTGCTATCAGTCGACCAACCCGAAAGCTAGCCAGAGTAGATTGCTGGTTCGGCTGAGCTTGGCGTACAAATGTATTTTGCTGAGCTAACATTCCACTTTTTAGCTTTGACAGTTTGTCTGCTCACATTTGGCCATGCAAGCTATCATACTTATCTTTGTGACGGGATTCATAGTGTCTCCGCACATTGTATTCTTTGGATACCGCCTCTTTACAGATGACAGACAGCCTTTTCTTTGCATTAAAAAAAATCGTTTGTCCACTTTGGGTTAAATACCATGCATTCTGAATAATTTTTTTTTTGATTACGTTCTCTTTGAGGGGGGCGGGTTTTGGATTTTTGGGGGGGGGGTTGCCGGTTATAAGGCACAGACCGCAGATGGATGGAACAAATGTTGCATTATATGTGTTTATGAAATAGTTACTAAATAATAGTTAATAGTGAAAATAGTTCAGAACTAAGAACACTTTATTGCAAAAGCCCAACTTTATGATCAAATACACAGATGAAAAATAAATCAAAATACTCTGGTGTTGTTCAGGGGGGCCGGATCCGGCCCATGGGCCGTAGTTTGGGGACCACTGGGTTAAATAGTCAAATGCAGAGATAAAGGTCTGAAAGTAGTGGTAATACGGGCAGAGTGCCATGCAGTCTGCAGCCATCAGACAATGAGTGCCCAAAGGGAAAGTCTAAATTTTGGAAGCATTGGTGTGTGTTGCTTCTACTCATTCTACATTGTGTTCTCATTAATGATGTGTGATCAGAATAATCTTTTTTGGTCAAGTATGTATAACACACAAGGAATTTGTCTCCGGTAGTATGATGGGAGTTAGTCCCCCTTAAGGGTGCACATGGTTCAAAGCTTCACGGTGCTTCATTTGCTCTATGGCGCCATCTCGAAGCACAAGATGTCAACAGTGTTGAGAATTCTATGGGTGTTTGTTTAAGAAAATATGAATGTGCTTGTGCTACTATATGAACAAATTGCAACAAGTGCTTTAATTTAAGGATAATTTGTTGTTCATTTTTATTTAGAAATAATAGCTTTCCCACAGTGTTTGGCTTGAAACAGTTTGTTTTTTTGGAAAGCATTTCACCAGCTTTAGAAAATATTCTTTCACAGGGCACATTAAAAACGTGCTGTTACCTCTTGTCTCGACTACTTGAATGAGCTTTTTAGTGCTGGCCAGCCATTTGCATCCGTGTCAGCTGCTCCACAAGGCAAGTAACTTTGTCAATGATACTCCAGTCAGACATGAGTGCAGTTTTTACCCGAACAAGATATTTAGCAGTATGCGTCTCATGGAAATGGCCTATCCCCATAAAAAACACTGCACAATGAAGTATGTTTATCAATAAAATGGCAGGTCACAGCCAGACATGAGTCTGTGTTTATGGATGTCCACATATCTGCTGTTAGGCTAACTGCAGAAACCCAAATGCTCTCTTGCAAACTTCAACCGTCCTGGGCATGTACTGTCTTAAGCAGGGGGGGGGGGGGCACGCCTGGGACTGCAGAGATTTGAGTCCCTGGTGGCGTAGTGTGTTGCCGATAATGGCCTTTGTTACTTTGGTCCCAGCTCTCTGCAGGTCAATTACTAGATCCATCACGTGGTTCTCGGATTTTTGCTCAATGTTCTTGTGAACATTTTGGGCTGAGATCTTGCACGGAGCCCCAGTTCGAGTGAGCCTACCGGCGGTCTTGTATGTCTTGAATTTTCTAAAACCTGTACCCACAGTTGATTTCTTCACACCAAGCTGCTTACTATTGCGGGGTCAGTCCTCCCAGCCTGGTGCAGGTCTCTACTTTTGTTTCTGATGTCCCTTGACAACTCTCTGGTTTTGACCATAGTGGAGTTTAGAGTGTGACTGTTTTGGGGTTGTGTATAGGTGTCTTTCATACTGTTAAAACAAGTTCAAACAGGTGTAATTAAGACAGGTAATAAGTGGAGGAAGAAGGAGCCTCTTACACAAGTTACAGCTCTTGTGAGTGTCTGAAGTCTTGCTTGTTTGAGGTTGACCAAAATTATTTTCCACAATAATTTGCAATAATTCAGACAATGTGGTTTTCTGGATGGTCCTTCACACAGATGGTAGGTAGAGCTGTTTGCGCCGTTATTGCATATAAATTTGAAAAAAATGCAGCTGTGATCTTTTGACAAATACTGTCCGAAATGTTCCGGCACATACAACACATGTGCTATGGTCGCAAATGGAGCGGTGATGCGTAGTACGAGTGTGTAAGTGCATGTTTTCTGAACTTGGCGAGTGTTTCATGAGTGTTTTGCTCAGCTTTACTTATCTTTAGCGGGAATAGTGCTTTTGGAGTTAGGAAGTTGCGTAATCCAAAATATCATTCGTGGTTTAATAGAAGTTCTAACCACGGTTAGATTGTCAAACCGGTTATGAGCCCATGCCAAGGCAAAGCATGACATAATACTGTAATTACATGTTTTGCATTCATGAAACCTAATTAGCATAGTTCCCGTGTCTTGGAAACTTCCATGTACTCAAGTTTGGTTTTGAAAAAACATAACATACCTCTGTGTTTGCAGTCACAATGCATGAGTATATTCAGACCTTTGATCAAACCACTGACTGTAACAGCTTACTTAAGCGCTGCTGTATACTGTAAAGATAAAGTGACCAAAGGCTTGCTGGTTTTGTGGAAACACACGCACACACCGCTGCGAGATGTATGACTGTAGTCAGCAGAAGCAACTGGGACCCTAGCCAGCTGCCTCAGCCACCTCGTTTGTCTCCTCTCAATGTGGTGCAGCAGTGGCTCAACTCTGAGTGCCTTCCAATGACCCAGCATCTCACCCTATCTCAAAAGGGAGAGCCCGGCAGCCTGCGAAGGAAACTCATTTTGGCTGCTTGTATCCAGGATCATGTTCTAGCAATCACCCACAGCTCGTGACCATGGTGAGGGTAGAAACATAGATTGACCGGTATATTGAGCGCTTCACCTTTTTTGGCTCAATTTCTTCTTCACCGCATCAGAACAATACAAATTCTGCACCACAGCAGTCGCTACACCGATCCGCCCGTCGAGACATTCGCCTTTCGACAGACAGATATGCAGAGTTTGCATCACAGCAGACGGTGCAACGATCTGGCTGTCAATCTCCTACTCCATCCTGCCATCACTCGTGAACAAGTCCAAAAGATACTTGAACTCCTCTGCATGGGGAGAATACCTGACCTGGAGAGGGGATTCTACCCTTTTCTGACTGAGGACCATGGTCTCAGATTAGGAGGTGCTGATTTTCATCCCACCTAGAAATCCTGTCCATAAATTATGAAAAAATAAATTGTGAACAGAATCGGTGACAAAGGGAAGTCTTGGCGGACTCCAACCCCCAATGGAAACAAGTCCTATTTAGTGCCGGCAATGTGGACCAAACGATGGCATCAGTGGCACAGTGAACGCATTGCCCATATCAGGGTTTTCGGTACTCCGCACGCCCAAACCACCCCCCGAAGCACCCGCCACAGAACTTCAAGGGACATGATTGAACTGTTTTTCCAAGTCCACAACATTTTGTAATATCTTATCAACCAGGACAGCCCAACAACATCCAGAGCCTCAAGAACTCCGGGATGATCTTATCGACCTCCAGGAGTTTTTTAACCACATTGATGTGTGGGAGAGCCCATCTCAGAGTCTTAAGAGACTGCTTCCTCAGTGGAATGCGTGTTGGTGGAATTGAGGTGTTCGAAGCAAACCGTCTTCACAAAACAGTTAATGGTACATCACTTTCCCCTCCTGAGACACCAGAGCGTGGACCAGAATTTCCTTCAAACCATCCGGAAGGGTCCCACCTCATCGGCTGGCTTGCTAGCCCTTGCTCCTATGCCGTGGGCCCGCTGCCTATATATGTAAACATTGCGTCATCAGATTGACAAACTATAACATTTTTTAAACTTTATGTCAAGCGATGTGAGGATAAGCGGCTTGGGTGATGCTTGGGTTTTATGTTAATAACTATGTGAAACTGGCCGCAAAACAAAATGCCATTTGCGTACGGACATTTTTACTGTGTAGCCATGGCTTTTGATGGGGGCTTTGGGGGCGCAATTTTGACGGACAAATCGGCCCTTTAACGGAGTTACGAACAGGAAATGCCTGCCGCTCTATGCCAATGGCATATGTAGATAACAATATTAATAATGGTGGGAACAAAATTATCTGTGGCTCACATACCTCATCCACTGCTCTAGACAATGCTTTCCTTTTTTCCTGCTTAAAAAAACTTCTGTGAATTCTGCCAGTTTTCTGAATAGTTGCTGGTATCCATCTGTCTTTTGAATGTTAAATTATATAGGGGCTAAATGTTAGTTCTTTGCAAATCAAAATTTGCAACATTGTAGTTAGTTCTGAGCAAGTTTAATCCAGTGTTTTTGGTTTTGTACCTCCCAAGATTCCTCTGGATGGGATGGTGGCCGCAGCAATGGATTTGTGAATGGTTACCACGACAACCGCACAAATGGGGGATTTGGAGGGCGTGGACCTCCTCGCCATGATAGAGGTTGGTATGATGACTCCCTTAAATTAGCCATTACTTTACGTGGGTTGAGAGACCACATTTTACCATAACAAATGTCTCATTATCATGTTCCTAATAGAATTAAGTATTCGCTGCATTCAACTGTAATGTTTGATCCACTTAGAACACACTAGGTGGTCCGGACCTTTTATGCAGGTGTGAATTCACACACATAAATCCTGGCTTCGAGCAAACAACCGGGTGGAGACCCATTTATATTTTTAGGTGGTCTCTGTGCACTTCCGAACGCAAATTATGGCGTTTTCTTCAGGTCTGAATACAAACCAAGCACAGTATTTGTGTGACTTTTTGGGCTTAACAAGCCACCTTCGCCTGGCAGTGTGGGAAATGGTAGCTCTTCGTTAATGTTGATCAAAGATGATCCTTCGTCTTTTCTTTAACTTCACTGCTCCCAGCATATTATGGGTCAGAGCACATCAGTTTTGTGGGATACTGCACACATTCACTTGACACCATTCCAAAATTTAGTGTCACGAAACCTGCGTTGAATGAGCTACTCTTGACACTCCAAATTATTTTGCAGTTCTAACCACAACACAAATATGCAGAGCAAGACTGCAGCATGTAGAAATTTTAGGTTTGTGTGCAGCCCTTGTTGCTGTCCTATGGGAGCACAAATCGTCACACGTCGTGATGTGTTTACAGAATAGAGCTTGCATGCAAAAGTTACTGTGCGAATGTGAACCACGCTAAACAAAAAAAAATTAGGTCTGCTTTTTGTTTGGACCAACAAGCAGACATTGGAACTTTTCTTATGTGAATTCACTCTTAGGTAGGCAAAATCTGGTTTACTTTGAAAGATAAGCCCTGAAACCTCACACTAACCTTTCTAAACTATTACCAGTTAGTAGTTGGATTAAAACTTTAATCAAAGGTGGCAACCAGTTCAGGGATAGGCACGAGGATGTCCGCGACCCTTGTGAGGAACAGTGGTTTGGATAATGGATAGATGGATATTATGAAGGGATATACTTGGGCAATAAGTGGAGGCCACCTGCTGGCCTGAAAGCAGATTTTCAGGAAATGTCTGATGGATTCTTTCTTTGCTCCTTCTAGGATTTGGTGGTTACGAGAGCAAGGATGGCAATTGGGGTGGACAGGCAAGAGACAATGCCTTCAACAGCTTTGGAGGACGTAACGACAGGTCAAAGTCTGCCTTCTTTAATGACCGCGGAGCAGGCTCAAGGGGAAGGTGAGACTTGTGCATTTTGACTCCCCGTTTGGTCTTTTTATAGGGTTATCAATAGTGAGAGCATTTGATTTGACCCACAATGCAATTTGGGGAAACAAGATAAAACCTCAAACTTGAATTGACCTGCACTTGGTCTTAAAAATAAATATATTAAAAATTTGATTTTTCAAAATGAAGGCTTTAATTATAGTAATCTTTAATCTGCTCTTCCAAGGGCCTAATTGCCACTGTTAAACAATCTTGTTGTATTCATTGTATTTGAGTGAAAAGTTGTTTAGAGCGCAGTATTTAAGTGTTCGGTGTGTTCAGGTACGAACGTGGCGGCTTTTCTGGAGGCGGAAACAGTCGTTGGGCCGAAGAATCCAGAGACGAGGATTGGTCCAAGCCTACTGCCCCAAATGAGCGTCTGGAACAGTAAGCCACAGATGAACTGAAATATCAAACAACCTGCTGTCAGCTCGTCGTGTCTGTGCTCTTCTTAAACATGCACTCATCTAATTTTCTGTCTAGTGAGCTCTTCTCAGGCAGCAATACGGGGATTAACTTTGAGAAGTATGATGATATCCCCGTAGAGGCCACGGGAAGCAACTGCCCACCTCATATTGAAAGTGTGAGTTTGTCATCGACAGTTGTATGGATCCGCTCATGTTCTTGCACGAATAACTTAATTTATTTGTTGTAGTTCCATGACGTGGACATGGGGGAGATTATCATGGGCAACATCACCCTGAGTCGCTACACACGTCCCACTCCAGTCCAGAAGCATGCCATTCCTATTATCAAGTCCAAGAGAGACCTCATGGCCTGTGCCCAGACTGGTAAGATTTGTTCAACTCACACATGCAGAAAACGACTGGATCATTTGATGCAGTTTTTCAGAATCTTTGCCATGTGCTATATTTTAGGATCCGGAAAGACTGCGGCTTTCCTGCTTCCTGTGCTGAGCCAGATCTACACAGATGGGCCAGGAGACGCTCTGCAGGCAGCCAAGAATAGTGGACAGGTTAACCCCTGTAGAAAACATACAGTGCTGTGAAAAAGTATTTGCCCCCTTACGGATTTCTGTGTTCTTTGCTTATTTATCACACACAAGTTTCAGTTCATCAAACCAATTTTAATATCACACAGACACAACCCAAGGAAATATAAAATACAGTTTCAAAATGACGATTTGATTTACTAAAACGAAAGGGGTATTATAACCTATCTCGCCCTTTGTGGAAAAATTGCCCCGTCTTTGTTAAATCACAAAGTAACTGTGACTAGCGACAGTTTTGGCAAAGCTGAGTTGAATTTCATGAACAACACCCAACCTCATTACGACCACATTTGTTGAATCGAGAAATCACAAATAGAATCTGTCAGAGGAAGAGGGCATATACTTTTTCACGGCACTGTATCTTTGCTTCCAGCTTCGAAAAATATATTCAGTCTCATGATATTTGTATGAATCCAATAGGAGAATGGAAGATACGGGCGTCGTAAGCAGTACCCAATCTCCCTCGTCCTTGCTCCTACCAGAGAGCTGGCACTTCAGATCTATGATGAGGCCAGAAAGGTGAGCTCGTAAGCACAGCACTATGATGATTTAAATAGTATTAGTAACAATAATAACAATGTGTTTCCGTCTCCCGTTCCAGTTTGCCTATCGCTCACGTGTGCGCCCGTGTGTGGTGTACGGTGGCGCTGACATTGGCCAGCAAATCAGGGACTTGGAGAGAGGCTGTCACTTGCTGGTTGCCACTCCGGGTCGCCTGGTCGACATGATGGAGAGGGGCAAGATTGGTCTTGATTACTGCAAGTCAGTATAGCATTGTGATGCACTTTGTACTGGGAGCGCTCCTGGGATATGAGTTTAAAAAAAGATGTGTATTTATGTGTTTATCTCTTTATTTATTAAAATGTGTAGCTACTTGGTGCTGGATGAAGCTGACCGCATGTTAGACATGGGCTTTGAGCCACAGATAAGACGTATTGTGGAGCAAGACACCATGCCGCCAAAAGGCATCCGTCAGACCATGATGTTTAGCGCCACCTTCCCCAAGGAGATCCAGGTCTGTATAACAATACATAGGGCTGTTTGATTATGAGAACAATATTATCCATGTATTCATTCTCTGAACCGCTTCTCCTCACTTGGGTTGCAAACATGCTGGAGCCTACACCAGCTTTTTTTCAGGCTAGAGGCAAGATTCATCCAGTCAATCTTGGGGCGCGAATAGACAAACAACCGTTCATACACAGTCACACCTATGGACAATTTCGAAACTCCAATCAACCTGCAATGCATGCTCTAGGAATGGGGGAGGAAACCAGAGTACCTGGAGAAAATCTACGCAAGTGTGGGGAGAACATGAAAACGGCACACAGGAAGGCTTGGGTCGAATTAAAACCCATGACCTCTGCACTGTGAGGCGGATGTGCGAAGCAATATTTTCATTGTGAAATCAGCATTAATAAATGTGATTCATTGAGTTCAAAACTTTTATTAAAATTTATTTATTCAACTTCTAAAACCTTAATTAAAACGTACAGAAACTTAAAAAAATAACGACAAAATGAATTTTTAGCAAATCCATTATGCAGAAATAATGGAAATATGAAACCAATACAACTGCCGTCTCTGCTGTGCAAACCATGGCCTTTTAGAGGCAGTGTGTAACTTTTAATGCTATTTTTGTTAGCCTGTCATGTGATGTTTTCTATTGACATCTGGGGGAGGGGGGCAGCTTGGCAGAGGCACACGACGACACAACAGAGTTGGAATAAACACTCCCGAATCCCACTGCCTTAGTGCAACACAAATGGATTGAACACTATGAACCAAAACTGTTTACTGCTTTTTCGCTGCAGTGTAGGTGATAATTAATTAGTTGCGCTGTGTGAACTTGAAAGGAAAGCAAATGATTAGTTCCCAGAGCACTGCATCATATTGAGCCATGCTAGCGTTCAGCCAACAATCAGCGTTGCGCGTGAAACAAGTTAACGGTCAATCATTTCTCCAACAAAATACGGGCGATGGGTAACATTTGGCCGCCCGAAAAACTGAAATGCACGCTGAAGGATGGCAGAATAGCACGCGTCACAAGCTTGCTACAAGCAAGGGTGCATTCGGCGCAATGATTTTCCTGGATTATAACCTTTTTGTGATCGTGAGAAATCACGATTACATTTTGATTAATAGTTCAGCCCTACTACCTCGAGAGTTTGCAAGTTGCAACAACTGTGGTTTTCTTTCATTCAGATCCTGGCGCGCGATTTCCTTGAGGACTATATTTTCCTGGCAGTCGGCCGCGTTGGTTCCACCTCAGAAAACATCACCCAGAAGGTGGTCTGGGTCGAGGAGACCGACAAGAGGTCCTTCCTCTTAGACCTTCTTAATGCCACAGGTGAGAGGACCCCTTTGTTTTAGTTTTTTTCCTCACTGGTGTAAATTCTTATGGTGCTTTCTGTGTGGTACCCCCATGCCGAGCTAAACGGCGGCTGTAGAATTTGTTCAGTGTTTAGTGGGGAGTCTGGATAAAGTCTGAATGCTGTGTACCACGCAGGCTTACACTCTGGCCTGGTTTTGATTTTTATCTTAGTTATTCCAAATGAGATTCAGGAAAGTGGGACAGATGCCCCAGAAAAGCCAGGTGAGTATGAGAGCCAAAAAAAGAAACATGACATCCCACAGACCACGCACACACCCCACCGCACCCATCCCCCACCCCTGGGGTTTTTGGGGGCCCTTTGCAGTGTGGATGTAAACTGTTTCAAATAGCTTTTACGCTCAGTGTTTCCTGCCAGTCGTTATGGCTGACATGGTCCTATTAATTAAAATCTGCTCATGCTTGAGGAATGGCAAGGTTTTTGTTCTCCCTTCTGTCGCAGTGGAGGTTGGCTGTAAATGTGATGTGGAATGACCTTTCCTTTCCATCAAACCCTGCCATTGTACTTGTATTCAAAGATTTTACCCCAAAAGCCATTATTGCTCCCATTTGTTGTCATTTTTTTTTCTTTAACTCAAATAAATGCCCATTAGTGATAGTCGGGCATAAAGATACTGCAATCCCTTTTATTCTTTCAATATTGTCATTTTAATTTTCTTTTGTCATGACCGAGAAGAGTTCATACAACTAGTTTTGTTCGTACATTGTCGTTCAACCTCCCCCCTCTCCCCCGCTCTTTATGCAGGCAAAGACTCGCTGACTCTTGTCTTTGTGGAGACCAAGAAAGGTGCAGATGCTTTGGAGGACTTTCTGTATCATGAGGGCTACGCCTGCACCAGCATCCACGGTGATCGGTCTCAGAGAGACCGCGAGGAAGCTCTCCACCAATTCCGCTCAGGGCGCTGCCCAATCTTGGTGGCCACAGCTGTAAGTCATCCATGAAAAAAAACTTAAATGCTCGATGTCAAGTAGATGACAAAATGGTGGTCTTGGTTTTCAAGGTGGCTGCAAGAGGTCTGGACATCTCCAATGTGAAGCATGTCATTAACTTCGACCTGCCCAGTGACATTGAAGAATACGTTCACCGTATCGGCCGTACGGGACGTGTGGGCAACCTTGGTATGAATCAATTTATTATATTCATATATACATAATAGGGCTGTGTATGAATGGGTGCGATTTGTTGGGGGCGGGGGGGCGGACTGCGCTTAAGTGTTAAACATCACCACTGCCTGTTGCACAATACTCATGCTATCTGTGTATTGTAAAAGGCGCAATGCGGGGGGTGACTGACACGATTGTATGACACAACAAATCGATAATGAAATCCATTTTGAATTGTTCGATTATCTTTTGCTTCCTTTGCACACCAACGTTGCAGGTTCTGTCACGTTTGTATTGGCTTTTTCACCCACAGGTCTGGCCACGTCGTTCTTTAACGACAAAAACAGCAACATAACCAAAGACTTACTGGACATTTTGGTGGAGGCGAAGCAGGAGGTCCCGTCCTGGCTGGAGAGCCTGGCCTACGAGCACCAGCACAAGAGCAGCAGTCGCGGTCGCTCCAAGAGGTAAATCGCACAGATCTGAAAGGAGCATAACGACAATCCCCAAAAAGTCCATCCCATACTATAAGAGGCAAGACAAAAGATTCTCCTAAATACATCTGCCTTGCTTGATAAAGAAGCCTCCTCTTGAAATGGAGTTGAGAAAGCGTCATACACGTTAGTGACAGGTGATTCGCGTCCAACTGAGTGCAAATGATTTGGCGACGAGCAGGCTTGTACCCCACTGGTTGTATTTTAAAAAAAGGTTACTGATCACTAGTGTTGTTTCGAGATGAGAGAAGTCAACCACATACCCAACAACTAGCTGTGTGGACTCTTAATTTGTGCCTTTTAAGCCTATAAATAACCATATTCAATGTATTGTTTGGCATCGAACAAAACAAATGCACTCTAAGAGGATGCCCTCGTTCCATGTGAAAGTTTATATGAGCGATTCCACTAAATTGGTGAAATTTTACTTCTAAAATATCTTCAAAATTGATATGTATTAGCCTTAAAGTTAACCTTCAATTAGCGTTGATGCACATTTACACAAAAAGCATTTACTTTTGAGACGTTGAAATCAGGGGATATGGTTAATTTTAAATTGAAGAGCTCCAGCACACCTGTGAGGCCTTGCGAGGATAAGCGACTGGGAAAACCGAACGGCTTTAAAAGATTCATCAAATTATTAAAAAAAAATACAGATTAAAGATGCGTTGATTATTTGATGATTGATTAGGGGATTCATTTTGACACCTCGAATCTCCTATAGGTTTTCTGGTGGTTTTGGCGCTCGGGACTACCGACAGACACCAGGAGGATCTGGAGGCTTCGGTGGCAACCGCACAGGCCGAACTTCTGGTGGACATGGAGGGAACCGTGGCTTCGGTGGAGGTTGGTCATGTGCCACATCTGTTTTGCCACCAATACTGCCGTTTCCATTTTACATGTTGGAAAGTTGAGTTTTTTTAGATTAATTTGTGATGAACTTCAACTAGTGGAACATCCAAACTTTTGGAATTCAGGTAAAAGAGGGAAATTTTCACTTGCCTAAAAACATACAACCACATTCGGCCCGCAGCTAAGGAAATATTTTAGTATTCAAATATATGGAAAATTCAATCAATAAATCAAGTATTTGGTTAAAGTAATATTTGTGCCTTGGATTTCCTTTTTATGGTTTTTGTTTTTCTTAAATGCATCTGCACATTAGAAAAGGGTTTTATTTTCGAGAAACATTTCCAGTTAGGTATTTTCAAACAAAAATAAATGAAACAAATATTATACATTACTGTTCAAACTTGGTGTTTTCGCTCAAATTTAAGGCATGAATTTAAAAAAAAAACAGACGAAACAGCCTTTGTTGAAATTTATTTCAGCAGCCTGCTAACATTTTAGCCCATTCCATAATATGGTAGGTTCAGGGTTGTGAATTTATGAACTTTGACCGGACTCCAATAAGTTGTGGACATGTTCAAATTAAATCTTCCTTTCATAACTTTGCTGCTGTGAATTGGGAATTTCTCCATTGCGAGACTAAAGGTTTTCTTATCTTAAAGTCAAGAGACCTTCAGCAAAGCCTGGCGTTGCAAGCTATTTACAAAAACATTTAACGTATTGCAGTTTCTATTGAAGATGCGCTCAATTTGCTTGCCCAGACAAAGTTGTTCCCGTTTGCTTTTAAACCCACTAATTAGCGTCCTTTTGTTGCAACACTTTACCAGTTATTGCACTGCTTTGTTTCAAATACTTGGAGTATACCTGTTGAGATGCATTTTGGTGGTCACGAGCTGATCCAGAGTGTGTTTGCCGTCCTTCTTCCAGGTGGCTTTGGAGGCAACTTTTACGGCAACGACGGCTACGGAGGAAACTACAGCCACTCGGGAAGTGTGGACTGGTGGGGCAACTAGTCGCTAGAGGAGTAGGTTGCCATGCCACCCTGATGGGAAACCACATGTTTCAAAAGAAAAAAAACGCCAGACCGTAACAACCCTCCCTGTGTAGCTTCACGGACATACAGTACATTAGCCAGCCTGGTTCTCGGCCGGGCGCTCGTCTCAAAACAATCACACGAGCGCAGCGTGACGCTAAGGAAAGTCGGCAGCAGCACGTGCACACACATGTGCACTGCAGCGACGAGCGCACCTCTGAGTGTGAGCATGGACGCTGACATATGCACAGTTATTAGAAGAAGCATTTTGGGGGAGAAACCCCTGACCCCCCTTGAAATAGCCAAACCAACAACCGGAGGAGCACTTGTGTATTCATCTTCTCTGCTTTTTGGAATTGAAACAGGTTAAATCTGTGTTCTTATTTCTCCTGACAAATGGCCAAGAGCTCACATTTTAGTTTTGATTGTTAAGTTTGGTGGCTAATATCAGAAATGTAAAAAAAAAAAAAAAAAGAGAGAAAAGCTCATATGTAATCAAACCTTGGCAAAAACTGGAGTGTTGTGGCTCCTTGAGTCACGATTCCATTTGAACCTCAAATTCTCTACCAAACAGCTGACGGGCCCACTGTGCCGCTCTGAATTATCCGCATTTGAATTTTTTTTTTATTTTTTGCTCACTCTATCCTGAACTGGCTCCTTTTGATTTTACCGCGAAGGCAGTGGTTGTTCTCTGAATTAACCACGCCCGTTAAATGCACGTCATCCAGTTCAGTGCCAACAATGGCTAATGTTTCAACGAACTTGTTACTCCACCATTTTGTTTTCCTTCTTATTTCAATTGACTTGACAGTGTTACGGCAGCTACCACGTTACCGAGCGCTAGCGACACAAAGTGGACCGTGTGTTTGTGGTTCACTTTTTTTTTCGATGTACAAATTGTAGAAGAAAAAAAAACTGAGTCCGATTTTTTGTTTGCGTTCGCATCTAAACAAAAAAACACCTGCGTAAATCGTGAAAGTAGGCTGCATTAAAAGGACCACCGCATCGGGAGGGCGTATTGCAGCGTCGACCCCATCTCGCACTGCGACGGTCCACATGTGCAAGTGTTATGTTTTTTGGTCAAGGTGAAAGGTCACGTGAGTCGCAGGCTTCAACATTTTCTCTTTTTCAAGCTGCGTTTTGGGGGTTGGGGGCCACCTTTCATCGCTTTAAAGCAGGGGTTGGCCAACAGTCAACACTTAAGAAGCAAACAAATTGTTCAATCGTTACCTCACGTGTGCTCGCTGAGGATTAGAAAAAGGTTCCCCACCCCTGCTTTAAAAGATGACGGGGTTATCAATTTAACCAGGAAGTGAGGAGGCGGGGCTAAGTGAAATGGGGCGCAGTTGTCATTGGTGTAACCACTGGATGGGGGAGGGTTTCGTGTCGTCCCCTGTGGAGGGGGTCATTTAAAGTACTGTCTGCATGGCCACACGTGTGGCCATGCTCGGATGCTCTCATCAGGTGTGTTGTGCCTTGAAAACGTTTTTTAATAAAACTACTTCTGCGAATTAAAGCAGATGCACTGATCGCGTTGAGAAGCCGAGGTCGAATGGTGCTACTTGATTTCGCCGCGTCGAGACCCTCGTGTGTGTGCGTGCGCGCGCGCTTGCATGTTTGTGCCCATCAAGTTTTACTAACATTCTTTTTATTGCACATCCAGAGTTTTATATAGATGTCTGGCTTATGTGTCCTTAGGCTTCCAAATACAGTGTGTGAGGAGATCGGTGGCGGTTGGAGAGTAAAACAAACACAAAAAAAACGCAGCTTGTTTACAAAGGGGTGTGGGTTCTCAATGTTAAAAACCAGGATTTATTTGGGACCAGGGGGGGGGGGTTTAGCAGTCGGCGGGTGGGAAATTTAGCCATTTGCACAGATTTCTAGATTCTACTTTTGCTGCTAGTTTTTGTGTAATTTATTAAGCATTTTTGACAAATATTTATTTTTGTAAGCCTCAAAAGTGATTCTTTGAAAGTTTCAGAAAACTTGACCAAAAGACAGTACAAAAAAAAAAACACTGGCACTTGAATGTTGAATGTCACCTGTATGCGTGAAATTTCTATATTCCGGGTAGTGTGAGCTTTTTAATGTTCGATACATCTGACTCAGTACCTACTTGATAACAAAATCCACAGCTGTGTTCAGGGCCTCTGCGGGGCCGGTCATCTGATTTATTAAAATTCTCCCTATTGGTCTGCAAAAGAAAAAAAAAATACAAATTGCAAATGTAATTGAAGAAAAAAAAACATGCCAAGGTTTGGAATTAAGCTGTCAAAGAGCAAATCTATTTCCTAAGCGTAGCGTTGAAGTGTTCTGATTCTCCTACTGTGTGCATAACTCTTGATTTGGTCCGATTCTTTTTCTCCAGTGAATGTCTGGCACATGGCAATCCTTAAAGAAACGAACATGTGGTTTATTGTCATTGTTGTATTTGCATTATATATTACTGCTCTCTAGTTCTTATGGAAGTGGAAAACGTCATGCACCGGAAGCTTCCGGTTGTGTTTCTACCTTCCAACTGTCGAACCGCAGAGCTCTTTAGATGTAGACTTTGCTTTCTGTATTAGCTTCCAGGCTAATGCGCAGCTTGGGAAATAACTGCTGCACATTTGTATGATTTTATCAGAATAAATATGTTTGAATGCAAAAGTTTCTGGAAAGCAAATTTCCAGCATGTTTACTGTAGTAGTAAGAGGGTGCGAGAGTTGCCTGTAGCAATGCTGCCCCTTGCCAATGGGGGCAAGCCAACTTTCTAATTGGTATTGATTGGATGGGCTTCATTTCTTTTGAGGAAATTCTATAAAGATTTCATTTGTAATTGCTTCTGTGTCTGGTCTCATTTCCCTAAAATTGAATTTCACTCATTTCCTTTGAATGCTGCACCCTCACCATTTGCCATTACGACTCTTGTTATTCACGCCCCGATAGTGCTGGGCAACTAGTTGTAATTTAATCGTGATTTCACTGTTGGCTGCTCACGACCTTGAAAACAAAGCGAAACGATTGTGCTGATCAAAGTTCCTATTTTCTAAACGCACCCTGGATGCACGACACTGCTTAAGCTTCAAGCGTGCCATGTGTGATTGTGCCCTCCCTGAGCTTTTATGCAGTTTGACACCCCAATACCTGAGCCCCTTAACAAATAGCAAAATGGCTGACCCTGAGATGGATAAAAATTGATGGCTTTTGCTGCTTAATTCATATTCCACAAACACAATTCTATGCATAGAGCAGGGGTCCCCAACCTTTTTTGCGCCACGGACCGGTTTATGTCAGACAATATTTTCAGGGACCGGCATTTAAGGTGTGGCGGAAATAATACAACAAAATAATATGGTATGAGCTGCATGAAAACTGTGGTGTTTTCGAAATATAATAATAAACACAAGGAGCGTCTAATCTGGCCGCAACGCTATGGCAATGTTTAATGCCTTCAAAATACGATACAACGCAAATTCAAAGTGCATGAAAATGACGACTCACCACAGCACCGAGCTTGATTTTCTGCAACCAGACGGTCCCATCTCGGGGTAATAGGAGAGACAATGACACCGCAAGTGTGTGGTTTATGTCCAGTCTACTTCGTAATTTTGTTTTCGTCGCCGTTGCTGCATAATCCCCCCCGCCTCACACAGGTAGGATGTCGGAAATAGCAAAAGTGCTATTGTGGCGATCTCAGAGTATTCAGACATAACTTTAATCCAGTTGTCTCGAACGTACTTTTAAGGCCGCCGTCATTTGCGATCTCCAGCAGTTTTTTTACTCATTTTGCGAGCTCCGGTGTTTGTTTTTAGCCTAATTGGTCGCGTTACGGAGAAGCGTGGCTTGACGTGTGTCAAGCTGGACACAGACGGATGTAACGGAGAATCCGGTAAGTTTTCAAAATAAAACATCTTTCGTATTCCGAAATAAATAAAACGGAATTAAGGCAAGTTCTTTCTGTGCGGCCCGGTACCAAATGCCCGGCGGACCGGTACCGGTCCGCGGACCGGCGGTTGGGGACCCCTGGCATAGAGCATCTTTTAAAGAAAATGTTGGCACTGACGTCCCCATGACATGGTTAAGCATTACTTCATAGGCTACTGCAAAGTTGAAATTTGCACAAAACATTCCCATGGTCACAAAAAAAATTCCCTAGAAAAGATTCACACACAGATTTCCTTTTAACTCCAACTAATTTCACAATTTGCTCATTTGGAGATTCATTATGCTGCAATCTTTTCCCATGTGAAATAACTGATCGGAGCGTGGAGCAGATTTTCTGTTGCAATGACAAAAGTGAGTATGGGATATGAGAGTGACATTTTTCAGTTGCAAAGGAAGACACTCTTCTGGAAAATTAAAGTGAAAAATCAATGACACGAAGCCTGTCCTACCCTTGTCCCAGTTAGTCTTGTTTATTGCCGTGGGAAAGCACATGAGCAGTAAGCCGCAAATCTCAAATCCCCCCCACCCCTCAAGCTGACCTGCATTTGCCTTCGCAGTGTAGGACCTGCGGCAGCTTTTTAGGGCAGCAAAGCACGGCACGTTAAACAGGGCACATCCACTTGTGTTACACCCTGACTGCCCCAATTTTGGCAGCTTTTATTGGTTTCGCTCTGGAGGCAGGGGAATGCGAGTAGAGAGTTCACATGCGGCATCTTCAGTAGGGAAGTCCATACTTCCATCTCCCCAGCCAATTCTAACTCTTCCAGAGGTGTTCCCAGGATAGCCGCGAGACATTGCCTCTCCAGCATATCCTCGGACATTCCCGGGAGCCTTCTGCCGGTGCGACATGCCCAGAACACCTCACTATGGAGGCATCCAGGAACCAGATGCTCAATCCACCCCACCTGGGTCTTCTCAACATGGAGACAGTGGCTCAACTCTGAGTCCCTCCCGGATGACCCAACATCTCACCCTATCTCACACACAGCAGATGCTGCACTGATCCCCCTGTTGATCTCCCATAGATACCGTAGATCAGGGGTGTCAAACTCATTTTTGTCGCGGGCCACATTTTAGTGACGGTTTCCCTTGGAGGGCCATTATGAATTTGGGGAAACCACATAAATGTTTAATCCCCTCCACATATCACAGATACAGCGCACAACAAATTAATGAATAACTAGTTTTAAAATGAGAAGTCAAGAATAATGACTCTTATTGCGGATTACATATGAAAATTTGAAATTTTGGTTCAGACTTTAGCAAGCATCATGGAACTTGACATGCTTGATTTGATTTCGCGGGCCACATAAAATGATGTGGCGGGCCAGATCTGGCCCCCGGGCCTTGACTTTGACACCTGTGCCGTAGATAGACTATATACACACACAGACATACCCTCATTTTGAACTATCGATTACCGTTCCCATCAGTTCCCACACATCTGCAATGCTTAACTCACCCTTGAATCCACTTTTAACATCTGCGCCTTTTAGGTTTCCAACTTCACCCACTTGTGTACACGTGTGTTGTTGTCCTTCTAGCATTGTGGGCACCACCCCTTCCATCTCGTATTATGCTTTGGAGATGTGTGTGTGTGTGTGTGTGTGTGTGTGTGTGTGTGTGTGTGTGTGTGTGTGTGCGCGCGCGCGCGCGTGCGTGCGTGCGTGCGTGCGTGCGTGTATGAGTGTGTCTCGCGCGAGCATGTTCCTAAAGTTAAGGCTCTGCCTCGCTAGCTTTACTTTGTTAATCCCGCTGCCAGCCTCCCATCTCCATCTCCCTGCATCAGAACATCCAGGGGGATTTGGCTGCCATTAAGAGATGGCTTTTTGGTGTGTGTGTGTGTGTGTGTGTGTGTGTGTGTGTGTGTGTGTGTGTGTGTGTGTGTGTCCCAGACACACATAGCAAGAGTGGGAGGCTCAGAATGCTGAAAGGCTTTTACTGGGAAATTGACAGAGGCTGGCGGCAGACCGGCAAGCTGAAGATGCACATGGGATGCACAGCATGGAAGCGCAGATGTTTGTTTGGATGGCGACATGGATGCAACCATCAGAAAACATCTCCAGGTAGCATCGCCTGCGTGTCTTGAAATCCTTCACGATGTCAGACTTTTCCTGCAAAGTAGGAATGTGCAGTTACTTTTGTTATCGTCGTTGTTGTTGTTGTTTTTTTTAATTTGTGGTCATTCCAGTTAATTGTTGTCTTTCTTCCATGTCATTTCAGCGCTGCATTAATCCTGGCATCTCCCTGATGACAGTCGACAGTAATGACGTTTGTTGCTTTCACCGGTCAGTTTAATGAAAATGATGAATTTATAGTGCACTGTATTTTAAACATTTATGAGTTCAATATTTTTCGAGGCTTTATTTGTTTTTGAAATTGCATGGCGGGCCGCGTTTGGCCCACGGGCTGTAGGTTTCCCACCGGTGATGAAGAACGTTTGCCTTCACCCACAGCGCGCGTGAATAAGCTAAGAGGTGGAACAAAATGAAATCCCCGTTGATACACACAGTGACAGTCGCTATTGTGGTGTGGCTAATCTCAAACTCGGACTTTTGTTTTTAATAACCGTCACCATCACATCAACACACTTTTGGACATGAGAGAGCTGTCAGTCACATCATTTGCCCTTTTTCTTAGACTTTTCAAGGGTAAAAGATTTACTTAAAAACATCAATAAGAATTGGTTTGAGGGTTTTGTAATTCCCTTAACATTTTATAGCGCAAGGAACAGCAGTGTTTTCTACAATATTGTATATGGGTGACTTATTGTAAATGGAGGTCAGAATTCTCACCTACTTTTCCATCCATCCATGATCTGATCGCTTTATCTTCGCGAGGGTCACAGGCGCGCTGCAGCCTATCCCAGCTGTTTTCGGGGAGTATAGGCAGGGTACGCCCTGAACTGGTTGCCAGCCAATCGCGGAGGATTTCCTTAAACCTATCTACTGCATGTAGGCCGCTAGCTACTATTGATCCAGTGGAACATTCTGGCCACTAATTCCGCAAATTTCCATAAAACACAGACCATGTTTTTAACAGTGTCATTTTTTTTCGAAGTTAAGACTTTCATACTAAAAATAATTTTATGTGTGCAGCATTTGAGATAACATTGCGGATTTGACTTTGGTGTCATCCTCAGTCTCACTGCTGATCCTGCTGCCTCCGGCGGCACTAACCCGCTGGGCATGCCCTCGGGCCTGTCCGCAGTCCTGTTCCTGCACACAAGAGAAGAGCTGCAGCGTGCTGTGCGACCGCTCGGGCCTCTCTGAGCTGCCCAGAGAGTTTCCCTGCGAGGCCTCAGCCATCAACCTGGACAAGAACAGACTCAAGTTCCTGTCAGAACGGGCCTTTGGTACCCTTCCATCACTCAAGTCCCTCTCGCTGGACCACAACAACATCTCCTTCATCACCCCTGGAGCCTTCAAGGTCAGCACGGACCGTTCAAAAAGATGATTTGCCCACTTTGCAATATGAAACCCTGTCATCAGCTAGCTTACTTAGCACAGCTCTGCCTCACGAAACATACTACTTCATCCTCATTTGACCGTTAATTGCTTTTGAGCACCTCGTATAGCGGCCACAGGGTCCCTAATTAAATTTTGCCTTGGGCCTGCTCTTAAAACCTTTTTTTTTGCTCAGGGTCTCTCCAACCTGGTGGAACTGAAAATGGCGCACAACGAGTACATCAGCTACCTTCACACGCGGACCTTCACAGGCCTCAAGAAGCTGGTGCGCCTTGACCTGTCCGACTGCAACCTCTTCAACATCCCGGATCGCATCTTCATCGAGCAGATGGCGCTCAAGGAGCTGCTGTGCTTCCAGAACAAGTTCCGCAGGATCCCCGGCGCCATCCGGGGTATGGAAAACCTGACCCACATCTACCTGGAGAGGAGCAAGATCGAGGCGGTGGCCTACAATTCACTGCTGGGCCTGGGCAGCCTCAAGTAAGTCTGGAGCAGGCTCATGTCATGGTTGGGATCACTAGCAGTGAAACTACTTTACCAACTGTCTTGACTTCGTCATAGTCGGACGTGGCATATCCAGGTCAAGGAATTGAAAAACCTCTGCCAACATTTGGCTTCAGCTGCAGCATTCTGAATGGGAAGCAGCTGGGTAGGGGCTCACGAGGACCAGACTTGGAGACCCCTGGATTATGGTTGAGGGTGTTTCCCACTAATGAATTGCGATTGGACATTTGGGATTCTAAACTAAACTTCAGATCCGAACCTAACTGGGTGGATATAAAAGTCACGGGAACCATTCTGATTTCTACAAATTAATTTTTCTTGTAACTCATGCAGATCTTATATTTCTTGCACACGTTCTGGATTTTGTAACAATTTTCCTCATATTTGTGTATGACCTCAGACATGGGGTGTGACTCTTTTAGCCCTTGAAGTTTTTGACTTATGTTCCCCTGTCATTGCAGGTACTTGAACCTCCAAGAGAACCGCATCAATGTCATCCACGACCAGGCCTTCCAGGACCTTGTGCGGCTGGAGAACTTCTACCTCAACGACAACCTGCTGTCCGACCTGCCGCGGCTCGCCTTCAAGGGCCTCAGCCGCCTCAAGATGCTCAACCTCGGTGGGAACCAGCTGACCAATGTCTCCAAAACCTGGTTCGGCGACCTGGTGGAGCTGGAGATCCTGTACCTGGACAGGAACCAGCTGGTGTACATTGAGGAAGGAACCTTCGAGAACTTAACCAGCCTGATCACGCTCCATTTGAACAGCAACAACCTCAGCACTCTCCCCTTCCCGGTGTTCCAGCCTATCTACTTCCTGGGTCGCCTCTACCTCTTTAGGAACCCCTGGGAATGTGACTGCTCCTTGGAATGGCTGAAGGAGTGGATGGAGAACTACAACCTGGTGCGGGACATCCCGTGCTCGTCACCGTCGTCGGTGGCAGGACTTGATCTGGGCGAGGTGGTCTTTGCCAAAGTGAACGGCACATGCATTGACCCCGCCGAACTGAACTTGACCACGGTGTCCTCAGAGGTGGCCTCCACCACAGAGAACCGCTTCAACAGCCTCATTTCCAGACTGCTGCAGCAGGAACTCCGGGAAGAGGCGGTCAACGGGACGGACGGTGCTCGCAACGGGACGCTGCCTGAAGCCGAGGACGGACAGCTCAGTGCCGGGGTCAGAGGGCAACACTGTCAAACGCAGATACCGGCTTTCTATTTTCTTGTGGCTTGGCTCATTTTCAGTTTGGATGAATGGTGGATGTTATTTTACATGAACGGGTGGAAGCTTTTTTAACTGCAATTGACATGACGGCTTCATGTATCATAATCTATATCAGCGGTCCCCAATGTTTTTTTGCCCTACGGTTTAATGTCAGACAATATTTTCAGGGACCGGCCTTTAAGGTATGACGGATAAATACAACAAAATAATATGATATGATCTTCATGGAAACTGTGGTATTTTCGTAACATAATAAACACGAATCATGACACGAGGAACATCCTATCTGAATGCAATGCTCCCTGGTCGCGATGGTAACGTTCAAACATGCCTTCAAAATAAGATACACCGCAAATACAAAGTGCATGAAAAATACGACTCACCATCGCCGCATATCATGCAGAGTGGGCTTGGTGCGTGGGAATCTCCCGTTGAGATAAATCCCTATTTCAAGTAGGGTTCCTGATACTGTCTAATAAATGTAGCCTTCTTTTTCTTGAAAGACTTAGGCTTCTCTTCTGTCTCCTGGCTGGACCTTTTCCCTTTCCCCAAAACGTTTGTTTTTTTGCTCATTTTGCTAGCTTCTGGATTAAATGGGTTTCATTTTTGCGGCAACCTATCACGTGACCGCGAAGCGCGACTTGGATATAACAGAGAAGCCGGTATTCTTTCAAAATAAAACATCTTTCAGAGCCCGAAATAAATAAAACGGAAGTAATGTAAGTTCCGTGTTCTTTCTGTGCGGCCCGGTACCAAATTACCCACAGACCGGTACCGGTCCGCGGCCCGGCGGTCTATAGGATAGATGAGCTCTTTACACAAGGGAAGTCGTCCTCTAAAAGCGACGAGGAAGATCTTGATTTCATTAGTAGGATTAGGGTTTAATCCTACTGATGAAATCAAGATCTTCTAAATTTCAGTGTTAGCGCTAAGGGCTCGGAGATCAAGTTTATATTTTGGGCTGGGGGTTATACTGCAATATGAGATAGGCACTTGTGGGACAACTTTATGGTTACAAGTGAGGGTCAGTTTTAGCATCTTCGTTCTGCTTAGGGTTCTCTACTTCCTTGTGGCTTGCTCTGAGACAAATGGCAAACTGTGTTGCACATGAGATTCACTCACGCGTGAAAACTTTTTCAAACGTCTGACACAACTGATCGGGCAGGATGGCTTCACGTACCATAATCTACAGCGATGTATGATGTCATTACATCAAAGAATACGTTCTCACCTTCAAGCCGCGGTGTAGGTGTTGATCAGAATGAACACATTTCGTTGCAGAATTGCGGCATTTCAATGAACATGACGTCATATTCATAGCGCCCTACAAGTGCTCTTTTTGTAGGTTAAAGGCTGATGAAGTGAAACAGATGTCCGTTTCTCTGTCGCGTTTTTTTTTTCTCTACAGAAATGCATTAATCTTCTTTACGCTTGTGAGTCGTTGACAACTTGCCTGTGCCTCCTCCTATGGGTGGACCCTTTCCGATTTCACCACGCATGGATGGGATCACGCTACACACGACCCCGCCGAATGTCACTGGCACATGATTATGAATGAGAATTCGGGGGAATCTTGTGGAAAGACCGCTGAATATTCCTTTGCCGCTCTACTAATAAACTCAAAGATACTGACTGGTGTGCTGCTTTTGTTTATTCTCATAATGTCATTTATTTTGAAAAATCATAGGACCCATAGTGTGGTTTTATAGTCAGCAAATTCAATTTGTTTTCTCATAACAATGTCATTCTTGTAAAAATAATACATATGATTTTTTTCCCACCACCTCCTATTAAAATTACAACATTAGAATTTTGATTTTTTTTTTCTTTCTGATTACATTTATGAGATGTTCTGTTCTCATAATATTGCGACTGTTGGAAGTGCTTCTTTGTTGTTTTCCTGTAGCTTTTATGTCAACATATGATATAACATCATAATATTAAAATTTTCTCCTGATATTGCATTTTTAATTTACATTCATACTATAGTCTTGGAGTAAATTTAATATAACCACAGTATTTTCACTGTTATTATGAATAGAATAATTTTTTGGGAACAAATTGTACAATTTTGTTCTTCTTAACTTGTCACTTTTCATACAAATGTTGTTTTTTCATCATAATAGGTCAGTGTTATTTGCAACATTTTGTCACAACTTTTTTATACTCTTTTGAATTTATTGCCTTAGTTACACATATTTGAAACAGTACATTTTGTATTTTCTTCGTATATATTGCTGACTGACCGACTTGTATTACAACTTTCTTTCCATGGAAATGTTATATTTCTCCCTTGTCATATTAAAATAATAAAACAAGTTATACTTTTTTTTTTCCTCAAAGTATAATCACTTAATTTATTTAATAATACCATATTAATTTCATACCTGTTAGATTAGGACTTCATTCTCATTCATTCTTGGAATAGTGTGGCTCTGCCGTCATAAAATTGCATTTTTACCCCCGAAAATTCTCATTCGGCAATTGTATTCATATAAAATTCAGGCTTTTCTTATATTACAATTTTATTCTGTAAAATAGTAATAATAGTAATACATTATGTTTTCCTCATAAAATGTGATTGTAACAATTTGACTTGATTTTTTTTTTCTCTCAACATATTACAACAAAACGTTCATTGGTGTAATACTACAACTTTATAGTCCTAAAATAATTTTTTAAATAGTGTTTCTTGTAGCTAATGCTAGACTTTTATTTTTGTAAAATGACGACTGATTGCATTGTAATTATTTCTTTGTGCTAATAATGAATAGGAAGAAAAAAAATGTAGTTACCTTTTTAAAACCTGAAAGTTAGTCATACGATTTACATTTGTTTTCTCATATTAAAACTGTGTTCTTGAAAAATGTTTACTTTTTCCTCATATTATGACTTTATTCACAAAAAATAAAAATTCACATTACAACAGTAAAAAGAAGAAGAAAAAAAAGAACCAAAAAGTAAGTCAAGTAACATCTTTTATGGCAATGTGACTTTATCCTTGTATTCATCTTTGATTTGATTTGATTTTTTGATAGAGCCTTGGCATGGTTGTGTTATACTGCTTGATTGAAAGCATTCGGGACTCCGTTGCTTTTTTTTCCTCATATTACACCTTGATATCTTATTTGCTGTTTTTGAGCTCATTAGCTAGGTCCTCCTCATGCCATGTGATCAACTTCAGCTGTGCTCTCACATGACATATTTTTCTGAAAATAATTATAATAATAATTTTTAAAAAAGGGGGATGTTTCATGCGGCTGATTGACGACTCGACCTTGGGGTTGACCTTCATGGGTGGACAAATCTGCACACTGACCCCTTTTAATGAGGGATTAGAACGGGACTAAGAGCATCCACGGTAAAGGCAGGATATCATCCGCCATGTTACATCAGTTGCATGCAGTGATGCAACCCTGCAGAGTTACCCGTGGGTGTCATTGAGCTTAACCGCAACCAATCTTCCCAGCACAGCGCAGGCTGTTTACTTTCTCATCGCAGTTATCATAGAACAGGGTTGCCAAGGCCTTATCTCACTGGCCTGAAGGTCATCAGAAGTACTGACCTCCATTTACAATTTCAATTCTGATATTCGTTCCATCTTTTTTTTTTCCGCAAACAGTATATTCACTTCATTTTGTAGCAATTCTCAAGGCTGCTGCTCATCAGCAACCTCTGCAGAAGCCTGAGAACAATCCTGACCAGTTCATTCAATTGAATTGTTTATTGGATTTTAGAGCATTTGGTTTATTCCCCGATTATCGATTTTTATGCCAGCAAAGGTGGCAAATAATAAATAAATACATGAATACAATCGGAGATGGAAAAAAAAATCCAAGATGGGAGCGTGAATTGTATTATTGAACAATTTGCTCAATTGGACAGTGGGCAGATGCCCGATGGGCCATCATAGTATTTAGTTATTTTCCTGATTACCACTTCCCTTATGTTGATTAGCTCAGTTTGCAGTTTATATTGCAATTACATTCACGGGGTGCTCCCTCTAAATTGTGGCCTGCTATTTTTCATTTTGTCTTTAGAAACCAATGTTTAGTTCTTACAATCAATGTCAATCATTACCATCATTAACATTAACTTCATGATCACCAAGCAAACAATGTGTGGGCGAGAAGTCATTGTTTCATGAAATAAAATGCATACATATCCAGAACCTCGCTCAACACGCTCATATTAGAAGCAGGAAGTACATAGCAGTGTTGAGAATTGAGAATGAAAAGATTTTCGACACAATATGAACAAACGGGGCCATTCATCGCATTATGCAGTACAAAACAATGCAAAGTTAGGGAACGCAAATCAGTGCATGAGATAGAAGTAGAGTACTGTACAAGCAAAGCAACACGGAGTAAAATAACATTACAGTATATAGAAAATCAAGCTCAGCTAAATTTTGCTTCCATTATAAGTGTGCTGAACAAGGTTCTGGATATGGTGTGCATTTCATTTCATGAAATCCTGATTGTGAACGGGATGATAAACAATGACTTTTCAGATATGGAGTTAGTTGTGAGTATTCGTAAGCGTAAGCGCAAGTGCGCACGCACCATCGTGTGTAACAGTTCGTGATTATAGTACGGTATCACGCCACACGGTGGCGCCTCTTTCATTTATTACATCAGTTAGTCACCCTTTATCTTCAACTTCTGACATACAGTTTTTTTGTGGTCATGCACTCGGTCGGGCGTACCGGACCGCCGTGCTCTTGAGTCACGTGTGGTGAAGCTGAGTGACTGTTATATTGTTACGATTAAACAAGTGCTTGTGGAAAATCAACAAGTCTTTGCTCCTCGGGCTATCCTTGTTGGATGTCCAAGGCGAGTTAATTCTTCAGCTCGCCCCCACCAATATGTTAAACGTGCCCGCGGACTGGTCTAAGGTGAAAATGGCAGGGCGATTTTTTTTTTTTTTGTGCGAGTCGAGAACTGTTATGTGGCTTGTGATTGGCTGGCTACCAGTCTTTGGCGTACTCTGTTGATGAAAGTGAGGCTACTCCACATTCGTCAACCTGATGAAGAAAAGCACACCAGAATATGGATGCATGGGGTACAAGTGTTCCCACCTTTGTCTTATCAAGTTTGTTTGTGTCCAGAAACCCACTGTATAAAACACTGTCATTATTATTATTCATGTGAAATGATTTTTTTAAATATTTTAATATTTATTTGGGGAAAAAAATTGCTCCCCCTCACCATGCTTTTTTTTCCCTAATGTACTTTGTTTCTCATGTATTATTCCTGTCGTTCTCTTTAAACAACTTCCTCGAACGTAGCATTGCAACACCCCCCCCCAACCCCCAACAAACAACAAAAAAATCCAAAGTTGATTAGTCCGATATATGAAAGGAAATATATTTTTGGAAAAAAAAAATCATACTGATGAGCTGCTGTAATTCTGCCTCACCTTGCACGGGCATACACTTTTTTTTTCCCCTCACACAAAAAGTGTCCATGTTGAAAGCCAAAACACATTTACAAGATAAAAGAGTTAATACACCTTGACATGACAAACATGTTGACGGACACCTCACAATGTCCGCCATGACAGCAGGGACGTGTGCAAAGGAGGACATCCAGCCAATCACCTTCCAGGATCTTACACAGCTGGAACATGACTATCATCTTTGACAATTTCTTTATTTTTTTTCTTTTTACAGAGGGACACGAGGAACACTGACCAAAATCGTCCACATGCATGATTCATCCGCTTTTTTTTCCTTCAGTATAACAACAACACGTGTATGGATTGATTTAGAAAGTCCAAGTCAGTGGAGTGAGAGGATTAAAAAAACAAAAAAACAAAAACAAAAAACAGGTGGGATGAATAAATAATGAGGGTCGAAGTATGTTTGTGTGCTTTTTTTTTTTCCCCCAGCCAGACGGGTCCACCCACTTTGACACTGGAGGGGAGAAGGGGGTGGGGGCGGGGCGACACAACGGGACTCATCTCCTGAAAAGAAACATCTAGTAAAAAAGTTCCTAGCCGGCCGGTACAGACAGACAATATTCATTTTATAGTACAACACCACGATGACGATGGCCAGGTGGTTCTCAGACGACGATGGCGATGACGCCGGAGGCGGGGGGGTTTGGACTTCAGTAGACCCATGAGACGGGCACCCACTGGCCGCTGTTGCACACCAGCTCCACGGCCTCCTCCAGGTGGCAGATGGTGTCGTCGATCTCGTTGTTGATGATGGTCTGGTCGAAATAGTGCGCGTACGTCTTCTGCAGGATCTCCGACTCCTTCTGAAGACGCTGCAAGGACTCGTCCTGAGCGAGTGGGGAGGCCAAAGTAAAAGCAAGTCAATAATAGTACAACTTTTCATAATGTCATGTTGCTACTTTATTGTTGTAAAATGACAATTATTTTCATACATTTTATTGTAATAGGACAACTCAAAACAGTGTTTTTCTTATATACTCGTAATAATGAAAATCATGACTTTCCCACCCCCCCTTTAATATTCCAACATTTATGTCACTTTATATCTTCAGTCTCTGAAATTACAATTTAAGCTTTAAAATTCGATTTGTGTGAAGTTGTTACTTGTGTGTGTGTGTGTGTGTGTGTGTGTGTGTGTGTGTGTGTGGAACTTAACCTTTTTGAATTCCAACTTTCTCCCAATATTACACTACAACTTTACTCTTGGAAAATAAGAAGATTGACTTGAAATCTTGAAAAATGAAACGTTATTTTCCCTATCACAATATTATGGTGATATTGATATATTTTTTTAAACATTTCATCATATCCCAACCTTATTGTAACAACTCATGTAAATGTAGTTATTCACACACACACACACACACACACACACACACACACACACACACACACACACACACACACACACACACACACACGAGACAAGACAACACACACTTTTAAAAACTATTGGCTAGCAGGTGTCGGGTTGCAAAGTACTTACTGGCAGTGTGCGACACCACCTGGGCGTCTGCGGGTGGGGGCCCATAGAAACATGCATGCATTGTGTGCAAAGATAAAGCAGCCATCAAACACACATGCAGACACATGCACACGTGCATGCAAGGACGTGCTCATACTTTCACATGTAAATTCAAGGAAGCGTGCGTGCGAGTGATATGATTTACCTCGTCGATGCCTGGCGTGATGGTTGGTGCAGCGATGAAAACCACGTATGGGGCAAACTCGGCCGTGCGAAGGACTTTCAGTGCCTGTCCGAAAACACACACAAAACGTGTGTGCGTGTGCGCGTGTGTGTGAGTGTGTGTGTGTGTGTGTATGTGCGCGTGTGAGATTTCATTTTCATTTGCTCAGATTTTTCTTGCAAAACTGCAATTATGTTCAATTTTTTTTTTTAACTGCAAAACATTGTTTTTTAAAATTATTTTTCTCCGGTTATGACACTTTTCCGTTTGTAATATTGGAATACCCCCCCCCCCTAATTATGGTATAACTAATTAAAATTGGAATCATAGTATTTTTAAATAATACTATGATGGCTCGATGTGGCCCTCTACATCTTTTTGGACACATTTCAAAATTTTGGGGGGAGATATTTTAATGAGTTGTTTTCAAATTTGACCTACAAAAGCTTGCACAATACGGATTTTATCATCTATAGCTGTGATATTTTAGAAAAATCCACCTGTTGCTGAACCTAACCCTGAATTCATAAATATGACTCAATATACCGTATATATGTAGCATATTATCTTACTGTTATTATATTATTACGAAAAAAAGAGGGCAGATTTGAGATCAGCCCCAAAAATGCATCTGGAAAAGTTTACCTGCATCTCTGATTCAACAAGTTTGTAAAAAATTGTTGACCAGGTAATTTTATTAACCGTTATTTTCCCTCTTTATACGCGTTCATTCTTGTGAAATATTTTCTCTTGTAATAATAAATATTTATTCTTGTAAAATGTTAGCTTTTCATTTGATGATCACGACTGACTTCTTGGGTAAAATCTTTTTTTTTTTTTTTTTTTATATTCCAACTTTCACTATTTCAACTCATCCCAGTAATATCAAATCTACACTGGTGTCAAATTAAAATACTGTCAAAATATTCGGATGTCTCTCATTAATGCAAAAACGATATTGCTGTCAAATTAAGAAATGTCTTTCCTGGTAATTGTATTCCCCCCATGACCTAAATATTGATTAGAACTATTATTTTAACATCTTTATTCTTTTAAAACGTAGTTTGGCCTAATTTAATAATTTAACCCTTTTAGGCACCGCCGTTACTACAGTGGACACCTTATCATGTTCTCAGGTTACAGGGTGCACGAAAGGGTTAATTCCCTTATTGTCTTTTTGGACCCCCCCCCTTGCGCCTAATTTAACAAAAAATACTATAGATTACAAAAAAAAAAAAAGATTCTTATACATAAGTTGTCATAAACTTCTTATTTTTTACGTCATATTTTGATGTCGTCCATGAGTGGGACGTCCGCATTAAGCGTCGAAGCAGACCTGCGGCTCAACATCCAGGATGGCGACCAGTCCCTGCTGGTGGATGTTGCGAATGGTCTCCAGGCGCGTGCCGTACATGGCGTCTTCGTGGCTGCCGTACTCCAGGTACTCGTTGTTGCTGATGTCCTGCATCATCTGCTCGTGCGACACAAAGTAGTAGTTCTTGCCGTTCTCCTCATCCTTCTTCGGAGGTCTTGTCGTATCTGCGGGGGTGTGCGCCGGAGAGTTTTAACACTTCCACAAAGAGTGTGTGTGTGTGTGTGTGTGTGTGTGTGTGTGTGTGTGTGTGTGTGTGTGTGTGTGTGTGTGTGTGTATGTGTGTGTCT
>NW_017805498.1:470380-489777 GCF_001891065.2 Hippocampus comes | reverse complement strand
CTGTGGTGAGTCGTCATTTTCATGCACTTTGAATTTGCGTTGTATCGTATTTTGAAGGCATTAAACATTACCAGAGCGATAAGAGTGTTGCGACCAGATTAGACGCTACTTGTGTTTATTATTATATTTCGAAAACACCACAGTTTTCATGCAGCTCATACCATATTATTTTGTTGTATTAATTCGCCACACCTTAAATGCCGGTCCCTGAAAATATTGTCTGACTTTAACCGGTCCGTGGGGCAAAAAAGGTTGGGGACCCCTGGTGTAAGGGACAAAAAGACAAAATGAGTGGGACAGTTTTCCCTAACAAAATGCCTCACATCAACGTCAACATTGGGAATTATCTTAAAATACAGTTGACGTCGTGACGTCATGCTGCATTCACGAAACCTGTAAAGTTGGAAAGATCTCAATTAAAAACCTTAAAAAAAAATCAAATCCTGACTGTTACATGTTAAAAAAAATCATTACTGCAATTACAGAGATTGGAAACATATTGTATACAGTCTTGAAGTTTCTGACTTCTCATTTTAGTTGAATGCAACATTTCCGCGTTGTTCTTAGCGTCTATGACACGAGCCGACAAATGATATACAACACCTCACAAGTCCGGGGCTGATTGAGTAACACATCTTGCAGTATCCGAGCCGATGTCTGCCTCTATTTATATTCTATATCAGAGGTGGGCAAACCACGGACCCGGCCCATTGTTTTTTTTTTTTAATACGGCCTGCCAAAGGTTGTTACACAATTAAGGTTCGATGTGAATGATTGCATTCATTTCATTTAAACCTGTAATGACAGGCATTTCAACGCCAGGTGGCGCAGTTACTTGAAGTTGCAGAGCACAGGGAGGGAAACCATCAGTTCTCTTACTCGTCTCATTTTGTAGCAAATAGTCCTCAGTTTGTTATATTTTGTATTTTTTATATACCGGTACTGTATACTGCAGTTTTTGTGTTATAAACAATTTTTGGGTAATATATTTGTTGCATTTTGTTACAGTACTTGTGTTGTCAAATATGTATGTTGTTCACATACTTGGACGTTCATACATGACATATACCATAGATGTTTCACTGTTCTCATTAAAAAAGGTATGTTAATACTTTAATGCTTTTGTTCTGTTGATGTTTGGTATGGACTGTCAACATATGCAGTTTTGTATATGTACCGTATCTTGTGCTGACCCGGCCCACCTGTAAATTTTAAAAGTCAATGTTGCCCCCGAGGCAAAAAGTTTGCCCACCTCTGTTTTATACGAAAGTAACTTGCTTCGATTAGCAACCCGTCGAGGCACGCAAACACACACGCACAAAAGGCACACAGAGCGGCTTCAGTCTCTTCTGTTGTTTTGGACGAAAACAACGGAAAGCGAAGTGAAACGCCGCCAGCGACATACAGGAAGTAACCCGCAGGGGAGCTTTCAAAGTAAAAGCATGAAGAGAGTGGCGTCAGCGTGGTTACTTACATGCACGGAGGTCGTTCAGTAGGAGCAAGCGAGAGAGATGGACAGGAGGGTTACAACAGCAGTTTAATACACACACATACACGGAACACACACATCAACCCATGCGGAAACGCACGCGCATGCACAATGTTGATCCAAGCTCTTTGGCGGACATTTTAAGACAATCAGAACATGCAAATGTCACAAACAACACAAGAGTTTGATGTTACCCATTTAAATACAGACAATAAAATCAACTTAGCATCATCATCAAGTCTTGTTCACCAAAGCGTAAGCATGTTAACTAACACGAGCGATAGACCGCTTATCAGCCGGGCTGATTATTGGGGCTGGTATTTGGCATTTTGGTGATTTTTAAAAATGTATTTATTCGACATCCGATAACTGATAAACTGTGTTCTTTTGGCTGTGATGGCTGCAGCACGCTTCTTTGTCTGCTGTGACTCCTGCCCAGCATTGCCCAAGCCCGTAGCACCATCTGTTGTTGTTATTTTGGTGTAATGGTGGTCAACAGTGACCTATCCTGTGAGCACTAAAGGCATTGTTGATTGAGCGTGGCCTTGTCATCGTCATCCTTTTGACGTGTGGTCAGACGCTGCATTACGTAAAATCCATTGCGATGGCACGGGGTGGTTTTACGTGTCGATTATGAACTGAAGCACGTTTTTCTTGAGGATTCTGAGGATGTTCTTAGTATTTTGCAAAAGGGTAGTTTTTTTTCGGGTCGATCGCATTGGGGTCGGTTGTTTGAAACGTAGCTCTTCGGTCAAAAAAACGGTTGGACACCCCTGCTGTGGATGTACTGTCCAATACCCTGCACGTGTACTAACAAATGTAGTAAAAAATACTCAACATGCGCACAAATAGTACATTTTTCTCTATGGCATGCTTGTGTGCACATGCGTGTGTGATTTTTCCAAACCTGCATTGTGCTTGGCCAAATATTTGTCTTTGTACTGCTTCTTCTTTTTGCCGAACCAAGTGCAGCTGGCCTGTTGCTCCTGCTTGGTCTTCTCCATGGCCATGCACGCCACACGCCTGCCGCGCACACATAGGTCACATCCCACAACGTTGCTTTTCAAAGTCAAGTGCTTCGAATACTAAAACTACTGAAACCCCCCCTAGGGCTCCCCAAAGTTGCCCAAATTAAAATGAAAATACTGCCCAAAAAACTAAAAAGAAAAATGCAACTAATTTAACACCCTCCCGAGACTAATAAAGGTTTTCTTATCTTATCTTAACACCCTCAGAGGTTGCCCATGTCACAGTAAAACTACCAAAATCATACAATGAGTGCAAAACTGTCAAACCAATGTGCAGTTTCCAGCAGTTGTCAAAAAGCTTGTTAGTTCCAGAACTTGATGCTGTTGTTGATTGCGATGTGGTGCTAAACATGTATTCCCGTGTTTTAAGACTCCATTATCACAGACATAAAATACGGACTTGATCCAGCTCATCGATGTGCCGAGGTGGCGGCCATGTTGGTAGGGGGCCGATATTCCCATTTGCAATAAAAAGCATACACAGTACATTAGCTTAGCATCAACGTAGAACCACAGTTCAAGAGGACAGAATCTACTTTTTTACTCAGGCAATCGTGTATATGTCCCTTCAACATGCGATACTGTGCGGAATTTGGTCCAGTATACTTTTTTTTTTTTTTTGGTCAAGCCCTTCTCTATGGTTTTTTTTTTTTGGTCAAGCCCTTCTCTATGGCACGCAATCAGAGTGGAGGTGGAACTCACTACGGTCGCGACTCATGAATGCGATGATCCTGAGGTCCCAAGGACCAGCAGGGTAGGTTTGGATCAACAAACTTTCAAACTTTTTGAACAGTTTCAAGCGTTATCATATTTATTTAAAATTGTTTTGTACTGTACTATTCTTGGGCCATGAAAAAAAGGACATTTTGTACTCTATTGCTTGTTTTTAGGGCGCAAAAACAAGTTCTTCAAAGTAATAAAAATATGCTTTAAGTGACAAACCCTTCCCGCCTATTAGTCCATTGAATCAAGGTTCCAATATACTGTGAAGCCTCAAAAATATTTGCTTGTTAAAATACATCGATAGAATCTACTGCTGTAAATCTTACAAAAGATGTGCAGGTTAAAATGAAACCACTGTAAAAACAAAACTACGGCAAATTCTCTATAAGCTGCGCACATTAAAATAAAACTAGCGTGTTCCCTCCAAATTTGTAAAGGGTAAAAAAAAAAAAAAGCCTCAAATCACATAAAGCTGTGTGGGTTAAAAGTGAAAGATCAATAAATAAAATTAAAAGTACAGTTTAATCCCCACACCAAAGTTCTGCAGGTTAAAGAAAAATGACAAATATCTCAAAAGTAAATGCAGCAAAAATAGAATGACCACAAATCACCCTTAACTTCCAAGAACCTGCAAAAACTGTGCAGGTTATGATAAAATTACACTCAGAAATAAAATGGAAAAACAAGTACATTTTTATGCTTATTGAAATTAAAATTGGCATGGTGATAACAAAATTGCAATCCGTTTTTTTTCTAGCACGTCAAAAGTTTTTTTTTTCTCCATAGTTTATCCTCCAGATCAGCAAAATTCCACCAATTATCGACAGTAAGAGCTGATGACTGACAAGCTACATATACAGACAACTGAGACTGGGATGAGAGGTGCGTGCGGCTCCCAATAGGTCAGTATAATCAATATGTTCAAACAGAAAGTTAGAATAGCAGAAATTGAGACGATTAGTGCTGGCTTTTCTCTTAACCTTGTATCCATGGGCGTAGCGTTCTAAGTTCTATTTTTTATGCTGTTTTTTTAGTTTCCAACGCTTGTAATTATTCCATCCAAGCGTTTTATTTACATACTGAGATCAGTTTTATATTTTGCACCCCGAAATTTGCTAAAAGCAGGAAAAAAAAAAGAGACCTCAGGAGTAAAATGTAGTTTGCGTGATTTTGCAGTGTCGCAAGCAGCACGCGCAGTCTCACCATTCCTGCAGCTCAGGCGACGGGATGAGGCCGGCCGTGCCGTTCTTGGTGTTCTCCAGCTTGCCTTGCCACCAATTGTGGTCGTCTTTGGAGATGATCTGGATGATGTCGCCCACGCGGAAGCGAATGCCGGCCTCCTTGCAGGGGATCAGCTCGTCCTTGGAGGGGTCGTACTCGAACTGAGCGCGCACGTAGATCTGCGGGGAAGGGGGGTCGGAGTGGGGAGGCAAGCGCACAGTGCGGCGGTTGGGTGAGATAAAAAGGATGAACTAGGCGAGGATTTGCTGCTGCTGGAATTGGGGGAACAAAGAAAGCGGCGGAGAGGAAGACAGGAGCAGCTAGGATGGGCTCGGCGTCTGTGGTAGTCACGGCACAGGCTTTGTTTGTTTGGTCTAAACCACTTTGTCAACTGGCAAGAGGGGCGTGGGTTCGGGGGTTTCGAAGGAACACATATCTTACCTTGACAGACATTTTGTCCTTGATTGGAGGTCTGGGTACAATCTATGGATTTGAAAGGATCACAAATATGGAAACAAATGTTTGTACACAACAAGTGTGCGTGTGTTGTTGCTGGTGTGAAGAAAGCAGGAAGTGTGTTTAAAAATTCATTCAAAATAAAAAAAGAGGATGACATTTTAATGTAATAAAGCGCTACAATAATATTCTGAGACAGTATTAATAATCTGTTTTATACCTATTTATCTGAAGTAATCATTGTTGAACATGAAAACATAACGGCGAAAATGTGCCATAAAGGTTTTTAATGTACCTCAGTGAGCTCCGCATTTAGCCAAAAGTTAGTGGAGTGTTTTATTAAAAAAAAAAAAAAAAAAAAAATGGTGGCAGGATGATGAGATGATGATTAGTGAAGGTTGCTCTGCTGGTTTTAGGAACAAGTGTTGCATGGATGTAACGCAGCCAAGCACGCTCACCTCAAAGGGCTTTTTTCATTGGGGTTGGCATTTTGGGTCTGGGTGGTGTTAACAATGCCTGTGCCATTAATACCACAGAGTTCGACCTGATGTAGATGTCAGTGCAAAATGGCTGTGGGTTATTTTAGAAGGCCATAGACTAGATGTCCAGAATAGGGATGGTGAAAAATGACCTTGTAATGACCAATTAATCTTCAGTGTCACAGATTCAACATAAAAGTAGCAAGGATGTCACACAGATGGGTACAACTTGACTTTAGATTGTCGAATGAGTTTTGAATCACAGCAGCGGCAGCAGAGGGGGGAGGGGGGGCACTCCCTTTTGGCAGGGGGATGAAGGAGAGGGCATCTGGGTTTCCACCAAGCGGTAAACTTCACTTCGGTTGCACCGCAATGACGTTGGCAATGGCTCGTGTTTTCATGTTGTATCCAAGCCATCCGTTTTCTCTTCCACTTCTCCTTATTAGGGTGAACATGATTGACCATATTTAAAAAAGGCATTCATCTTTTTCTTCCCATTTCATAAAACAAATGTGACATGCCACCTAACTCTGTGGACTGTCACACTGTGGACAAGCTAACTGTGTAGTACTATTGCAACTGGTACCCGACCAAAGGCGTGCTAAAGAACATGACTCTCAGGCTTAATATATAAGCTAACTACTAAGGTTGTTCCACTGCGTGGTAACTAATTGGAATAAGTTGGTTTAAAAAAAAAAAAAAATCGCGGAAAGATATTAGTGAACCCACAAGTGGTTGCTGATTGGTCGAGATTGGTCATTACCGTGTCCTTGTAACTTGCCCTGTTGGATGCTGACGTATTATATTTCATCGTCTTCACATTCCTGCAGCAACTAAAATATATCCTACGGGATCAATATCATATCGACCTCCCTACATACCCTCCTGTGAGTGAAAGAAAACACCTCAATGGTCAGAGCAATAACTTGAATCTGACGAGAGAGATTAAAAAAACAAACAAACAATAATGAAAATTAGCCGACAAAAATCAGACATTTCTTTTGAAACGTGGTTCACTGTGTAGTCACTGTGCTGTTTCGTGGTATGGTGTGCATGTACTCAACAAGTACCAGAGAAAGCGAATGAGAGAGTTGAATAAAATTATTAACAAGCACATTAATAATCAGGGCTTCTAATACCCTCCCCAAGCAGCTTGATGTTCCTTTGACTACAGTTGCACATGCTATTAAAAAAATTTAAGATCCACGGGACCATAGCCAAACTCCCAGGACATATCCGCAAGTACGAAGGAGGAGAATTGATGACAAATTGAACAGACAGGTAAAACGAATGTTCACAGAAGAAGCCAGAATAACCTCCAAAGAAATTAAAGGTGAACCCCAAGGTCAAGGTACATCAGTGTCAGATTGCACCATCTGTCACTGTTCGAGCCAAAGTGAACTTCGTGAGTGACGACCAAGGAGAACACCGCTGTTGAAAATAAATGAATTTGCCAAACTGCATTTTGAGAAGCCACAAAGCTTCAGAGAGAACGGTCCTTTAGAGACAAAAGTGGACCTTTTGGCAAGGCACATCACCTCTGTGTTCAGAGACAAAAATGAAGCATACGGTACCAAGAAAAGAACACTGTCCCTACTATGAAAAATGGAGGAGCCTCTGTTGTGTTCTGAGGCTTTTTTGCTGCATTTGGCATTGTACAATGACAAGACTATCAAAGGTATTCTAGAGGCAAGTGTGCTAGACACACAAAGAGCTTGCTTGGTCTCAGTCGCAGCTCATGGATCTTACAACAGGACAATGACCCAAAACAAAGCTGAAAACACCCAAGAATGGCAAAGAGCAAAACGCGGGACGGTGGCATGGGCAAATGATTAGCACATCCGCCTCACAGTGCAGATCAGAGGTGCAGGGTTTGACTCTGGCTCCGGCCTTCCTGTGTGGAGTTTGCATGTTCTCCCTGTTCCTGCGTAGGTTTTCTCCGGGTATTCCGGCTTCCTCCCGCATTCAAAAAACATGCATGGCAGGTTAATGGAATACTGTAAATTGTTCCTGGGTGTGATTGTGAGCGCGGATGGTTGTTTGTCTATGTGTGCCCTTCCATTGGCTAGCGATCAGTTCAGGGTTTCCCCCGCCTACTGCCCGAAGACAGCTGGGATAGGCTCCAGCAAGCCCGCAACCCTCGTGAGGTTAAGGCGGATCGGAAAATGGATGGATGGATGAAAAACGCGGGACTTAGCTGACATGACTCAATAAGCCCTGATGTAATTCCTACTGAATATCTGAGGAAGGAGCTGAAACATGCCATCTGGAGAAAGCAGCCTTACAAATCTGAGTCACAACTGGATCAGGTTGCTCATGAGAGTTGGCCAAAATACCTGCTATGAGGTGCACGTCGTAGTGAAAGTTACCCAAATCATTTGATTGCAGTGATTGTGCAACAAAATATAAAGTTCATGGTACCACCATTTACCGTCATTTTTGTCAAGGCCTGTTTCATGATTTTGTTCTTTTTTTTTTTTTTATAATTTGGTGTAACTGCAATTCAAGAGCAATGTCTGATTTTCATTGGTTAATTTTCATTCATTCTTACTTTTGTCAGATTCAAGTTATTCACGTAAAGCCACGCCAATAACCTTTCATCTAACCCTTCCATGTCGACAAATAATGCCCACTTTCCACTGCACAGGACCTGCTTGTTCTTGTTGCATTTCCACTGAACAGGTACTATACTATTACACTGCACAGTATCTGTTTGACCGCAGTCTCCCGTTTGCTGCACTTTGCCCGCAGCTTGCTCTTGGATGAAACTGGTCTCCCATGGCTGGGAAGGAAACACAGTGGAACTATATTCTCCACTATTATTGCAAGAGCCGACTGATGTGATGGACGACGTGCGGGGTGTTGCGGTTTTCCCGCTGTACTTTGCCCCAAAGCAATTACAGCCGAGTTTCATAAACGGAAACCGAACCATACCGCTTGGTGGAAGGGAGGCCCTTAAGAAGCAAGTGGGAGTCAGTGAACGTTTATATTCACCTGTCGACCTTTGGGCTGGATGGTGGATGGCAGGTCCTGAGGAAGTTGAAAAAGCATCGAGGAGCAGAGAGAACACACGGCAGGTCAGTGAGGTCGGATACAAATTTCGCATAGGCATCGTCACGGCCTGTTGAGGAACATTAGAAAACCTCCTCCAGAAGAACAGAAACACCTGCTGCAAGCAAAGCGCATAGCCAAGCTGATGTGTGCTGTCAGCTATGTTGCACGGCACACATTGGGCGTTCAAAAGGCACACCAATTTGTGAACTGAGATATCGGACACAATGAGAGGGCCTTGGAAAACAACACAGGATTGATGTGGGCTATCTGCCTCGTGACCCATTAAGGCTTTCTTCTTACAATTAAAAACACACATACATCTTGACGGAAGGTTGAAAAATGTGTGGACAAGTGGGAAGGGCATTTTTTTCCCCCCTCGGGGTCGGGCATCCTTACCAAGATTGAACTGTTAATGCTGGAATGGCCATTGGCAGGGGATTGCCTGGACGTGGTGGGGGACTCTTTCTGAAATAAGACACACAGGTCAACAGAGCGCACGCACACACACAAGCGCGCGCACACACGCTCGCACATTCAGTGGGTAGCCGCTGTGGCCAAGACGCACCACAGCATTGACGTGACTCACACCGTCATGACAAGGGAGTGATCCTGAGCCTGTTACGGCTTTCTAGTACAGGGGTGGGTGCAAAAATGTACTTGGGGGAACCAAAGAAGTCAAAATTGATGTGATCACCGTCTTCCATTACTATGTTACATATCTATAATTTTTAAGCGACCATTTTTTTTCTTTTCAATTACAGTGTACAGGTAAATCCAATTTTAGAGTGTGCCTTCAGTCACGGTGTGCCGCAACATGCCGCATAGCACTAACTAACCTTAGTTGGAACAGATACAATATCATTAGGATCAAGGACAAGAGGTATAGAAGGTCCCCAACTAAACTCGAGTAATTGATGTTGCTCCCACAAAGCTGAGAGAATCTATGCCTGCCTGTATTGTTTTATGCTCTTTTTGTTGCTGCTGTGTGCATGTTAAAGTAGCAGTTCAAAGAAGGTCGATAAGCCATCTGTCACATTCCATTAGCCTGCCTATGGCATTTCGTGTTACATGCCAGCATTAAGATTGTGGACTTTGGTTGGTTGAAGTTTTGGGTGTTTAAATATGCAATGTTTGATTATCTATTATTTGATGTGTCACTTTTAGAGTAACATTTAATTGGGAGTGACAAATAACATGAAGCAAGTGCACTTGGACTCTTATTGCTTGGACTGTAAAACCAAAAGAATGAGACCGGGCGCTAAAGTATCTTCTTCCTTGTTCTAATATTTTTGATATGTCATTTTTTGGGGGGGGAAATATTCCAAATAAAGATATGCAGTTTAATTTCACACCAAAAAAGTGTATTTGAATAAGTTGCAATGTGGTTACAGCATAGAGTATCTTCTTCCTTGTTCTAATATTTTTGATATGTGATTTTTGGGGGGGGAAATATTCCAAATAAAGATACGCAGTTTAATTTCATACAAAAAAAGGGTGTTTTAATAAGTTGCAATGTGGTTACAGTATACAGAAGGGATCCACCTACACAAACCTTTTTCTTCCTCGGCTCTCTTTTGTGGATTTTCACCTATTGCGGGTGGGTCTGGAACGTATCCCATGCGATAAATGGCCGTTCGTTATTTTGCAATGATACATTTTTGCCACTATATCACCATCTTCGAAAAAAAAACAACCTAAATAACCACCCTTTCAAATGGGCTTATTTGTCCTGCTAAAATTTGGACGTCAGATACATCAGTGACCTTGTTCGATATGGTGCAGAATACATCGAAAAACTATTGCCATTGCGCCAATAGCAATATGCGTACTGCAAAAACGTGCACTGAGTTTCGCAGAGTTGTTGCTTTTGTCTGATTTTGATCACTCAGATTCAATGCTTCAATGCACATCGCCATTCGAAAGTTGAATGTTTCATCGCCATTTTGGGGGTATATGTAAAAACAAAAAAAACAAAAACTTTTCACTGTGTGTCCATTCACATGGCTTGCCTTTCACTACCCCCTTTGAAAATTGAATTTTTTATTCCCCTTTTTGGGGGTTTTTTAAAAAAAAAAAAAAAAAAAAAAAACTTTTCACTGTGTGTCCATTACACGTGGCTTGCCTTTCACTATTCGTGGGGCTGGCTCGGTACCTATCCCTCACAAACAGCAGGGGTTGACTGAGAATAATCCATTCCGTATTTCCAAGAACTTAACTTAAAATCAACCTTCCATATCAGTAACCTTGGTTTTGCTCGACAAATTGATGATCCCTCATGATTTTTTTGTGCTACTTTTGTTGAAGAAAAAAAAAAAAAAGGAGTGTGGATGATGGGGACGGGGGACAGGCGCACACGGGCAAATAAGCGTTTGTCATTCCTGGAGCACACTGAAGGAGGGCAGGAGGGTGTATGGGACATGGAGTGAGGAAGTTCCGGTATCTTGGTTGTGAAATTGGTGTGCTGCATATCCATGTCACCCAGTGGCAACAAAACACACACAGAAACGCACGCAATCCACCCTACACAAACTCAGCGCCCTGGCGAGCAGTTAGTGAGAAGATGAGTGAAGAAGAAGAAGAAGAAGAAGAGGAGGAGGAGGAGGAGCAAGAGGAAGAGGAGGAGGAAGGTGTTACCTCACAGGAGGAGCCCTGTGTCCGGTAGCTTGGCACTATTTTAAATGTGATGCTGCCTCGCATCTCCTTCTGCAAAAACAAACCGTGTTCAATAGATGACACGTGCTAAGCAATTAGCATCGTTAGCACCCCTGCACACACACTCACCAGCATCTTCTGCAGCTGCTCGACTGTCTGGTTGGCCACGCTGATGCCATTGATCTCCCTGATCTCATCTCCGACGTGCAAGGTGCCTGAGAAGATGAGCGTGAGTTGGGAGTGTTTCGACATCTTCACATTAGTCCCTGTGTCCAGCAATGGTTTGTTGCGATGTTATTTTGCGTTCTACCTTGTCTGTGGATCATTCCTCCGTGCATGATCCGAGCCACAATGCAGTTGTTGGAGTCGTTCATTTTCAGTGTGATGCCCTACATCCATCAAGAACACACACAAAGGTGAGGAAAGAATTGAAACATGACGTATATGGAGTTCCTCCACTATATCAAAGATTTTATGCTGTTGTTTTTTTATGGGATTTTCCAGGATACTGTACAGGGAAGTTTGAATTTAGAATTGTGCGCCTTCAGTAGAGTAACACGGTCTGCTAAAAAACTGTATGTTGCTGCCTGTGTGTTGTTTGAAGTTGTAAATTTACAAATTTGACACCTGGGCTCTATAACAATGCTAATTCTCATTAGGTCCACTATGGTGTTTTGCATGACTGGTCAATGTTAGCATTAACCTAGCGGATGTTAGGTAAAAATTAGAGGTGCCAATTTATCGCGTTAATTGCGAATAATTAATTACCTATTTAGCACATTATGTTTTTTTAATTGCGTAAATCTAAATTTTAATCTCTAACTTTATTGTTTTTGCCTGTGGGTTGCCTTTTTCTAATAGCCCTTTTCATGTGTTGGCTTCCTGCGTTCGAGTAGTTGAGGGTGGGGAAACAACTGTCAGTCACAACCTGAAGCGGACATTGATTGGCCGTCATTATGTTTGGGCTTGTTTAGATGATTGGCTCCCATTGGAGTTGGGCGGCTAAGTAAGCAGCGGTGAGGAGAGGAGAGGTGAAAATGGAGGCGCATGTGAGAGTTCTCGGCACAATGAATAGAAAATTTACTTTACAAAAACGCTCTGACGGCACTATTGATAAAAGTAGAGTGTTGTGCCTAATTTGTAAGGACTTTGCTGACCGCCGAAGCAGCTCAAGTTTAGCCTCGGAGGTCAACAGGCCCAGATTTCACCCTAAAATAAGAAGGGTAAATTAAAATGTCATCTTTATTGACGCAAGTATATGTCATTGTGATTTTTCTAATGTAAAATATGTGCCTCAGTTGAATAGTGAATGGTGAAGCACAAGTTGAATTTCGTCAGTCGAGTGGAAACGTACCATGGGCTCGTCCGTGTTCTTCTGAAACTGCACCAGGCGCACTCTGGTGACGTTTTCCAGGTCCATGTCTCCGTTGGTGCTTTCGGGCGAGTCGCCATTCAGGTAAGGCGAAGTGGGCGGCGGCGTCACCCTTAGCGCCTCGTCGCTGTAGACCTCATGAGCCACCACATCGTGGGCCTGCAGCAACGCCTTCAGCGGGATCAAAGCACAAATACCTGTACATCTTTAAAAGGCTCACACAAGAAAGTGCAATCTATTCAATGACAGGGGGTTACCGATTTACAAACATCCGAGTGCAACAAACACGGGCAAAAACAACAAAAGCATCAAAAATACTGCCTGGAGATATGCCCAACGCCACTTTAAAAACTTCAAACGCTGAGTGCCAGTTTGCTACGGAGCGTCGCCTTCAGGCAAGGCATTAATCAGTGACATTAGGGTGATGGGATTAGCGGCGGGGACGGACACTGATGACAGCTGAGTGGCTTTTCCATTAAACTGATTAATTTACGCTGCTCACATGCTTGAAACCTTGCTTCAAGATCTGTTCTATCTCACGGAGGCCTTTGAAACTAGACATGTAAAGAACGTAGGCAAACAGTGTTCTCTCCCGCATGTCTATTGTATTGTTTTTCAAAAAGACTTCACAATTGCCTTCTTTCATTCACGAAAAAAAAAAAACCAAAACGGCTACAAACTTATGTGGGAAAAGGACACAGTTGATTCTTGTTACTTTGTTAATTAAAAAAAAGTATAAACGTGCTTTGAAAATTATCAGGATAAAAGATATCGGTGAACAAACATCAAAATCTGCTGCCGAAAATGCATGTAATTTACAAATTATGGATAGCACTGATTTAAATGCAAAATCTATGTTTTATGAAGTATTTATTTTGATTCTTTGTACATTTTAATTGAAGAATTAATTGGACATTTGAAATTTCAAGCGCACCCATTGCATTTAGAGTGCTATCATTTATCGACTTTTACAATCTTTCGAACCAAAACTTAATATGATGCCATTCCTTTGGCACTTTTATGGTGAGCGTTTCGATAAAATTCCCCTTCTGCAAATGACTTCAACAACTTATGATATCCGGCACAGTATTGTTCCAGTAACTGTTTTTTTTCTTCCAATATCTTGAATTATCACAACAACTGTCCTCCTGTGGTATTTTCATCGTTGTGGGAAAAGTAGCATGATATCAACAACCACCTGGAGCAGATTGGATTAGAATTCCTTGAGTTCGCCGTAGTGTTCCAGATATTGTCTCTTACCAAAACAGACAAAACACTAACGAGACGACGACATTCTGTTCACTAGGTAACAGTTCATGCGCTCTTGAACTCACCATGAAATGCGGCTGAGTCAGTATCCGTCTGAGTTCTTTCGCGTCGTGGTTTTCCGGGTAGCAGGAGATCTCTTCCAGCACCTGAGGACGACGAGGACAAGAAATTTTTCAATCATCGTCGTCTCACTAAAAACCGCCTTGGGTAAGATCCGGATAACCTCGCTGACCCTCACAAAAAAATGCCGCCCCAAACCCCCCGGAATCGCCACCGCCAAGTTTGGACACCAAAGTCGACAAATCTCCCCCACCTCCTGCCTGTTTATTTGGCAGCGCTCGGTTGGAAGTCAGCTCCAGTTATGTTGCGCCTGACTGGTGAATGTGGCATTCACGAGGTGAGGCGGGGGAGGAGGGGCCTTGCGGGGGCTTTTGAATACAAGCCATTGTGAAGCAATCATGTGCTCATGTCGCTTGTCAAGCAACAACCCATCTTGATTGTCCACCTCCGACAGATCTAAAAGCATCGGTAGCACGTGTGGTCGAGCGCTTACATATTCCAGATGTTTCAAAGCTTCACCGTCTTCCTGATGTGAGCAGAAGGTCTTGAGTGGAGGAAGACACAGGGAGACCAGGTTACACAAGGCGCACTGACAGCGTTTAAAAAGGTCATCTTCCGCGAGATATCGGATTAGTGTGGTGAGCAAAAGCAGCTAATTTTAGTCAATTAGTTGGATAACAACGCCCAGGTCCTTTGATTGTAATTAGTGCAGTGTTTGAAACACCTTATTGGTGAGAAAGGAGAGAAAGGTGCACAGCCTGATTGGCTCAAAACATTCAGCGTCATTCAGTGGGAGCGGAAGGAAACCAAAGCTGCAGTGAACTTGAGCCCCGTTAGGGAACAAACGGACATTTACCAGAGCAGGCCGGCACCTGTGATCCCATCATGTTTTGGTGAAGCAGCAAGTAGCTCAGTGTCCAAGTTTATTTTTGTACTCCCTCTTCGAAGAAACCGATTCTGTTTGTGATTAGGGGGGCAGCTCTCTCTCTCTTTTTTTTTTTTTAAAAGTGTGACAGTTGCTGACCTCGTCTGCTGCATCTTTGCTCGGTGAACCCTTTTTTTCTACAGACAACTCTCGGCGCTTTCAAGCATCATATGGAGGAAAACGTACAACAAGGGCCTTCCATAAAATGCCTTCAAAATATCACGGACCCTCGAAAGTTGAGCATCGCAATTAAGTTCATCAACGTTTGCAAAAATCCAGCGGCCTAACACGCGTGACATCACGCACTTTCATCATGATCTCAGACCCGGTGAGCATGCAATGAACTGCACAAGTGGTTTTTATATTTGCCAAGACGGCAAAGGGGACAAACGTGTGATGATAACTCCGGAGAAATGGAACTTATTATTGAACTGTAATGGTACAAGTGTCTCTTGTACCAGGCTGCTGAACACAATGCAAAGTGACTTGTGTGAAAGACGTCATCCCCCAAACAGAAGCAGTAATCCCTCTGCCCTCTGCATGTTAGTCACAGTTTATTTTTGCACGCAAATGACAGTTAAAAGTGAATTTTTGGCATGCCTGTACAGTTAAAATTTTTTAAGACGGCCATGGTTTGACTGTGCTTTTCCATGTTACACACTATTGTCATGAAAATAAAAGCCTCCTATTCTATTTTATTCTTTTCGCAACCAAAACTGAACCTGAAATCATTTGGTGTGGAACACAAAGCTACCTTGCCAGGTTTCACTGGAATAGATTTCCCTCACTCACGTCTCAAGACTTTAGACGTGTTCCTGCCTTCAATAAAGCACACAAGAAACACAACTAACGTTCGCGTGCCTTCTTGCACGCGACATACACACAACGTAATTTTTTTCCCCTACTCTAGTCAGCCTCGTTAAGCAACCCAAGCAAACGGCAATCGATTGAGATTTATACGGGTGAGACCCCGTAGACCATAATGCAACTCTGTGTAAGCGTGCAGCAAATGCAAGTGTCGCTGGTGTACGCGTGCGCATCAAGCGGCTAGTGAGGGAAGTCAAAGAGCTTTATGAGAAGAGCGCAGTGCAAACAGGCCAAAGGGCTGTGCCGCAGCTGCACAGACAATGAGCGCAAGTCAGTGGCAATGCCGTACAAAGACCACTTGGGAGGTCACTTAAGTTCATCACAAGGCAAAAGTAAATAAATGAATACATTTTACACACACACACACACACACCCCCCTCTCTCTCTCTCTCTCTCTCTCTCTCTCTCTCTCTCTCTCTCTCTCTCTCTCTCTCTCTCTCTCTCTCTCTCTCTCTCTCTCTCTCTCTCTCTCTCTCTCTCTCTCTCTCTCTCTCTCTCTCTCTCTCTCTCTCTCTCTCTCTCTCTCTCTCTCTCTCTCTCTCTCTATGTATGTATGACTAAAATATATGAAAACATATACAAAAATGGCAAAGACCTCTTTTCAGCTACAAAACAAACAGGTGAGATCAAAGGGACAACATCAACAGCCTTGCATTTTTTTTTCTTTACTGAAGAAAGTGTGGACAAATGCGGTCATTGTCACTATATAGGTGCTGAAGAGAGAAGGTATTAGTAAGCATAAAGCCAGAAAGATGAACAAAACCAAAGCATGGAAAAGAGACATTTAAGTAACAATTTTCCACTGCACCATACTAGCTCAGCTTGTTGGTTTTCCATGACCTCAGGAAACCTTGGACAAGAGTGAGGCTCTCCTGAATTTTCGATAAATTGTATCCAATGGTAAGGGCAACAAGAAAAACGCTGTAGAAAAGTGGACACACATAATTCGGAACGAGAAACCCCAACGATAAAAAGAAAAACAGTGCGCTTTTATTTGCATAAGGGATTTGGTTCACGGAGTAACAAAATAATAAAAATAAATAAAATAAATAAAATAAGATAATTATATATATATATATATGGTGAATTTTTCAGTCTGACAAGAGTGAGGCTCTCCTGAATTTTCGATAAATTGTATCCAATGGTAAGGGCAACAAGAAAAACGCTGTAGAAAAGTGGACACACATAATTCGGAACGAGAAACCCCAACGATAAAAAGAAAAACAGTGCGCTTTTATTTGCATAAGGGATTTGGTTCACGGAGTAACAAAATAATAAAAATAAATAAAAAAGATAATTATATATATATATATATATATATATATGGTGAATTTTTCAGTCTGACAAAAAGCCAATTTGTCATATTAAACTTTTTTTTTTTTTAATTCAGGGCAAAATTAAACCTGAATTTTCCATGAGCAAAGTGCAATATTAATGAGTAAGGCCCGAGTAGGAACAGTGTAGTGGAAAAGGAAAATTGGCAGCAGGTTAGCCACTTTAATCACGAAAGAGAAGAGATGTTGATGGAAATGATTGCCATTTTACCTCTTTGGCTCTCTGCACGCCGTCACTGGACGGGTTCCTGATCTGTGGGGACGACTTGGTGTTGATCTTATCGTAGAGCTGCAAAAGACAAACACCCACATCCATTCATCAGCTTGTGGAACAACACAATCATCTCTCCTGTTTTGCCACTTCATCAACACCTCTGCGAAAAGAGCATCTGGGTATTTCACCTCATGTCATGCAAATAAAGAGCTCACAATCAAACCCACGGCCGTTGATTCATAAATACAGCTCTTGTGTACATCATTGTGAAGGAAAACTGGTCAAAATCCACAGCATGTTTCTATTTTAATAGTGCTGAAATTTTCAGCATTTTCACCACCTACATAAAAATATGTGATGAGCAGTGCAACAAATCTTTTGGACTGAATGTCAGACAAGAGGTGATTGTCTGAAAAAGAGAAAAAGAGACCCGACTCACATTACACTGAGAAGTGTGTGTTTAAGGTCTCAATGTTTGTCAACAGAGTGTCAACAAAGGCAGCAGCTGAGGGCTCAGTGCAACGAAAAGACACAAATAATGGAACACAACAGTCGGATGGTACACAACTACCATACCCTCTGCGCATCTAAAAGCGTTAAATTTTCTCAAAAGCCAACAGCGTGCCTTATAATCCGATGTGCCTTATATACGGATCAATATTTGGATTTCTTGGACGTGGTATTTTACATGTTCTGTTCCAGCTGCAGCGGTTGTGAAAGCGCTATATAAATAAAGCTGTATTGTATTGTATTCATTTTAGCATAGCTCCATCTAGTGGATGCATAACACAACCCCAGCCACTATTGTACCTTCTGTTCTATGCGCCTTATAATGCCGTGTGACTTATACAGAATATGAAAACAGTTTTAAAATAGGCCATTCATTGAAGGGGTGCCTTATACTCCGAAGTATCTTATAATGCGGAAAATACTGTATTCCAATAGACGCAAGAGTCTCATTGAGAATGCATTTACACCAAGGGTCCTAAACAGAGGAGGAAAGCAACCACTGCAAGTTCAAAAGTGAAAAAAAAAATACCAAAACCGTGCAGGTCCACGTCATTCCATATGTATAACACACAAGGGGTCATGTCTGATTTTTAGCATGAATTTAAATCAACACTTTGCCATATTGTCTTTGAAAATTAGCACAACCTTGTTGTAAAATGAAATATAAAATATCGGGTGCCTGACATTGAAAATAAATTATATCGGATGTGCATGTCGTTACTTGCTGACCGCAGCAATGCACCGGCTGAGAATGGCTCACTTGACCCAACGTTGGCTGGCGTCATCTCAACGACAACCACACTGCGTCCATCCATTTACTATGCCGCTTATTCTCACTAAGGTCAAGAGAGAGCCTGAGCCTATTCCAGCTGAATCTGGCCGAGATAAGGAGTCCACCACAATCAATCAATTGGCACATACACTGGAGACATACTGTACATGTAGCAACCATTCTTATTTACATTCACACCGATGGACTGTTTGGAGTCTTCTATGAAGCTAATGTTTTTGGAATGTGGGAGGGAAGGCAGATTTCCTGGAAAGAAAAAAACATGCCAGCATGGGGTGAACATGCAAATTCCACACGGGAGTGTTTGGCGTCGAGATTCAAACTCAGGACCTCAGAGCTGGAATGACAGATGCCCGAAGTACTATTCCATTGTGCTTCCTCTAACCTATGACAAAAATATGGGTTGAACATGATTAAACCAACAAGTAAGCTGCCTTTATCCTCCGCCAGGTCTAAAAATGTGATCTAAAGCAGGGGTCCCCAACCTTTTTTGCCCCACGGACCGGTTTATGTCAGACAATATTTTCAGGGACCGGCATATTAGGTGTGGCGGAAATAATACAACAAAATAATATGGTATGAGCTGCATGAAAACTGTGGTGTTTTCGAAATATAATAATAAACACAAGGAGCGTCTAATCTGGCCGCAACACTCTGATCGCTATGGTAATGTTTAATGCCTTCAAAATACGATACAATGCAAATTCAAAGTGCATGAAAATGACCACTCACCACAGCCCCGAGCTTGATTTTCTGCAACAAGATGGTCCCATCTCGGGGTAATAGGAGACAAAGACACCACAAGTGTGTGTTTTGCGTCAAGGCTACTTCGTAATTTTGTTTTAGTCGCCGTTGCTGCAGAAAAGCCCCGCCTCACACAGGTAGCATGTCGGAAATAGCAACAGTCCTACTGTGGTGATCTCAGAATATTCAGCCATAACTTTAATCCAGTTG
>NW_017805498.1:424987-457384 GCF_001891065.2 Hippocampus comes | reverse complement strand
CACACACACCCCCCCCTCTCTGTCTCTCTCTCTCTCTCTCTCTCTCTCTCTCTCTCTCTCTCTCTCTCTCTCTCTCTTTCTCTCTCTATGTATGTATGACTAAAATATATGAAAACATATACAAAAATGGCAAAGACCTCTTTTCAGCTACAAAACAAACAGGTGAGATCAAAGGGACAACATCAACAGCCTTGCATTTTTTTTTCTTTACTGAAGAAAGTGTGGACAAATGCGGTCATTGTCACTATATAGGTGCTGAAGAGAGAAGGTATTAGTAAGCATAAAGCCAGAAAGATGAACAAAACCAAAGCATGGAAAAGAGACATTTAAGTAACAATTTTCCACTGCACCATACTAGCTCAGCTTGTTGGTTTTCCATGACCTCAGGAAACCTTGGACAAGAGTGAGGCTCTCCTGAATTTTCGATAAATTGTATCCAATGGTAAGGGCAACAAGAAAAACGCTGTAGAAAAGTGGACACACATAATTCGGAACGAGAAACCCCAACGATAAAAAGAAAAACAGTGCGCTTTTATTTGCATAAGGGATTTGGTTCACGGAGTAACAAAATAATAAAAATAAATAAAATAAATAAAATAAGATAATTATATATATATATATATGGTGAATTTTTCAGTCTGACAAAAAGCCAATTTGTCATATTAAACTTTTTTTTTTTTTAATTCAGGGCAAAATTAAACCTGAATTTTCCATGAGCAAAGTGCAATATTAATGAGTAAGGCCCGAGTAGGAACAGTGTAGTGGAAAAGGAAAATTGGCAGCAGGTTAGCCACTTTAATCACGAAAGAGAAGAGATGTTGATGGAAATGATTGCCATTTTACCTCTTTGGCTCTCTGCACGCCGTCACTGGACGGGTTCCTGATCTGTGGGGACGACTTGGTGTTGATCTTATCGTAGAGCTGCAAAAGACAAACACCCACATCCATTCATCAGCTTGTGGAACAACACAATCATCTCTCCTGTTTTGCCACTTCATCAACACCTCTGCGAAAAGAGCATCTGGGTATTTCACCTCATGTCATGCAAATAAAGAGCTCACAATCAAACCCACGGCCGTTGATTCATAAATACAGCTCTTGTGTACATCATTGTGAAGGAAAACTGGTCAAAATCCACAGCATGTTTCTATTTTAATAGTGCTGAAATTTTCAGCATTTTCACCACCTACATAAAAATATGTGATGAGCAGTGCAACAAATCTTTTGGACTGAATGTCAGACAAGAGGTGATTGTCTGAAAAAGAGAAAAAGAGACCCGACTCACATTACACTGAGAAGTGTGTGTTTAAGGTCTCAATGTTTGTCAACAGAGTGTCAACAAAGGCAGCAGCTGAGGGCTCAGTGCAACGAAAAGACACAAATAATGGAACACAACAGTCGGATGGTACACAACTACCATACCCTCTGCGCATCTAAAAGCGTTAAATTTTCTCAAAAGCCAACAGCGTGCCTTATAATCCGATGTGCCTTATATACGGATCAATATTTGGATTTCTTGGACGTGGTATTTTACATGTTCTGTTCCAGCTGCAGCGGTTGTGAAAGCGCTATATAAATAAAGCTGTATTGTATTGTATTCATTTTAGCATAGCTCCATCTAGTGGATGCATAACACAACCCCAGCCACTATTGTACCTTCTGTTCTATGCGCCTTATAATGCCGTGTGACTTATACAGAATATGAAAACAGTTTTAAAATAGGCCATTCATTGAAGGGGTGCCTTATACTCCGAAGTATCTTATAATGCGGAAAATACTGTATTCCAATAGACGCAAGAGTCTCATTGAGAATGCATTTACACCAAGGGTCCTAAACAGAGGAGGAAAGCAACCACTGCAAGTTCAAAAGTGAAAAAAAAAATACCAAAACCGTGCAGGTCCACGTCATTCCATATGTATAACACACAAGGGGTCATGTCTGATTTTTAGCATGAATTTAAATCAACACTTTGCCATATTGTCTTTGAAAATTAGCACAACCTTGTTGTAAAATGAAATATAAAATATCGGGTGCCTGACATTGAAAATAAATTATATCGGATGTGCATGTCGTTACTTGCTGACCGCAGCAATGCACCGGCTGAGAATGGCTCACTTGACCCAACGTTGGCTGGCGTCATCTCAACGACAACCACACTGCGTCCATCCATTTACTATGCCGCTTATTCTCACTAAGGTCAAGAGAGAGCCTGAGCCTATTCCAGCTGAATCTGGCCGAGATAAGGAGTCCACCACAATCAATCAATTGGCACATACACTGGAGACATACTGTACATGTAGCAACCATTCTTATTTACATTCACACCGATGGACTGTTTGGAGTCTTCTATGAAGCTAATGTTTTTGGAATGTGGGAGGGAAGGCAGATTTCCTGGAAAGAAAAAAACATGCCAGCATGGGGTGAACATGCAAATTCCACACGGGAGTGTTTGGCGTCGAGATTCAAACTCAGGACCTCAGAGCTGGAATGACAGATGCCCGAAGTACTATTCCATTGTGCTTCCTCTAACCTATGACAAAAATATGGGTTGAACATGATTAAACCAACAAGTAAGCTGCCTTTATCCTCCGCCAGGTCTAAAAATGTGATCTAAAGCAGGGGTCCCCAACCTTTTTTGCCCCACGGACCGGTTTATGTCAGACAATATTTTCAGGGACCGGCATATTAGGTGTGGCGGAAATAATACAACAAAATAATATGGTATGAGCTGCATGAAAACTGTGGTGTTTTCGAAATATAATAATAAACACAAGGAGCGTCTAATCTGGCCGCAACACTCTGATCGCTATGGTAATGTTTAATGCCTTCAAAATACGATGCAATGCAAATTCAAAGTGCATGAAAATGACCACTCACCACAGCCCCGAGCTTGATTTTCTGCAACAAGATGGTCCCATCTCGGGGTAATAGGAGACAAAGACACCACAAGTGTGTGTTTTGCGTCAAGGCTACTTCGTAATTTTGTTTTAGTCGCCGTTGCTGCAGAAAAGCCCCGCCTCACACAGGTAGCATGTCGGAAATAGCAACAGTCCTTCTGTGGTGATCTCAGAATATTCAGCCATAACTTTAATCCAGTTGTTTCGAACGTACTTTTAAGGCCGCTGTCATTTGATCTCCAGCAGTTTTTTTACTCATTTTGCGAGCTCTGGTGTTTTGTTTTTAAGCGGAATCGGTCACGTGACGGGGGAAAGCGTGGCTTGACGTGTGTCAAGCGTGACACAGACGGATGTAACGGAGAATCCGGTAATTTTTCAAAATAAAACATCTTTCGTATTCCGAAATAAAACGGAATTAAGGCAAGTTCTTTCTGTGCGGCCCGGTACCAAATGCCCTGATCTAAAGTATGAACTATGTGTGTGGAAAAATATGCCATATATACCCATCCATTTTCCGAACCGGTTATGCTCACTATGCCAAAAGCCAAATGGTAAATTTCATGAAAATAAGACTGCATTCTTACCCAGGAGATACTCTGCATATATCAGATAAGGTTATGAAGAATGTTAACCTATGATTAAAAGTTAGAGCAAATTTGTTATTTCAGAAGTGTGGATCAAATTGGTAGCCCTTCGCATTAATCAGCACCAAAGATGTAGCTCTATGTTTCAAGAAGGTTGGTGCCCCTGTATTAGACATTACACACTTATTATTATCATCAATGTAGACAAAACGCTAACACGTGTATATCACTGCAAATATTGTCCAGCGTCTTGAACGATACAGTAGGTACGAGTAGTTCTCCTTTAAAGTTTTATTTTGTAGTGGCAAACTGACCCAGATGACAGAGTAGAATATTAAAATGTGATTCAAAACATTGGCTACAGTTAATATAGGTTTCATGATGAGGCAGGCTGAACCTGGAATAAGTTCATCAATGTATTAATTCACATTATTTTTTCTGGGAAGCCATCCATTTTTTTTCTTATCAAGGGTTGAATTGTGGAGGCAGCAGCATAAGCAGTGAAGTCAAGCAGACTCCCATGAGTCCAACCACTCCGTCCAGCCTTTCCAGAAAAATTCTAAGGCCTTCCATGGCCAGCCGGCAGACTTCAGTTTCTCCAGCGTGTCCTGATTCTTCCCCAGAGAATCCTACTGCTCGTATTTTTTTTCACGGGAAACATTTTTTCCAGATAGGATCAACACGTAAGCCAAGCAGTGCTACAGAACAGATGTGCTCAAATGTGCAAATCTATAAAATCGACTTCCTTGAAGGCACTACTATTTAGTGTGCCGTCACTAACCAACTGCAAAGCTTAAGAAGATTAAAAAAAAAAAAAAAATTCAAGTCAGACATCAAAAGCACCAGATAATAGGATTTTTACTTTGACTCAATTACCTGGAGGCCAACGCATGAAACTCATCAAACACTCACGAGGCAGGTGCAATACAGGAGTTTCAACAAAGCTTTCTAGGCCAGTAGACTCCATCTGCGGCCATCCTCTGTCTTCAGCGTGTTGCACTGCATGCTACTTTCAGTCGCACTTGCAACCACAGCTATGCCTCTTACACATGTTCTCACAATGAACGCCATTGTTCCGACTCTCTCGCCGCTCCGCTCCAAACAGAAACGACGTGGAAACGTGCAAGGCGCCCACACTGACACGTCACTACAATCCACTTCACCATTCCAGGCCGAGCATGGACACTACGAAATTTGCTACAATGCCCATATTTTCTTGTTTACAAGACTCTTCGTACTGATGGGCACATGTTTTGCCAAGATCCATTATATTGGATGTCATGTGCTTTCTTGTCAAAGCAATGACTATATGTCCATGTATCACTGTGAGTTTCTTCTGGTAACATGTTTCTCTAATAGCTTCATCAAGAAATACATGACCATCGATGTACTGCCAAGCAACACTCCTATTGTTTACGATACTGCCAGAGACGTTCCGAGACAGGTCGACAGACTTTTATTATATTGTGGTTGAAAAAAGGTTCCGTATAGACAAGTGTTTTACGAGTACTACTGGTTTTACTCGGGCTCCCTCTAGTGGCACTCAAAATAATCACTGAAAGAAATGTTCAAACTGCGCCTAATCGCTTCAACTTTTTTTAAGTCTTCCATCCATTTTCTAATGTGATTTCTTCACGAAGGTCGCAGGCATGCTGGAGCCTAACCCAGCTGTTTTTGAGTAGTAGGTGGGGTACACCCTGAGCAGCCAATCGCTGGGCACATAGCCAAACAACCATTCGCTCCCAGAATCACACCAAGGGACAATTTAGAGTGTTCCATTAACCTGCCATGCATATTCTTGGAATGTCGGAGGAAGTGAGAGTACCTGGAGAAAACACATGCAGGCACGGGAAGAACATGCAAATTTCACACAGGAAGGCCGGAGCCGGAATCGAACCCTGCATCTCTGCACTGTCAGGCGGACATGCTAACCGGTTGATCACCGTGTCGCCCTTTTTTTAAATCCAGTACAACATATTTGTTAAGTACAGTTCTGTTTTATTTAACTTTTAAGTTTAATGTATTTCCATGAAACCATTCAGAAAAATGCATTTTGGTCAGAATGTCAGTCACATTTTATGTGGAATACTTTTAAATCAATTCAACATGACTTTTTTTTTCATTTTCTTTTACTTAACTAATTGAATACCACCCTTTTCACTGGAGCAACCCCCTCAATCCCTCACATTTTACTGAATTTTGCAAAGCCCACAGAATTTTCTGTTCTACGGCTATATAAACATGCTGTCAGAAGAAAGGTGAGACTCTCTTCTTTCAGCAGAAAAAGAGTTTGTTTCTGTCTTTCTCCGGTCGTTGGCAATCAGCTAAGTTTTATGGAAAAGGCCGATTTTCTTCAGAAATCCAGAGAAAATGAGCTTTTTGTAAAAGCATGCATTTCAAGGATAATTTCAAGTTTGACACTACTTTTTGCTTTTGTGACAGCTCAGATACCTCAATAATGTATTTCTCCTACAAAACAACATTACAAAAAATGTTTTTATAGCTAAATAATTTATTTGCACATAACAAAACTATTGAACTATGAACGAAAGTGCAAATTGAACAATGGTGGACTTTTGCACCACTGACACCTGCTGGCCATTTTTTTACTATTTAACATTGCAGTCAAGCCTGCTCTTTCACAGTGAGAAGCTGCATCAGATTCTCTTGCATCCTTTGCAGTCAAGCCTGCTCCTTCAGTGAGAAGTTGCATCAGACTCTCTTGCATCCTCCCCCATGAAAAAACGTGATTGAGGCCTTTAGACGTCATGGGGAGGCGGGGACTATGCGTTAATTGATGCTTTTAGACGTCAAAGGGTTTGAATGATTAAGATTAAGATATCCTTTATTGTCCCACATTGGGGAAATTTACAATGAATGAGTTAAGCACAATAAGTGTGAATGTTCAAACTGCATCATGTTAGAGTAGCTTGCAATAAGACGAAATACACCTTTTAAGAATAAAACTTGTCTTGTTTTTGATGAACAGGTAGGCCTACTACACTACTGTATTATAATATTGGCCATTATGGTGTCATTTGGAGAGCTGTAGTGGCTTGTATTCGTCCCCGTTCAACTTTTTGATCTTTTATCACATTACGGCTTCAAACAAAGATGTAAAATTGGAATTCTGTATGAAGAATCAACAAAGAGTGGGACACATTTGTGAAGTGGAATGAAATTCAGATTCAGAGGTCGACAGCTGAGGTGGGGAATCTGTCTATTGGACAACAGAGGTCACAAATCTGGCCTTTATGGAAGAGTGGCAAGAATAAAAGCTTTTCTTAAAGACCACTATAAAAAGTCCCGTTTGAAGTTTGCCATAAGGGATTCACACCACGCATGTGGAAGACGGTGCTCTGTTTGGCGTGAAAGTAATACCCTGAACATATCAGCCCCAAATTATAGAGACACAACCCAGAAGAGAACGTGCTCCTACAAAATATAAACTCAGGGGAGCCACATAATTTTGCATGCCTTACTTTTCAGTTTTGTTTACTTATTTTAAAAAAGTTTAATCTATCTTAAATAAATTTTGTTTGCCTGCTACGATTGCTTCTGATATTTGTATTACATGTACCGTATGCATAACTCCAGAACTTTGAAGTAGTGACTAATGTTAAGGAGTGAACTAGATGGAATGCATGCTTGTCAACAACCACGATTCAACCCACCGGCATCATCCGACTGTAATATGTACAGTCAACTGTACATTATCACATCCTAATATGAAAAAGGCCACCATATTTTGAGAGTTCTTTCTTTTTATCAGAAAGAAAGGAAAAAAATGTTTCTTTGGATAAAAATAAACGTTTGGAGTAATATGTTTCTCATACCATTGGAGTTGTTTGTCAAATGCCAGAATGCCAGTTCCCAAAAAGAAATCATTTTTCAAATGAAAAGATAAAAGACACCAAGCATGTGCGAATTATATGCAATTATCCACATAACATGAAAGAAGAAAGCATGAATTACATTTGAGAGAGAGAGAGAGAGAGAGAGAGAGAGAATTTCAACCAAATTAAATTACAGGGAAAACAGAAAAGTCATAAGGATGACCTCATCCAAAATATAATTGATGTAAAATGCAGTTTGTGTGTGCTTTTGTGACCTTATATGGTGCTGTTGATTTGTTAAGAGACTAGCATCAAAGTCAACAACATGAGTGATGGGGGCTATTATACACCCACACACACATGCACGCACGCACTATACATACAATTCTATTCTAAAGACAGTGGATCGCCAAAAGACAGGCAATCACACGTGACGGACTTACGTCAAGCAGTGTGTGTAAATGTTGATCCTGGAAAACACTGTGCAGGAAGTCGAGATCCTTCTCACTGCAGTCAGTCAACGCATGGATTTCCTCTAAACTGTCCAACACCTGAGAAACAGCTCCTGCAAAGCATCAAAGCATATCTTCAAATATCTATCGACAAACTTCAGAGTAGCTGGAAGGAGTCATCACACGGCATAAAAAATATAAAGATACATACTTTCTGCTGCGAGCAGCCCTGCAGGCGGGGGAAGCATTAACAGAAGCAGAAAAACAAAGGATTGTAAAAAAAAAATAAATAAAAAAAATAAAAAAAAAAAGAAGAAAGAAATAGACACCAAAGACATGCCTGATGAGGTCGTTCCCATAGAGGTGGGTGTTTCTCATGTCACTGTTGGTGTGTTGTTTAGGCGTTTATTCGACATGATTTCATTCTTACATTGACATTTAATTTACCGTCGTCGTGCATGTTGTCACAGACTAACAACACCCTTCTATGACGTCAGGCTCGTATTAAAAGGAGACGACTAGGGCTGTAAACAAAAGTCATACTCGGTTCTCGACCACAAAATTGGTTGAGACAAAAATGCATGCCTTGAAAATGTTACAAATTTATTTTTTTTTTTATATTTGCGGCACCCGGAACCAATGCTTGCCCACTTTCGTGTTTCCGCATGGACATTTGTTGCAGACGGACGGACTCTTCCGACAACAAAGCTAGAATAAAATGATGGCAAAGGTTTGAGGTCGCTTTAAGACACAGGTGTCAAACTCAAGGCCCGGGGGCCAGATCTGGCCCGCCACATCATTTTATGTAGCTCGCGAAAGCAAATGAAAGATGTCAACTTTCATGATGCTTGCTAAAATCGCTACCAAAATTTCAAATTCTCATTTGTAATAAATAAAAGTGATACTGAAAGCATTTTCTTGTGACCAAATCCCTCATTACAGTAACTTAAACAGTAAGTGAATAAACCATTATTCTTGACTTCTGTACATGGTTTCAGTCGTAATGGCCCTCCAATGGAAATTGTAACTAAAATCAGGCCCGCTACAAAAATGAGTTTGACACCCCTGATATAACAGATGGAGACTGGAGACTTTAACGTGGGAATGTGACCCGCATGACAATGAGCCGCCGGCTGCTTACTGGACAACTGCTGCTAGAGGTCACAACAACACAGCTTTAAAATAGTGGATTTAAGTGAATTGAACAAACGTAATCTTGGTCACAATACGCCCCGTCACTATACGATGGAGGCCAATCGATTCCAAAAAGATTCGTTTGTGACAACCCGAGATGGGACACACTTCCATTGTAGTATATTTAGACCACATTTAATCATTATGTGTAATGTAATTTGGATTTAGCATGGGAGTTTTTATAAAGCGAGTGTGGGTTTCGTTGTTTGGTTGCACATATGTTATTGACAGGTTGTGTCAGGCTCGCATTGACATTGCAGATCATCATTGACTATAAAGATGTCATGTCTTGATCTGTTTTTGTGTTTGGTTTTCAGGTCCAGCTGGAGTGGAGGGCGGTCCCGTCAGCGATGCAGCTGTTTTAAATTTGGTGGTCAACGTCTTGGACTACTCCACGACTGCTGTGCGCTCATGTCTCTGTCGGATTATTTGCCTTGCTCTGGTTCTTCGTACCAAGTGCAATTCTCTAGACCAGTGGCTCTCAACCTGGGTTCAATCGAACCCCAGGGGTTCGGTGAATCGGTCTCAGGGGTTCGACGGAGCCTCTGCCATGGAAGTTAAGACACACCGACTCAACATGTCAATTAGTTATGACACGCCCGTTGCATATGATCACATTACATTGCTTGTCCAATCAGTGCTACGGGAAATTTAGTTCATTCAGTCGTCAACATGTGACTGTCGTGATAATACGTCATATGATTTTCTTTTTAGAATTTTAATACATGCTATGTCGAGCAAAAAAAGAAAGTGGTCGGACGAATATGTACATGGATTCACATGCATCACTCAACTCAACTGTATTTATAAAGCACTTTCAAACAGCCATCATGGAACGTGATGGGACTCGGCATCCTATGTGCATGATTTGTCTTGCCAAGTTGAGCAACTCAAAACTGAAGGAACACTTCTTGAATCATATTTTTATGTTTCACTAATTAAGGGTGAATGTGCATATGCACTGGTTGGGTTCGGTACCTCTAACAAGGTTAAGAACCACTGCTCTGGACGCTCTCATTCTTGTGCTTTTTGCCGTAGTCTTAGTTTTCGTAATTGTTCTATTTTAGGTTTTTATTTACAGTGTGGTTGGTTTTGTATTTCATTCTCTATAGGATTTACTTGTGTTTTTGACAAGCAATTTACGTTGTTTTTTTTTTTTTTTGCTTGCCGCGTGCATGAGCTTTTTGTTATCTACAGTTTTCCAGGCCCTGCGGATCAGTGATCTCATTTGTATTTTGTCGGTCTTGCAACCTTTGTTGTAAATAAACCTTTTTGTCAAAAGCGATTTTTATCCTTGTTTACGTTTTTGGGATCCACCCCTTTCCGGATTATTGCGGAACATGACAAAATAGGCTTTTTTTGAGGGGGTGCGCGTGCCGGTGTGGTGGAGTGACCAATTATGTTGGGGTGTTTCAGTGGACGCATGTCATCATAAGTTTGGGAAAGACTGGTCTGTACACCTCAACGTCATCCTGTATATTGAAACTATCTTTAATAGTTTATGCATTGGATGTAGTTTTGATTTGCTATGGCTGTTATTTTATAAATTCACTGCAGGTGTGTTGTTCAGTTCCAAAAACAGAACACAAGTTTAAAAATTTACCTGAGGAGGTGGGGTCATCTGAGAAGTCGTGGAGTTCTTCAGGGGGGTCTCCATAGTAAGAATTAAACTTGTGACTGGACACTGCTGCCAGTACCGCCCCCTGAAACACCACACGCAGGTGAGCATCCTCCATTGTGATGGTAACATCATCAAATATTGTATACAGTCGCGGTCAAACGGTTTAGCCCGATTCGCACTTTTGAATGTTAAAAATACTGCCCGTACTTATATCTTCCTTTTGGTCAATTATGCAATGTTCAATCAGGTCAAGATTCAAGATTTCTTTTTAAAGAAGAAAGTGTTAATCAAAGATGGACAAAAACAGTAGCCGCATTTGATTTTGCTTTCAGGAACCAGACCTAAGTTGTCAATTAGGCTTGAAACCAAACCTGGTCAATCAGTTACCACTGATTGAATTGTATTTCAACAATGGCAAGAAGCAGTGTTAGTTTCACCTGACCATGCGAGACAACTCTAGCGTTGCCCCAAATCGTGACAAGTAATATCGTTAGTTTCACCTGACCATGCGAGACAACTCTAGCGGTGCCCCCAAATCGTGACAAGTAATATCAAGCCAGAAAGCAAAAGGCCGATGCTCATCTTAAGCAATACAGTGGTACTTTGACTTACGAGTGTTTGTTCTGTCACAAAGCTCCTGACACAAATTACTTGTGTATCAAATACATTTTCCACATTGAAATTAAATGAAACGCCATTAATATGTTCCAGCTCCCCTCATAAAAATCACAATATTTTTGTTTTGCATTTGCAATAATGAAACATAGTACTGTATCATATAAAAACATAACTCATAATGAAATAAAGTAAAAAGAAAACAAAACAAAACAGTTTTTCTAAAGTGTATGTTTGGACATACTGTGGTAATTGTTAAGTTTTTGGACATTTGAGGGGCGTGGCCTACTAAGTGACTGGAGTTGGATTGGCTGCTATTGCCAATAAATGAAATTAATTACAATGAATCAAGATTACTAGAAGAAAGCGAGCCCCAAAATTGCGTTCTAAACTTTTGATTAAATGTCAGAGTCGTCATCATTATGGCCATGCATTTTGTGTGTGTGCTTATTGTCTTGTTTCGTCGTCTTTATTCTTGTGAATGCAAACAAAACTCTTAAGACTGGGACAGGGGTGCCCAATCAGTCGATCGTGATCGACCGGTAGCCCGTGGAGTGGTCTGAAGTCGAACCCAGGGGTTGTAGGGGGGGGGGGTTGAGTCTGTGTGCGTGTTATTTATATATATATATATATATATACACACACACACACACACACACACATATTTAATATATTGTATATATTTGTGTTAGTGTACACTACACCTTAACCCTTTCATGCACCTTGCACAACCTCATAACATGATAAGCTGTCCACTGTCGTAACCACTGTCCCTGAAGGGGTTTAGCATCAGTTTCACTTCCACAAAAAAGGATTTAAAAATAAAATGAAAATAAAAAAGCAGGTCACCGTTAACCTACGTTGGCGCGTGGCCTCCATCACCGGAAGTTGTTAGCGGTCAGCAGTCTGCAATTGCAGCTTGAGATCAGAGCTGTTGGGCTATATCTTTTTAAATTCTTATTCGGTTTGTTTCATCTGCAATTCACCGATGACACTGGCAAAGAATGGGAATATGAAGCGCCAGGAGAAACATTTGAAAACGCTACACCTATGATAGTGATGCATTTAACACACTGCAATGGTGCGTCCCATGCCTCCGCATTAGGCCTGCCACTAAGGTAGGCAGTGATTTCCTTTTCACAAACTCGCAAACTCTTGTATCGACTTCATTTGTTTCGTTCATGTTAGGGGCCGTGACGGCTGTTGCTCATCATGGCATGCATTCGTGTATGCGTGCATGTGCGGTAATGGTCAATTGCGGAAGGTTGGTTGGCTTGAAAAGTCGATCTTTGGTCAAAAAAGGTTGGGCACCCCTGTCATAGGAGAAATTACCGGTAGGTTTTATTTGATTTAGTGAGAGGGGCTCATGATTTTGATTATAACTGTATGCATGCTGTATACCTTCAACTTCCTCCTGGCGTTGAACTTTCTCAGCTGCTCCACGGTCTCTGGCAGGTGGATCTTGTAGGCGTACCGGTCTCTTTCCTGCAATAGACAAAAAAAATGCACTTTACTGCCACCTACAGTTCAAATGAAGCTCAGATGAAACTAATGTAGGAGAATAATTCTCATAACTTAGACAAAAGTTTAGAAAATTATAGAGAAATCTATGAGCAAAATTGTATCATGTTTAAAGTTTCATTTAATTTGGGCACGTCTAAACGTTTGGGTGCGTATCCAGCGCCCCCAAATGCATGTGCGCAAAGGCGCCGGCCATCTGGGTGGAGGGCTTTTCAGGTCCACAAAGCGTTGTTGAACAACAAAAGACGATTTGAGAACACCCGTCGCGCCCAGGCGACATATGTCGCCTGCAAAGTCTGCAACTTGTTGATTCATTGTAGACCAGACAGAAAGGCGTCAACGTATCGGTGGTTCAAAGCTTAAACCAAGGTAACCAATCACTACCAAGGGGCCGGACCGGGGGCGAGGTACGCAAATATCGGGGCAATGTTTTTCTTGTATTTTGCATATGTGACAATAAAAGTTCAAACTGGCGGATAGGGAACTCTGAGCGTGATCATCGGGGCAACTACTGTCGTTCACCCTCAGAAATACCTCCCGCTGATCTTGAAGACAATTTTCCCTGTGTGCCAAGTCATTTCTTTAACTTTGTCCGAGAAAAACCCTGACAGAAAGAGATACTATTTTTGGCCTGTGCTGAGATTTCAAGTTCCGTTAGAAACACAAAATTGTGCAAGACTATAATGAGTCGACAATATTCAATGATCACAGCAAATCGAAGCAATCCTCACATACTACGCATATATGCTCCGGGGGCAAGTACGGATGTTTTGGCAATGCCATGGCATCACTCCATTTACCGTACTTTTTTCACCCAACCCATCCCTCATCTTGCCTTCCGACAATTAGTCTGTTCGCCAAGTCATTTCTTTAACTTTGTCCGAGAAAAACCCTGACAGAAAGAGATACTATTTTTGGCCTGTGCTGAGATTTCAAGTTCCGTTAGAAACACACAAAATTGTGTAAGACTATAATGAGTCGACAATATCCAATGATCACAGCAAATCGAAGCAATCCTCACATCCATAACATGATAAGCTGTCCACTGTCGTAACCACTGTCCCTGAAGGGGTTTAGCATCAGTTTCACTTCCACAAAAAAGGATTTAAAAATAAAATGAAAATAAAAAAGCAGGTCACCGTTAACCTACGTTGGCGCGTGGCCTCCATCACCGGAAGTTGTTAGCGGTCAGCAGTCTGCAATTGCAGCTTGAGATCAGAGCTGTTGGGCTATATCTGTTTAAATTCTTATTCTTATTCGGTTTGTTTCATCTACAATTCACCGATGACACTGGCAAAGAATGGGAATATGAAGCGCCAGGAGAAACATTTGAAAACGCTACACGTGACCTATGATAGTGATGCATTTAACACACTGCAACGGTGTGTCCCATGCCTCCGCATTTGGTCTGCCACGAAGGTAGGCAGTGATTTCCTTTTCACAAACTCGCAAACTCTTGTATCGACTTCATTTGTTTCGTTCATGTTAGGGGCCGTGACGGCTGTTGCTCATCATGGCATGCATTCGTGTATGCGTGCATGTGCGGTAATGGTCAATTGCGGAAGGTTGGTTGGCTTGAAAAGTCGATCTTTGGTCAAAAAAGGTTGGGCACCCCTGTCATAGGAGAAATTACCGGTAGGTTTTATTTGATTTAGTGAGAGGGGCTCATGATTTTGATTATAACTGTATCCATGCTGTATACCTTCAACTTCCTCCTGGCGTTGAACTTTCTCAGCTGCTCCACGGTCTCTGGCAGGTGGATCTTGTAGGCGTACCGGTCTCTTTCCTGCAATAGACAAAAAAAATGCACTTTACTGCCACCTACAGTTCAAATGAAGCTCAGATGAAACTAATCTAGGAGAATAATTCTCATAACTTCGACAAAAGTTTAGAAAGTTATAGAGAAATCTATGAGCAAAATTGTATCATGTTTAAAGTTTCATTTAATTTGGGCACGTCTAAACGTTTGGGTGCGTATCCAGCGCCCCCAAATGCATGTGCGCAAAGGCGCCGGCCATCTGGGTGGAGGGCTTTTCAGGTCCACAAAGCGTTGTTGAACAACAAAAGACGATTTGAGAACACCCGTTGCGCCCAGGCGACATATGTCGCCTGCAAAGTCTGCAACTTGTTGATTCATTGTAGACCAGACAGAAAGGCGTCAACGTATCGGTGGTTCAAAGCTTAAACCAAGGTAACCAATCACTACCAAGGGGCCGGACCGGGGGCGAGGTACGCAAATATCGGGGCAATGTTTTTCTTGTATTTTGCATATGTGACAATAAAAGGTCAAACTGGCGGCTCGGGAACTCTGAGCGTGATCATCGGGGCAACTACTGTCGTTCACCCTCAGAAATACCTCCCGCTGATCTTGAAGACAATTTTCCCTGTGTGCCGAGTCATTTCTTTAACTTTGTCCGAGAAAAACCCTGACAGAAAGAGATACTATTTTTGGCCTGTGCTGAGATTTCAAGTTCCGTTAGAAACACAAAATTGTGCAAGACTATAATGAGTCGACAATATTCAATGATCACAGCAAATCGAAGCAATCCTCACATACTACGCATATATGCTCCGGGGGCAAGTACGGATGTTTTGGCAATGCCATGGCATCACTCCATTTACCGTACTTTTTTCACCCAACCCATCCCTCATCTTGCCTTCCGACAATTAGTCATCTGATGCAACATTTATTTGGAGATTTTGTTTGGCATATATTAGGTAACAATGGACTCCAACAGATCATCCAGAAATTCTGTCTCAAGATAAAATATATATTTTTTTAACAAGCGGAATGAACCTTGGTTAAAAAGTCAAACATACTCGTGACAAGTAGGGGGTCCTACCTTGAGCCAAGGATGGTTGAGGGCCTCATAAACGGTGATCCTCTCGGCAGGGTCCAGCATCAGCATGCGCCTCACCAGATCTTTAGCGCTCTCTGAGATTTGACTCCACTGCCGCGGGTTCATCTGTGTTAAAGTGTGGTAGGACTGCGCAACTTAATCATCTTCCATGGAGGAGTTACAGTGAACCCTTGTTCATTGTGGCAAATATATGCCAGACAGCATCAGTGGTGCCTTGAGATACGAGTATAATTCATGACATGGCTGTGCTTGGAACTCAAGACACTTTGTCGTAACAGTTTTAACACTCGGAATACAGCAAACGTGTAAACATGGTCATTTGCAAAATATATACTGCACATTGCTCTCCATAATTATTGGCACCTCTAGTTAAGATGTGTTGTTTAGCTTCTCGTGAATTCAGTTTTTGTCTAAATAATATATGACCACATAAAAAAAAAGAAGAAAATCCAACCTTTAATTCAAGTACATTTATTCAGTGTAGGAAAAAAGTCCCACAGTGAGAAATAATTAACTGACATCAAATCATGTGCATAGCTACCTTTGATGTTAATACTTTGTACAACCCCTTTTGCCAACGAAGCCCCATCTAATCTCCTATAATGTTTCACAACGTGGGAGAACACTTAAAGAGGGACCTTTGACCATTCCTGCTCACACAATCTCTCGAAATCATCCAGCAACCTCTGCTCTGAACTCTCTTCTTCAGCTCACCCCAGAGGATTTCAATGGGGATTAAGTCTGGGTACTGAGATGGCCCTCGAAGGAGCTTGATTCGGTGTCTGATAAACCATATCTCCAATTTTCAGCATGAGAGTATGCTCCTGGGATTAAAATTGTAATTTATTTTTGAGGGGGTGGCCTGGTTTGCGCGTCGACCTCACAGTGCAGAGGTCCCGGGTACAATTCCAGCTCCGGCCTCCCTGTGTGGAGTTTGCATGTTCTCCCCAGGCCTGCGTGGGTTTTCTCCGGGTACTCCGGAAAACCATGCATGGCAGGCTGATTGAACACTCTAAATTGTTCCTAGGTGTAGGTGTGAGCGTGGATGGTTTTTCTTCTCTGTGTGCCCTGCGATTGGCTGGTAACCGGTTCAGGGTGTCCCCCGCCTACTGCCCGAAGGTGGCTGGGATAGGTTCCAGCACCCCCCCGACCCTTGTGGGGATAAGCGGATCAGAAAATGGATTGGTTGAATTTATTTTTGACACATCTTAACCAGTGGTGCCAGTAATTACGGAGGGTACTGTAGGTCTATCTTCCGCTATGCAACATAAGACAAGACTGGCTCTATGAAGCATAATGGCAAGTGATTCAAAATCACACAAGGAAGGAAAGGAAATTTTGATCCCCAAAGCGTGTTTCTCAGCACAGTCGAGTCGCTGTCTGCTAATCTACCACGTGCGCAGACATGAAGCAGCTTAACCAGCAAAGAAGAAGTGCGTGGGCGTTTGGCGTAACCATGCCGAACGAAGGTGTAACTTAGCTTTGATCAAATAAATGACCGGTCGTCTCAGTGCAACTCTTGCAGTAAGATTATATTGTGCAAACGAACACCTCCGGAGCAAACAATGAACTGCGATATCGTGAGAGAACACTGTATAAATGTGAAAGCACCCGATGTTAAATGCCTCGTGTAATGTCCTCACTTTGTATTTCCCCTTGCAGATGGCTTCGAAGAGACGCTCTTTGGTGCCGTAGAAGGGCAGACACCCTGACAGGAGGATGAAGAGAATGACGCCGCAGCCCCACACGTCCACGGGTTTTCCATAAGGCTCTCTCTTCACTACCTCAGGCGCCATGAAGTGGGGCGTTCCTACGCGACCTGCACATCCAACAAGGTGAGTTTACCAAATGTTATTTGCTCTTGAAAATACTCTGGATGAGATTATTTGGCATAGAAACCACCCCCCCCCCGGCTCCCAAGTTGCTACTGAAGTGTCTGAGACGAGGAGGTTAAAAGTCTTCCATGTACCTCCAGCCACCAGCCCTGACTCTCCCAGCTGGATTGCCACTCCAAAGCCCCCTAACTTGACGGGAGCAGAATTCTCCTTGGACGCCAGCAGCACACAGTGAGGCTGAGTGAGAAGAGAGACAGAAAGGATTTTTGTGGTCGGTTCTGGTTAACTGAAGAGTGACACCCTCCTATAAATAACATTAATCACACGCCCGAAAATCAACATCAAGCGTACGCACAAAGTCGGCAACGAGAGAAGCTTTTAGTGCAGGGAGGAACAAACATGGAGCTTCCTACTTCTACTTCTTGAATAAACAAATGCGGGTGACTGGCAGCTCATTCTAAGGTAGCATGGTCAAAACTAGATTTAAACTGCCATGGGTACTCAAGTGACAATTCAGTTTTATAATTTTTTTTTTTTTTTGCTCTCAAGTGGCACAATTCGAATTTGCGTAATATCAGTATAAAGAAAACTAAACACGGAAGTGAATACCTTCAGATCAGAACCAGGGCTTTTCCAAATGATGTTTATTTGGAGATTTTGTTTGGCATATATTAGGTAAAAATGGACTCCAACAGATCATACCTTCAGATCAGAACCAGGACTTTTCCAAATGATCAATCACATTTGATAAACATCAAATATCTGCCAATGTGAGTAAAAGAAATAAATATAAAGATCGGCCATAACACGCCAATGCGAGCTTGACTTCATCAAAACAAAGCAAGTGGTCAGCCCAAACAAAAAAATGAAACATGAGAAGAATTCCCCCTGTAAATATAAATTGCAGGCTATGTCTAAATATTCAATTTAAATTTCATTAGATACATTTAACTCAAAAGAGGGAAGAGTCATTCCATCCGCTGTAACAGGGATCACCAACATGGTGGCTGCAGGTACTGGGGAGCCCCCAAGAGTAGCCCGCGGGCCGGTTCTAAAAATAGCTCAGCAGCGATGGAACATAGAGTGATTGTCTACGACTGTTGTAGAAATGATCATTTGAAAATGTAAACAATGACAGAAATGTACAGAAATAAAATGTTACATATTGGAATTTAGCTGTTTCTTAACAGGCGGCTGGCTCGGTGATCCAGTGGTTAGCGGATCAACCTCACAGGGTTTGATTCCAGCTCCGGCCTTCCTGTGTGGAGTTTGCATGTTCTCCCCGTGCCTGTGTGGGTTTTCTTCAGGTACTCCAGTTTCCTCAGACATTCCAAAAACATGCATGGCTGGTTAATGGAGCACTTTAAATTGTCTCAAGGTGTGAGTGTGAGCGCAGATGGTTGTTCGTTTCTGTGTGCTCTGCGATTGGCTGGCAACCGGTTCAGGGTGTCCCCCGCCTACTGGCGGAAACCGCTGGGTTAGGCTCCAGCACGCCCCGTGACCCTTGTGAGGATAAAGCGGATCAGAAAATGGATGGATGGATGGATGTTTCTTAACGCATGTGAATTATGGCTTCTTCAATTAAATAAAGAAGAGGAAGTACTTTAGCCGGTTAATATTCACAGTGGGAGACATTTCACCAGGACTGTTTATTAAAATGGTCGAAAAAGAATTAAAAGCCCCTAGCACTATCATACATACGGTCCACTGTTATCAAAATGAAAGCCAGTTAAAAAAAAGATCTGCCTTCTTTTGAAACACAGCATTGCTAATTCGAGGCCTATCAGGAAATTTACGGTATTATAGAATGTCAGATGCCTCCAACATTGACGTGAATGCCATCATTTATCACGTTAGTCACAGCAACATTACCACTCTAACATACTCCCTGGAAATAAAATCTAGAACTAGAGCGACCAGGTTTGTTTCACAGGGAACCCGAACAGTCTCAAAAGGTGTCTCAATGTTTGTTCCTGTTACTTTTTTCTTATGAAGTAATTCAACAGTGAAATATGATACCAGCAAATCTTGAAACGTGTTTGCATTAAAGATACCAGAAAAAGGTAAACAATTGGGATGGATAATGCATGCCGCCATGTTTTAAAAATAGACAAAGAAGTAATACAATATACGTGTCTTGCCCAGTGTACTATTGTAGTGCGATTGTATTTTAGGAGCATTTTGAATCTTTTCAAAATGTCTATAATCAGCACATACTGTCGCTGTTTTATAATAAGAAGCAGGAATGGAAAGCGTATTGTGTTGTACAAGTTGTGCATGATGCACGCTACCGCCACTTGCACTCATGTGTGTAACCAGAACTTGTGAATTCAGTCCAGCTGCCCCCCCACACCCCCCATCTCTCTCTCTCTTTCTCTCTCTCTCTCTGTCTGTATCGGGACTACAAGTGGCAAGAAAATAGAAAAGTTGACCACAGCCCAACATTTTCTCTGAGCGACATCACCACATTTTAGATGTCAGCAATTCTCTGTTGACTTTCGACGGCGCACGCGGGCAGGGGTAACGCGGACGTGAGCCGCAGCCTTGGGAATGGAAGAGGGAACAAAAGAATTTCTCTCGCTTCGCTGGAACCGCTGGGGTTCGAAGCTACCCGATGGAGTACAGGAATCCTGATGAGATGTTGAGAAACGAGTCTTCCTCAGAGTGGAAGTAGTAAAGTGTAGTTCTGACAGAGGAAGTGGACTGAGCACATAGGAACAGCTGAAAGACCATTGTTCATGGATTTTAATGACTGGGTGAGTACATCCTACATAAACTATTGATAATGTTTTTTTTTTGTTGTTGTTGAGTTGTTAATTATGTTAGAGGCTAAATAATGATTAAATGTTAGGATTGGCTGCTGACCAGTCCGTGGTGTACCCCACCTGTTGCTCAAAGGTCTCAGCTCACAGTGACTTTAGACGGAGCATAAAGTAATGACAAAGGACAAAGATGACAATTTCTTTCATGTATCAAAAAAAACAAAAAAAAAAGACCCAAAACAGTGCTACCTTCAAATGATCAATAAAATGGACAACATTTCACTTAAACACAAAGGCAACTGTAGCGTGGCCCAATTCAGGAAACCTTAATCAAATTCTTCATCTTATCAAGATATTTAGGACTTTGTTGTTATACATAGTGAACTCGCAAGTTGCAAGTGTTAGATGAGTTTTGTCCAAGAAAATGAGAATCCCATCAAACACCCTTGGGATGAAATCCAAAAGAAAATTCCCCACATACACACTCCCAACATCAAGTGGAAAGTAGCAGCCCCCATCATTTCCTACATTTTCACTTCCTGTGGGTGGACACGTATGGAGACATTTTTTTTTCAAAATGAAAGCATCTGTAAGCCATTATATATGAAGCCATTAGGATAATAAAGTATTATGGTATATTTACCGTTTAACTAAGGGGCGGATTTACAATTTATAATGGCATGGGAATATTAGCATGACATTTGGAAAGACACTGAAATATTTGTTTTGTTTCAGGCTGGAAGATCGTCACTCTCCCTACATCATGTCAGCTGATCTTCAGACATCCATTTCCCCTTTTGTCAATGGGATAAACTTGACAATGGCGCCTGACCCTCAGCAGCCTTGTGTCGATTACGACGCGCTACGGTGGCCACTTGCGGTGCTTTACTCCGTCATCTTTGCTCTGGGTCTGCTTGGGAATCTGGTGGCCCTGTGGGCTTTGTTCCACGTGCGCTCCAAACGGAACTCGGTGCGAGTTTTCCTCATCAACGTGGCGTTCGCCGACCTTCTCCTGGTGGTCTGTCTGCCGTTCAGGATTCTCTACCATGCCCGGGGAAACGTGTGGACCCTGGGGCCTACGCTGTGCAACGTGGTGGGCAACTTCTTTTACATGAACATGTACATCAGCATCACGCTGCTGGGGCTGATCAGCGTGGATCGCTACTTGAAGATCCACCGGGGAACTCTGGCACAGAGCAGGCTGCAGTCCACCAGACGAAGCACTGCTATCTGTGTGGCGATCTGGATCGTTGCCTTTGGCTTGGCTTCAGCCTTCTTCATGCCAAAGACTCCATCGCAGGTGAACAGGTTGGTGACGGTTTTTGCAGACCCGCACTGTTAGTCGTCAATTTTCTGTGTGTCCATTACTGGTAGCAAAATAAGTAGCCAACAACTTCCAATTTTTGGCCTTTCAATAGCAAAATAAGTGCACGACTATGTCTTGGCCATTCGCTTGCAAAATACGTGGTCCTGACCTTGAAATATTCATATAATAAAAATAACCACTTTTTGGCCTTTTGCTATCAAAACAAGTCATCTCCATCTCACTATTCCCTGGCTGTTCGGAAACAAAATAAGTGAGCTGGGTTTCGCAATTTCTTGGCTTTTCCGTTGCAAAATAATTGAGCCATCGTTTACTGCCAGTTGGCCTTTTGCTGAGCAAAAGAAGTCATCAGCATCTTCACATTTCTTGGCTTTTTCTGGTGCGAAAACCAGAGTACCCCCAAGTTTCAGTTGGGCGAAAAGCACTCTGGTGATTGGTCAAAAGAGAAGACCAGTCTGTCATCGCACAAGCCGCATCGTTTAGAAAGGTGCATCGATTCTATTTCTCCAGAAGCGAGCAGAAGTGAAACCGGTCCACTTGGCGGAATTGTGGCTTCTATGAATAAAGGTATACTTATAATACATGACAGCAATCATGTACAAGTGAGAGTGATTTTAAGGTTTAACGTACAGAAAACAGTGTTACCAAATTGACTGCACCAACTGAATGCAGTCCCGGGAAAAACCCAAATCTGGACAGAGTTTAGAATTTGCACGTATGTTAATGTAACGCATTAGTGGTGCAGTAACGGACACTTTTGATGGAAAAGTGTAAAATTGCGCAAAAATCAGCACAATGGTTAAACCATGGCAGTTCCCCGTTGTGGCGTTCTGCACAGTCAGTTTTGATATTCAGGGTTTGGACTGAAACAATGGCAGAAAAACAAAAACCTTTCACTTTCACGTTATGCTATGCCAAGTAACACAACTTCTCCTTTTCGGGGATGTCCAGGTGTTTCCACTACAAAGAGCTTCATGATGCAAAATGGAAAGCGTACATCAATATCTGCATGCTGTTGGTCTTCTGGCTGGTGTTCATCTCCTTGGTGGTGTCCTACGTGAAGATCGCCCTCAAGCTTCTGAGGAGGTCGCAGAATAAACCCGACTTGCCCAACGCTCACCGCTACTCAAGAACCGCCCGGAAATCCTTCTTCATCCTGTTCCTCTTCACTGTCTGCTTTGTCCCGTATCATGTGATTAGGGTGTTCTACATCAAGACCCAAATTACAGACACCTCCTGCTTCTGGAAGGGCGTGGCCGACAAAGCCAATGAATTGGCGTTGCTCTTTTCGGCTCTTAATACCTGCCTGGATCCTGTGCTTTTACTCCTCTTATTGTCCTCTGTGAGGAAGGAGGTGCGGCGCTTGATGGGAAACATGTTTCGTGCACGAGATACTTCGGTGGGAGTTAGCGGGAGCAGCTCCACAGTGGAAATGGAAGGGAGAACTGGGAGGCCTGACAGAGGGCAAGTTAATGTCCCGGCGACTTTGAAATAAAGGATTTGTTGACCTTATTTGTGGCTTGTTATTAGTTCAACTGCTGGGGCTCCCAAAGAGGGGTATGCAATAACATTTCAGATGTCAACAACTCAACTACCAAAGTCCCTCTACAGCAACTTTCAGATTTTGTATAGATGAAAACAATATGCAAAAAGAAGGGGTGCAGTACTATGTTGTACAGAGAATCCCTTAATGCAGCGCGATCCTTTTTCTGTCATGATGCTTTTACTCGCAGCAACCACGACTCAACTCAACTCAACTGTTGTGTTCTAAAAAAAAAAAAAATGAGTGGTGGATGCTCAAAATTCGTTTTAACTCTGACTTGGAGAAGTTCTATGGCATGCGCTGATTTTCATAAAAATATAACTGTAGTTTTCCTACCGTCCAAGCATAGATTAAAACGATGGATGGATGGCTGAGACTACTAAAACTCTGTTGCGAGCCTAAGCAGTGCCACCGACCAAAGCATGTAAAAAGTATTGCAAATGAAATGTCTAACTGCATGATGTAAACAAGTTCCCTCCGTGATATTGTTGACCTTTAGTTATGTGACGACAATACCTTTTATCTGGCAAGGTGGCTGGGGAGAGAGAAGTCTGGGCTTCCACACTAAGACTTCTGCCCCTTTGCCTCCCAACTGGAAGAAAATGGCTGGATGAATGGATCATCTTTCATGACAGTTAGTGTTCCGGTAAACTGCGACGTGCAATCGTTTGACAATGCTGAGTTTTCCAGGGAGCAACCATGTGGTGTACCTCCAGCGATTTCTCTACTTTTAAAAATGTTAATAATGTAGCTAATATTGGAATTAGTTAGAAACCAGAATAATTTACTGTGGCTGTGGATCAAGTTTTGCCTGAATACCAAAAATCAGCGAGTCATTGAAGCTCTCCCATAAAAAAGAAATATTGTCTACAGATGCCTTAAGACGGAGCTTTGGCACTATTTTGGTGCAACATAGCATATGTGAGAAAGAGTATAAAAAGAGCTAAATGTGGCACAAAGACAACAAAAAAAAAAATCCCACAAAAATGCAAATCCACGAGTAGCGAATTGCCATGAATATGTGGCAGGAGCACTGTATGGAATCTACAACCACATAAAACCATTGCAATTGTGGGGTAAGACAATAGAGGGGGGGGGGGTGCAGCTGCAAGAACTATGGTAAAACATTGTGTTCCAAGAAGTGGATACATCTGATGGCACGCAAGGACGTGTGAAGGTCAACATCACAACACCACCACATCACCTCAACGCAACTGGAAGAAACAAGTACAACAAGAGGAGAAGGAAGAAGGCATTGGCAAGGACTCTGCAGGGAATGTGCTTTTGGAAGCTGAAAGTGGACCCGCCTGTCTGGATACTGGGTCGAGAAGTTAACGTCTGCGCACACAAATTTTTCAGATGTGCTGTGATTAAATGATTGAAACAGTGTTTGCTTATCGCATTCTTTTTCGACAAAGGATTTCATCACGGATCACTATTTTTTAACTATTTGCGGAGTTAAGGTAAAACTATATTTCTTTGCGTTTGTTTTATTGGTCACAAACAGTCCTATGTAAAAATTGGAGTGATTATATCTTTTCCGTAGCATTTTGTGTGCTGCTCCAACATTGTTGAATGCAGCAGTAAAGTCAGACGAAAAAGACCTCAGTGATGGTGTTCGCGCCCTGTGAGGTGGCCCTGGAAAGAACAACAATGGCGATCCAAAAGCAGACAGCGTTCTTCCATTAGTCACAGCAAAGCAATCACTGAGACTTCCAGACGAAAGCCAAACGCTAGACGCAGACGACATCAAAGGCCAACTTTGATGATCATAAGCACCAGACGCACTTTTATAGACATGAAAGCGTGAGGTTCAACCCTTAAAACATATAATGATCACGAGCTTGGAGCTGTAATGTGCATGTTTTTTTTCCCCCGTCTTGGCTTTACACAGTCATGTTAATTTCTCGGCAAGAGAATGAGTGTGAGTATTGGGTGGGGTGACTAAGCTGGATCAGCTGTATCATAGAGGCCCATTAACGTATATAGTGCTGACACCTACAACCTGAAGAGTAATTCCGACTCACCACTGCTTTGTTGAAAATACAACATCAATCCATCCATCCATCCATTTTCCGATCCGCTTATCCTTACAAGGGTTGTGTGTGTGTGTGGGGGGGGGTGGGGGGGTGTTTGCTGGAGCCTATCCCAGCCATCTTTGGGCAGCAGGCGGAGGACACCCTGAACCGGTTGCCAGCCAATCGCAGGGCACACAGAGACGAACAACCATCCACGCTCACACTCACACCGAAGAGTGTTCAATCTGCCATGCATGGTTTTTGGAATGTGGGAGGAAAACCGGAGTACCCGGAGAAAACCCGGGGAGTACATGCAAACTCCACACAGGAAGGCCGGAGCTGGGATCGAACCTGGTACCTCTGCACTGTGAGGTTGACGCACTAACCACTGGACCACCGGGCCGCCCTGGTGAACCAATTTAAATACTGAATTTAAATAGTGAATGATGTTGCTGTTTTTGCATTTTATCATCAGTACTATGCGTTTATTTTCTTATGTGATGACAAATAAGAGCTACCTGTTGAACCCAGGTGTCAAACGAATTTAGCCATGATTACGTTTCTCGAATTCTGGCAAAAAACTAGGAAGTTGTTTTTACGTTCAGGAAACAAGAGTCTCAAACTCTTGGGTTGCATTTGTTTTGCATTTGTTTACAGTAAAAGCTGCTGATTAGTTGTCTATCCTGATAAATAAATGTGAGGATAAGCATGCGATGAATGATAAATTTTGTTTCCACACCAATGTCATGTTAAGGAAATGTATGCTTCTGGGAGAAGTTTTCGTGGTTGCAGACCCAAAGCTGACTTCATGTTTTCCTTCCTTCCAGAGCACACTAGTTACGAGTGACTCAACAGTGCCGCTCATAGCTACAGCCGGGTAATGCATGCCATTTAACCTCAATGGCTTCTAGATGCCATTTATCAACCTTTATCAATGATAATGATCAAATAACCATAATTCTGCCCATCCCTAGTGGATAGTGTTAAAAAAACTCGACTGAGAATGTACACACACACACACACACACACACACACACACACACACACACACACACACACACACACACACACACAGCCACAAGAGAACTGCTGGCAGCAGAGACGTAGAGAGGGAGATAAATACCGAAGCTTTAAATCAGTTCAGTGACTTTCATGCATGGGGAATTGTAGCGCTCGAGCAGCTTTCTTGTAAATTTAAGAGAGTGTGTGTGTGTGTGTGTGTGTGTGTGTGTGGAGAGAGAGAGAGAGAGAGAGAGAGAGAGAGAGAGAGAGAGAGAGAGAGAGAGAGAGAGAGAGAGAGAGAGAGAGAGAGAGAGAGAGAAATTGGCGGAGGCACCCCTGATAAGGACAAGGCGGCAGCTTCTGTTATAGGGTGATAGTAGAAACCTGCTGTATTTATAACCTGATTCAACATCTATCTGCACAACGTAGTTAATGAGGAGTAGAAATGGGGGCATACAGATACCAGGTATCGGTATCAGATACTGCCAGATTTCAATGTGTCGGTACTGGCGACAGCAGCTTACTCAATTTGGGTGACAGGATGACTTTCTCCATCGTGCTGTTTTATGCATACACTTATTTGACACATTTAACTGCCTTCATTGATTCAGAAAAAAAAATTCAATGTTGTTATTCTTCAGTGCATTACTAAGGTCTATTTTTCCTTATTATAGTGCTATATTCACCTGTTGACTCCCTTTTTTGTACCTGGATGTACTTATACTTTAAAATATGTATGTTATTTTTCCTCTGAATGGTTGTAATTGATTAGATTTCACTTCTAATCCATTTAGCGTACATTTCCAGACAATAGGCCACGACTTTGCAATGCTAAATTTTGCGAACAACCAAGTACAAGACAGTGATCCCTCGCTACTTCGCGGTTCGTTTACCGCGGCTTCAGTGCATCTCGGATTTTTTCAAACATATAAAAAAAAATAATTTTTTTTTTTTTTTTTAAAATATACATGGAGTACAGTCCTGTATATGTTGATCTATGTGACTCGCTGTTGTTTTGCAGCTTCTCGCGGACCGTTTGCGGACTTTTTGCGGACTTAACCCCCCCCCAATTTTTTATTTTATTTTTTTTTTACCTGTTTATGTTAATTGGTCACTACTTCGTGGATTTTCGTTTATCGCGGGTGGTTTTGGTCCCCATTAACCGCAATAAACGAGGGATTACTGTAGTGCAATACTGAATAATTGAAATAAGATGTGCAATAGTATGACAATAATGCATACAACAGATGGGGGAAAAAAAAATTAAAGCGAACTATGTACCACTAAGGCGGCTTTACATATTGTTTTTTATTTTTGCTTTTATATTAAGTTACCGGTATTCTCTTCACCACTGGAGCAGCGCTCATAATTCCGTTGTATGTATGGCATAGAATGATGTTAAAGGATGTTGATTTGATAAAATTATGGCAATATTTCTGTAAAATCATTACTTTTTTGTTGTTAATTTACATCTTCATCCAATTTACTGTAATTAGACTATAAAACAGTGGTCCTTAACCTTTTTAGAGGTACCGAACCCAACCAGTTAATATGTACATTATTTTCATTTTATTTCTCTTTTCAGTGCAGCCCTTATATTCAGTCGTAGCCACCAGAGAGCAATAAGATGTAATGTTTAAATATTATTCATATTTAGTGTTTATGGAATTGTCAATGTAGAGACCTTCCCCCTCCCCCAACCCAAATACACATAAATTAATAAATGCATAAGAACACATTGAAGCTAATAGGTCGAGACAAATCATCAGAGAAGCTCAGTTTCCTCTGTAAATGTTTTCCATCTATTATTGAAGAGGCTTGAAATGAATGAAAAGTTCTTTCTGAAGACACCCTCTGATTTCTCTTCATGTTAATGAGATTAGGAAGTGGTGTGAGGTAACAAATCAGATCAGAGATGCTGAGAGGGCACCGCTTTTAGGAAAGAAGCAGCTGTTGCAGTTTTCAGCCTCCAGATGTTAAAGTAATTGCATCTAACATTCCCATTGCAGTAAATGCTGCAGCCACAGCATTTCCAAACACGTGGCATCTTAAACATCCCCCCACTCCCATTTTTTTTTGAAGTAGAAGTACCTTGACATCTCTGTGGATGACGTTGTTGTCATGGCAGTAGCGCAGCGCCTCCAGGATCTGTCTCATGTAGTGACTAAGGAAGGAAAAAAAAAAAAAAAAAGAAAAAAAAAATCAAAATCCAATTAAAACGACGGGCCAAGCTACAAATAGAAGCGGAATTGACCTCACCTGGCCACTGCTTCACTGTAGACAAAGCCAGCATCTGCCCTCTTGACAATCTCAAAGCACAGGTCTGCTCCGTCCATGCTGAGATATACGCCAACACAGACACACACAGATGCAGAGAGGTCAGGGTGGCGTCAAGAAATCAGTTTTTCAAATAATCGCAAAGTTGGTCGAAAAAGACAAAGTAAAGTCTCCCGTTTACGATCATGAAAACAAAAGTACAAAGTCGGAGCGAACTTACAAAGGAACAGTAATGTACTCGTAAGCCTATTTGAACTGTTGCGAACAAAATGAGAAGAACTATGTCTCACAGATGTAATGTGGATACTTAATGTATGTTGAGTTCCCTGTACAGTATTTTAAGGGGAAGTCAAGGCCAAAATTTTCTTTACAATTATACGTTCTCTGACCCCGCACTAGTCTAAGATATGGCCGCGCGGTCGTTGTTGCAAGGAGGATTCCAATTGCCTACATCACATGTGCATTTGCCTTCTTCATTAGCAAGGAGAGATCCAGCAGTTTACCTGTATGAACGCATTTCACGCGTGCTAATCTCAAGCACAGAACCCAGCAAATCAATTTTTGCTTCCGCCATTTAAAGCACTGTGTGCGCTTCGACCGCCCTGATTTGAATTGGAATGAGGAGGGCCGCTTCAATTGGCCGGGAATCGTCTGCGTTCCATCCCACAACGGCGCAAATGGCCTCGTCTATATCTGCGCTAGACTTGTACTGGGCACAAAAATAGGGCCAGGTTAATACCGATTAGTCTTTCAGTAGACTTGCTGGCATGGGGTGGCTCCACAATGTTGTATGCATCCGTTTTTATATTGCGGGGAGCTATGTGACTTTTTCCTCCTGTTCTTTCTGTAGTTCTCCAATGTAATTATTTTCATTTTGTTTTCGGCTCCCGCTTTACTGAACATTATTTTTAACGCGATGCAATACAAAATACATACAACGTGTGCCATGTTGTTTCTGTGCTTGTGTGGATTTTGTCTGGGTACTACAAAATTGCATGGTAGATACATTGGAGACTTTAAATTATCCATGGGCGTGAATGTGAGTGCGAAGGGTTGTTTGTTTACACGCACCCTGTGACTGGCTGTCGACCAGTCCAGGGCGTAGCCAGCACTTCTTTCCCAAGTCGGCTGGGAGAGGCTCTAGCTTACATGTGGGCCGTGACCCTCGTGAGGATAAGCAGTATAGAAAATAGATGAATTTATATGATGACAAGTCCAACCGGCACTGGTATTATGAAAGCCACTAGAGGTCGCCATTGATAACACAACTGCACCGAAGAAATGCTTTCACGCATTAGGTAAAACTGGATGAACCATGACCACAAATTTGGGTACACGGAATGAGTCCAACAACACAATGGAACGCGCTTGATGGCCATTGCAATAGTATTACATGATTCCTTTTTTCAATGTCTTCTTTACTTACACAAACAGGCACATGCTGGCGACTTTAATGACGTTCATAGTTGACCTAGTCAAGTTAAAACTAATGCCATCTCTCCAATTATTTAAACCCAGTCTTGGTGTCCTCTCCATTTAGGCCAGGCTGCTGTGAGGCTCTTGTTCTCAGCACATCCATGTTACACACATTATTCATGTTTGAGCCTCCTTTAGGGAGAGACATATGAAGATGTCTGCAGTTATCTTATAAAGTATGCCTGCTCTGTTATCTGGTGATGAAGCGCCACTGCTCAAATATCTCTCTCATCTACCTAATGTCTCTTTCACACACAAGTCCCACATAATACAGATGCCAGAACAGAACCACCAGAATTCATCTGCATGTATCCAGCAAGGAAGGATATTGCCACAACTGTATGCAAGATTGATACAATTGCTACGTAACTTTACAACAATCTTTTTTTTTTCCCCCCAATGGAAGATGTTAACTTTTCCCACTGCACTTCTCACATTGCACCAATAGTCGGCATTCACGTGGCTTCGGCTTTGGGAGGAGGCAGAGTTGCTTGCAGCACCAGATGAGTGCGCTGAATAAAACTCGTCTGTCACTGTCATTTATTTCATTTTCTTCTATTTCTGAATGTGTGGCTTTACTAAGTGAGAGAGAACCAGTCAAGGGCAAAAAAAGCCAGGCTCAAGTCGGACTTTTTTTGGCCTGCACTAAGTGGAAGGAGAGCGGGAAATTATTCCATGCCACACAGGGTCCGTGAAAGGTCTGTGATTATTTGGAAGCAGCAAATCCACACCATGCAGAACCTGCTGCTGTGGTGGGCCCACAACTAGGACACGTTTCCCCATTAGGCCAAGTTGTGGGAAAAAAAATATCTGGCTCTCCCAGTGGCAAGCACACTGAGCAACAGCGTTAGAGCCTTCCGCCAGTCCATGTCCATGCCGCTTGAAATAATTTACAAAAAAGAATAATTTTAAAAAATGGAGCGATCAAGGTACAGTACAGTAATGTCCCCGCACATTAGCAAGAAGAGGCAGTTGCTGATGCACTTTTAGCGGGTTATTGAACGGGACAAACAGTCAAGCACACAAATGCAAAAACAAGAGCACTGGCCAAGACCTGCAACGAACACAACGCACACCCAGACAACAACTGGACTCCAGTTCCTAAAGACCATCGCTTGGCCGCTCCGCTTAAAGGCAAACAACAGCACACAAATAGTACAATATGTACAGTTATTACACTTTAGAAGCACTATTTCTTTTGATTCTCTTTTATTACATTCTTGTGCATCCATCTATTTTCCATACCGCTTATCTTCACGTGAGCCAAAGGCTATTCCAGCTGACTTTGTGCGAGAGGTACACCTAGTACTAGGAATGGGAACCTTTCACATTTGAACCGGCTCTGTTCCGATTCTCGGTACCTGGGAAACAATACTCAGCTGTATCAGATTTCTGTGCTTTTGTTCTGTTTTTATAGCAATAAATGTTAAATTATTTAACAAAAAAAAAAATAAAATAAAAAAAATCTAAAAAAATTAAAAAAAAAAAGTCAAATTTAATATTTTTCAAAATATAAAACAACATAGTTAAAGAGTAATACAGTACATGGAACAAAGACAACACTAATGCAATTATTTTTGCAAATATTTTGAAATAATTTCATTAGTGTTATCGGTTCCTTGTGAAGCAGTGCCATTTATACAGAACAGTAACATGAAAAAGCGGTGAAATACGATATTGAACAGGAAATGTAAAAGGAATTGTGGAATTCCATATTACAAGGGTGCCATCCTACAGTACCTCAACCATGGCTGTGATACGAACTCCCTAAACCTGGGTTAACTTTGACCCTATTATCTATCGTTTATACAGAACAGCAACATGGAAAAAGGCAGAAAAACAAATAAACCATTGCCTTATGGCTGTGTGGAAGGGCCTTGTACTTCCCTGCTTGAGCGCCATATTTGACAACTATGAGCAATTAAAAAAAATATATCTTCATCCCTTCTTTGATGGAACTTTATGCACCAAAGCTGTTCTTTTCAGTGAGGTGAGAATTTGGAATAAGCCAGGGAAATGGCGGAGAGATGAGGATACGAGAGCGGGGATGAGTGGAAGGGAGAGGAGGCTGCTGATAGCTGGTGTGAAATCTTAATCTCCATCTCTTCTCCCTTCCATATAATCGCTGCATGCTCCAGAGCTCTTGTTCCTCGTGCAAACTCCCACCGCCGCCCGCTAACAAGAAGCCTTCAACCAGGGGCGATTCGCAATTGTGCTTCATCTGTAACCGGATGTGTGACTTACAATTCGAAGACCATGTAGAGCATCCCGTCGGAGCTGTAGGTCTCCAGCAGTTCCACAATGTGCGGGTGTTTGAGCATGTGGCAGATGCTGGCCTCCCTCTTCAGGTCTAAAAGGTTAGAGGGAAAAAAAAAGAATATGTATACTCTATATGTAATACATTATGAGCAAAATTTTCAGATCTTTTTCCAATGGCAATCATATCAATAATATCTATGTCATTGACAAGTTATCATTCATGCATCCATCCATTTTCAACACGGCTTATCCTGAACAGGGTTGCGGGGAGTTGCTGGAGCCTATCCCAGCTGACTTCGGGCAGTAGGCAGACCCCACC
>NW_017805498.1:397426-424567 GCF_001891065.2 Hippocampus comes | reverse complement strand
GGGTGGTTGGTGGTTGTGGGTGTGCCCTGCGATTGGCTGGCAGCCAGTTCAGGGTGCCCAATTTGTAGGATTCGAAAATGTGGACCTGTCGCATCAACACGGCTTATCCTGAACAGGGTTGCGGGGAGTTGCTGGAGCCTATCCCAGCTGACTTCGGGCAGTAGGCAGACCACACCCTGAACTGGTCGCCAGCCAGTCGCAGAGCACATACAGAGACAAACGACCATTCATGCCCACATCCACACATTCACAGAGTGGGAACCGATCGCATGCTGCCCGCATACAAGTCAGGCGAGTATACCACTACACCACCAGCGATTAGTTATTAATCAACAAATGTGTAATTAATCATATATCCATTTCTTCTTTATCCTCATCACTCATCAGTGGGGCAGGGTTGATGTTAAAAAAATAATGTAATTGCATTTTTCCACCTTAAATATTGTGACTGTGATTTAATATGTGATTATTTTTTTCAGAGCAGCCCGCTGGTCGACTGGTTAGCACGTCGGCATAGTGCAGAGTTGCAGGGTTCGATTCCAGCTCTGGCCTTCCTGTGTGGAGTTTGCATGTTCTCCCCGTGCCTGCGTGGGTTTTCTCCGGGTATTCAAGTTTCCTCCCACATTCCAAAAACACACAAGGCAGGTTAATGGAACACTCTAAATTGTCCCGAGGTGTGAGTGTGAGAGCGGATGGTTGTTGGTCTGTGTGTGCCCTGCGATTGGCTGGCAGCCAGTTCAGGGTGCCCAATTTGTAGGATTCGAAAATGTGGACCTGTCGCATTGGTGCCTGTTTTGTGGATGTTGAAGTTACAGGTGTTCTTTGTATTTACATGTGACGTTTTTAAGGGTTTGGACGTGTTTTTGAAAACGTACGTATTTCTGTGCTTTTAGAATTACATTTCTACTGCATTACAAATTATTATGCAAATTATCTATTTCTCTGATTATTATAAACAGCCAGCAAATGGGAATCTGCATAATTTTAAAGTCATCAGCTTTCACCACCAGCGATTAGTTATTAATCAACAAATGTGTAATTAATCATATATCCATTTCTTCTCTACATCTTATCCTCATCAGTGGGGCAGGTTCGACCAAAAATGTCTAGTTTTTTTATGCCTCGAATTACGACCGAAAATCGGTTCTCAACCAAACTAAGCAAACCTGAATACGTCACTCGACTCTCGGCTTCCGGTTCTCGACCAAACTGAGCGCACTCTACCCGAGGAAGCATCACTTCCTCGGGTAGACGAAGAAGTGACGCCTCCATTGTTAGCAGACGTGTTCAATAAAGGTAAAAAAAAAAAAAAAAAAAGACCGTCCTTTGTGAGCAGACGTGCTCAATAAGGAACACTCTAAATTGTCCCGAGGTGTGAGTATGAGAGCGGATGATTGTTCGTCTGTGTGTGCCCTCCGATTGGCTGGCAGCCAGCTCAGGTTTGTAGCATTCGAAAATGTGGACCTGTCGCTGGCACCAAAGAAAGCAAGTGGAAGTAGTAAAGCTGGTGAAAAAAGAGGAAATTCGTGCGCAAAACTATTGAATTTAAGAAAGATTTGGTAGTGAAATATGATGTGGATGTTGAAGTTACAGGTGTTCTTTGTATTTAATGTGACGTTTTTAAGGGTTTGGACATGTGTTTGAAAATGTATGTATTTCTGTGGTTTTAGAATTACATTTCTACTGCATTAAAATTTATTCTGCAAATTATCTATTTCTCTGATTATTATAAACAGCCAGCAAATGGGAATCTGCATAATTTTAAAGTCATCAGCTTTTATTATCCAATCAAACCTCGGTTTTCGAACGTCTCTGTTCTCGACCAAATCGGTTTTCGACCAAAAATGTCTAGTTTTTTTATGCCTCGAATTACGACCGAAAATCGGTTCTCAACCAAACTAAGCAAACCTGAATACGTCACTCGACTCTCGGCTTCCGGTTCTCGACCAAACTGAGCGCACTCTACCTGAGGAAGCATCACTTCCTCGGGTAGACGAAGAACTGACGCCTCCATTGTTAGCAGACGTGTTCAATAAAGATAAAAAAACCCCAGCAAACTTTTAATATGGACGAGACTGGACTTCTGTGGATAGAGCGGTTCAGGAAATGGATGGAGGGATGTTACCTCGTAGCGTAGGATTGCAGAGAGAGCGTCCATAGTTACAAGCATTACTTTAGGGTTTATAAATTCAAGGTGTAAAAGAATGCAATCTAGAATTGTCACGATATGAATCGTAGCGTAGGATTGCAGAGAGAGCGTCCATAGTTACAACCATTACTTTAGTGTTTATAAATTCAACTTGTAAAAGAATGCAATCCAGAATTGTCACGATGAGAGAGAGAGAGAGAGAGAGAGAGAGAGAGAGAGATGTTACTTCAATTTTTATGTTACATTGTCAATGTTTTTGTTAAAATTGGTAAAAATAAAACATATAAAATGTTTGTAGTTTGTTTGTACAGTATTTTACATATTACCTGCTCTCTTATTACATGTGTTTACAGTTTATGGTGTAAAAATGCTTTTTAAGAAGTTGTTTTATAGACTTGAAAAGGATTAAATTTTTTTTACATTGATTATAATGGGAAACAAGGTTTCGGTTTTCGAACAAATCAGTTTTCGAACAGCCTTCTGGAACGGATTATGGTTGAAAACCGAGGTTTGACTGTAATTTGAATGTTTTGAAACAAACCTCTCATTGATAATAGTACTTCTTTCCGACAATAAAGCATCGTTTTTGTTAAAATGCACTGTTCCAAATGATTGTATGGAGCAGTTTTTAAAGACATTTCTCAGGTTGTAAAGAACTTAAAAGAGACATTTGTTGAATTTGCAGCACCAGGAGTTTATATGTGCTGAAATCAAAAGTTAGTTCAACCTAAAGCATCTTAACAGGTGAGCTTACATTATAACATGGGACCTCTTATTTGATTAAGATTACGATTAAGATATCCTTTATTGTCCACCACTGGGGAAAGATTGAAGCCTTGCAAGTCTTGCATCCATTGAACTTCCTCTTATTACATGTGTTTACAGTTTATGGTGTAAAAATGCTTTTTAAGAAGTTGTTTTATAGACTTGAAAAGGATTAAATTTTTTTTACATTGATTATAATGGGAAACATGGTTTCGGTTTTCGAAAATTTCGGTTTTCGAACAGCCTTTTGGAACGGATTATGGTCGAAAACCGAGGTTTGACTGTAATTTGAATGTTTTGAAACAAACCTCTCATTGATAACAGTATTTCTTTCCGACAATAAAGCATCTGTTCCAAATGATTGTACGGAGCAGTTTTTAAAGACATTTTACAGGTTGTAAAGAACTTAAAAGAGATATTTGTTGAATTTGCAGCATCAGGAGTTTATATGTGCTGAAATCAAAAGTTAGTTCAACCTAAAGCATCTTAACAGGTGAGCTTACATTATAACATGGGACCTCTTATTTGATTAAGATTACGATTAAGATATCCTTTATTGTCCACCACTGGGGAAAGATTGAAGCCTTGCAAGTCTTGCATCCATTGAACTTCACTTTTTGCAGATTCTCTGCTTGAATTTGCAGAATTGTCTCCCCAAGCTGCTGTTTGGATGTGAAAATGAAATTTTAAAACTACGATTAGAATTTGGAGGTTTGTTAGAAAATCATTCAGATTATTCTCGAACTTGATGACTTGAAAATTATGCTGCGGCCATTTGCATAGACTATTTACAAAAATCAGGCAAAAACGTCATTTGCACAATAATTTTCAGTGTATTCACATTCATGCAGTTTTCATTTGGTAGGATGAAAATAATTGATTAAATTCAGGGTCCGGTGAAACGGACAAGGAAACATCACATTTGCAAAACCACTAATCTAAGTTGTACAGAGCAAATTTTCCATTTTGATTATGTTAGGCTGGCTACGCAAATTGAAACTATTCGGACTTCCGCCTTGGGAAAACCTTTGCAATTGGACTCTTCCAAATGTTAATTGAAGAGCTGCAGTGTAATAAATGAATTGCTCATTCCATGAGTGACAATACTGTGCTTGCTGTCTTATCACACTCTGAGCCCTCCCCAAACCAGTCACAAAGCCCAGGCTTTTAAAAGCACGAAACAATTAGCATCGTTAGCATGGCAAATCAACGCTAACACATTTCTACAGCGACCAAGGCAATTGTACATCAAAATGATAGACCTCCAACAACACAGATGCTAATCCTTGAGGTGCCACACAGGTGCTTAACAATCATCGTGCCATAAAATTAGCAATAGCGTTCTTCGATATGTTGAAAGACACTTCAGTGCTCTGAAGACTCCCCCTGGAGCGAAGCCTTTACTCCTAATGGCTCCTAATGGTGAGGAAGGTTAATGGAAGAGTGAAGTGAATATGCAGAAACGGAGGCGGTGGCAAGTTTGCCACATTAGAGACAATCACACACTCAAACAAACTCTCCCGCCTGAAATAAATGATGCTAACAAGTTACACCTTCCGGCCTGTTTGTCTTCATACACTAAAGCGTGATAATGATGGGGGTGAGAGTGTTGCACACAGAGAGACGAATGTGTGGAGAGAACAGGAATTTGAGCTTCTGAAACAAATCAATATTCCAACAGTGGGCGTGTGGTACAAATGGAAAGATGTAAGAGGAAATAAATGGTTGTGAGGTTACGAGGTTTGGTGCGGTAAATGAAGAGGGAGGATGGATTTCCATGTCGGATTGAGGATAAAATGCTGTTGATTGATTAGTTGTTGTCAAATACGTCTTACTGTGAAAAAATACTGGGTTATCACTTGAAATGCTGTTTTAATAAACCTTTTCACTGTAGCCAGTTTTACAACGCATGAAGTAGGACAGAGCAGAGGCTAAAGTGGCCATCATGTTCCTACATTTTGTGGCAGGGAACGAAATTTATTGTGAGACATTTACACCCCCAGCCCCCCTCGCCCCCAAAAAAAGCCACAGACACAGCTACAATAGTTAGAAAAAATATAATAATATATAATAATTTAAAAAAAACAATTTTAGTAAGGATCTGGATAAGGGTCGAAAGATTCTATTTGCTTCAAGGATGGACATTTTTATTAAATTGAATAATTGGAAGAAAATACTAAATCTATTGATTTTTTCTTTCTTTGATCAAAATTATTCCAAAATACGGGGGGTCAGTTCAGCAAGCAAAACAGATTTTTGTGACATAATAATTAAAAAAAAGATATTCATCGGAATAATGTTGCCATGTCAACTTTCTATTATTGAAGTAATTCTCTTTAGATGGTCCCTAGATTTGACGCCATGCCCCAATTAGTCATCGAGTGTGTCATCCACTTGAGAAAAAAAAAAAACAAAACAAAACAAAAAACAATTGCTGCCTCATAAAAACAAAGACAAGAGAAAGTTTGTGCATGTTAGTTCTGTTTCACCTAGTTTTGTTCCTTGGCATGAAAAAAAGGGTTTTACAAATAAATATCTATGTCATAATCAATGCCACCACTGTCTGTATTTAAGAAAAAAAGAGTGTCTGGTGAGTTAGATTCAAACTGTTGCAACATAAAAGGTCTTAGCCTTGCGTAGGTGATTAAAAATGTAAACACCGAAATATGTTATCCTGTTTTCTGCCCTTTGCAGCATCCTAACAAACTATACAAGCATGCATATGATTGTGTGCGTCTTCACAGCTTGTGCAGAAGGCGCGGACAAGATGTCACAATAGGAGCAGAAACACTAACACGCAGCGCTGCGTCTTCCGTGACTCTGGAGAAGAAGGTGACAGACGAGGGAGGTGAAGAGGACACGTTGTGAGGGAAAATAAAAGAAAAGACCTGGGGGAAGGGGAGAGCGGGGGGGTGAAAATGTGCAAAAGGATTGGGGAATTGGGAGCCGGGAAAGCAGAGGAAGCGAGTGTGCAGCGGCACATGATGGATTTTGCTCATTCGTTGGCTAGCTTTGCTCTCTCATCCCCTTGGAGAGCTGACCTATTCGTCAGACAGACCTCTGGACACGCTTGAGAGACACTGACTGGTGTGTATGTGTGTGAGCATGTGTGTGTTGGTCAATCCATTGCCAAGGCACGCACAATTTGACCCACTTCCCTCACTCGAAGGTCTGAACAGAGAGTGTGCGTGCAATGCTGGAGGAGTATGCCACATGCCCGCATGATCACGAAATGTTGTCAGTGACGACAATCGTGTCATGGTATGTTTGACGTTTTGTCTTTTCGGTGACACCTTTTCCAAACGAAACCTAAAGGATCAAATCTGTACACTTTGCTTTTCGGCATACACAGATGCTAAAAGATAAAAGATGTCGCACAAGACCATCATGCGAGACAGCATACTTTTAACATCACGGTCATACCATGCATTTGATACCCAACTTGGGCCTTCCGTGGAGACTTGATTTATGTATTCGCTTCTTAATACAGTACTCCCATTATTATATGACAATGACAGAAAATAAATCATGACTACAAGGGATCTCCCGATCTGATCACGTGATCGATCTGGTCCGATCACGTGGTTTTCACCTGGTCAAGTCAGGGATCGTTTTTCTTCATTTTACAAAATTGGCCACAGAGCAACCAAATAATCCAAAGACATAAATATCTTGTCAAATGGAGCAGTATTAGCATAATCTTACATTACACAATGTTACGTTTAGGTTTTTTTTTTTTTTTGGCAGGGCATAGCGACATATATTATATGTATTGACCACTAATGAATACTTAAATTGTGATATCACATAGTCATATCGGCCAGCCCTTGGTCAATGGCTGTATTTCGAGACCTGTTTGCTTTTATCGGCGGGGTTCTTTAAAATTCCAACACATCAGGCCCAAATCATGAGGGAATTGTGTTCAATGTTAGAGGTTGGCACGTTTTAAATGGCGTCAGCTTCGATCAGTGACCACATTCCATCTTCTCATAAATTTAATATTATCAACGCTACGGTTGCTAACATGTGTCAATCCAAATGCCAAAAGCAAATGGCCTGGGTCTACGTCACACTATTTATATTTGCTAATGAGACCGGGTTTAAACAGCTCAATGTGAAAACTAATTGCTCACAATCACATAGAATGACACCACCAATATTTCCTCTAAGCTGCATGCATGAGCAATTGTGTACTGCTCTCGCCCTCTCAGCACACGCACTGACTTTGGTGGGCACCACACACACACACACACACACACACACACACACACACGCACACACGCACACACGCACACACGCACACACGCACACACACACACGCACATGCAAATACACACACACGCTCATGCACACGCACGCACACGACATTTCTCCATTCATTCTTTTATTTCCACCCCTGTTTAATTTACCAACAGGACACCACACCATTCCCACTTCCCTTACGGTTTCAATAGTGTTATCAAGGGTGGACACTCAGGCGTTCTACTCTTACTTGAAGCATACATTGACACACATACAAGCACACGCACTACTGATGAGATGCCGCAGGCGATACGATGACAGCTTCATTCAGGAAGTCCAAACATGGTCATAGTTTATGAGCCCCGTGAATGCGGCTCTTTCACGTGTTTCAGAGGTCAGGTCAATGTTCATGTTTTATTAAATGATATGCTGTATTTTCATAAGTAGGTGGCTTGATTTATTATTTTTTTGTTTTTTTTTTTTGGTAACATGACTCATTCATGTAAGTTGATCTCAGGTTTTGGACCGTGGTCCAAGGAATGTTCAGGGAGCTTGTGTGAATGCTCAGACGCACTAAATATCAGAAGGGAACACTGCGCACCACCACTATACAGTCTACTGCACTTTGACATTCAGCAAAGAAAACATCTACATTCTATTGACATTAAATACAATCATTATGGCAAACATTTCCAACAATAACCAGAAATGCTCAGTTGCGGATAACCATAATCTAGTCCACTACCTAATGTTATAAGTAAACATTTTACGGAGAGATATTAAATAATATATTTCCAAGATTGCTGTGCACCCTTCCTCACTTTGTTTAGCTCAAGTATTCTTATCAGGCTTCACCACACCTTTCAACTATCTTTAATGCCATCCATCGCTCCTCCTCTAGAGTCATCACAAATCTAATCACAGCTCTGGCAGATTGCTACAGAAGATAAACAATAATTTCCAATACAGCACTGGAATATGTGGCTTCTTAAATCTTGTGAGTCTTCTGCAAAGTGAGCATCTCAAGGACTGACTCCACAAGTGTGTTTCTTTGTTTGGCTTTTTTTGTATTTGTATACAGTTATTAAATGTTTTATGCTGGCAGCAGTCTGTAATTATGATTTCACAAAAGATCATTTCCAATGATCTTAGCCTGCCACATTTTTTATGTTTGTGTTCATTTAATGATCCATCTCCTGCAGACCGCAGAACAATAAATAATAATTTCTCTGTGAAGGGCAATTCAAATTGACAATCTTTTTAGTTTTATCAAAGGAACAAAAACAAAAAATTTACCCTCTGTGCTGAGTCCAGGACTGGAGGTGAACTGAGCCACATCCACAATTTTGACAGCAAACTGCTGCCCCGTCTCTCTGTTGATGCATCTCCTAACCACACTGAAGGGACCCCTGAAGAAGACATTGAGAAAATGCTTGATTACAAACATGCAATAATGGCAGAAAACGATTTACTACATTGTGAAGAATACATGCAAACGCCTCAGCATCTTTTACACAGAAACCAAACAAGTGGGTAGGAGAAGAGAGTATCAGGTACCTTTAAAAAAGGGAAATATTTATGGGTCACCATTGGCAGTCCCACTCCATGTCAGTGCCGTTCTTATAGAACAGCAACACAGAAAGAAAAAAGAAGAAAGAAAAACTACAGCTTTTACAGGCACGATGTAATGGACTATTATTTCCGAAAGCAGCTGCTAGAACTCAGTGAAGTGGGTTGTGCCAGAACTCTGTGCACTTTCACTCACGATCAGAAAATTGGATTCTTTCAGTGCCAGCATCTGGCGTAGTTGATAAAATAGTCACTATTGGAAAAGTTAGTATTGTGTATCACACACCTATCCCGGTATTAAGGAATACTTTGAGATACAGGGAGCATCCTGTTGCATCTCTGAATTCAATTAATCATTAAATATGTGCCGTACACACATGACGATAATCTGGCCTAATATTAGAATCCTGGTCTGGTAATATGACAGATTGCTCTCACTCCTTGTTTCTGTTTGAAAACAAAAGGTGCGTAAATGTGGTTATTTTGGAGGATCTCTGTAGACTACAACCTGCCGTGGTGACCAGTTGACTCCCCACAACCAAAAAACACAAGACTACCATGTTATTTCGCTAAATAGGACGTCAGTGATTGTGCGGTGGAGCAGGCGTGAAGATATTTGTCCCGTTCGACGCTGGTGTTTCACGGCTCAGTAACGTGAGGTCACTGACATTTCAGAAGGCTGAGGCGCCACTCTGCTTGTTTGTGGCTCGTTGACATACCAAGAGGCTGACTTCTCCTCTAGTGAGGCCGCAACAGTCAATGGACTTTCCAATGGAGTAATACAGTATCCCATTCAGTCGATGGGGATAAACACTCAAGGACTAAAGATGGAGGGGATTTACAAGACAAGAGGGCTCAGGGTTCCAGCATGATGGAGTAAAAAATCACTCACAACAACGGGCAAAAGGGCTTAAAATGGCCTGATGGTTCGATGGAATTCAATGTAAGTCACCGCATAAATTACAAATAAGCGACGCAATCGCCTGGAGGACAAACGATCAGACGACAAATGATATTAGAAACACACACATCATGCCATTCATCTCTTCCAGCTCTTAATTACCAGAGTGTGCCCCGGCATGCATTGGGAGGCATTGTGCTTATCAGCAAGTACACAAGCTGCATTGTGAGTATACACATTTCCGCCTGACGTGACGCTGCCATGAAGCTATTTGTAGAAGGATAAGAATGGGCTTTATGTTCTAGAATCTTTCTGTGTGGTCATATCAGCCTCGGGGAGCTAACTGGGACATACAACTGTGTATGGAGATTCAGTGTTAGACTCATTCAATAGGGGAAGTGGGACAGAAATGTGCTGGCCCTTTAACTGCCTGATCGTTAATGTCTATGTGCCTTTAATGGGAATTCATTTTACATGCTGCTTGTGGAAAGACAAAATGCAACAGCAGCTGCCTTGTTAGTCATAAGACCATGCATAGTGCATTCCCTATGTTTGCGATGTGTCATCCCTCCTGTTTGTTGAGGTTAGAATCACAAAATGAACGACAATAAAAAAGCAAACTAGCGCACACTGTAGGTGAATCCAATCTGGTGTTGGTGGACGAAGATACTATTCCTGTCTCAGCACACGTATAGTGTATCATGTCACTCACATCATTTTCCAGAACAGCACACAAACATCATTACAAAGCAACAATTCGGAGCGGAGTTCCCCAGGGAAATATCTAAGGCCCATTCATTTATTTTTAAGTTGATGAAATAGCCCATCAAATATTTTTGAGGTGAACTCTAACATTTCCAGGATCATTTAGAACAGAGCAGACCCAACAAGTCCTCTCTCAGTTCCAACACCAGTGGTTTCTCAACACACATTTTGAGTGGAGTTCCCCAGGGAAATTTTCAGGTCCATTAATTTTCAACAGAGGTTGAAACCTAAAGCCCAACAAAAATTTCTGTGATTAACTGGAAGGCGAGAAGCCCCCTCTCTTGGGTCCACCATTGGTGACATGTGCAAAAAAATCCCACATGCTGCATAATCTTGGAGAAAGAAAAACTGTTATAGCTGCAAAGGGGGAACAGCACCATCTTTACCTTCAATTTTTAGCTCAGGTATAATTATGTCCATATATTCACATTAGTGACTCTCTAAGGTTTTGGATACAAGCAGCGGTCCAGTCTTTATTTGTGATTTAGTGGTTGAGAAAAACGGGAGGGGTTTTCTTTGTGCAAAAATACAGAGTGGAGGAACAGATGGCAATCAAGCTAAAGCTGCTTAGCATCAGAAGGGTGAGCTGGGTCGGCACTATGCCCAACCGCGACACATGCACAAACCGCATAGACATACAGTCATTGGCCACTTCAATATGCACGCCTGCGCAAATAAATGGGATCCAATACAAAATCGACTCAGTGTGTACATGGCACATCCATCCATTGCTCTGCCAAACTATTCATCAACCATTCAGCAACAAACGCCGAGGACATGAATACGAATGATTGTTACATTTGCAAAAATCAACACACTCTGTCAAACCTGGACTTGTGGTGACATTGATCGGGAATAGAAGTGATGAACTAACTATTGGTGCTATAAAAGGGCACACTCATATGGGCTTTTATTAGTAATGTGGTCATGGCCATGCTGTTATCTCGCCAGTCCAGTGCGACCGCCTTTGCAAACCCCGGACACAGGGAGGAAAATGTCACACTTCACTTGCACGCAGTTTAGACCCAACCACCACCACCTACACGACCTGTGGGATGAAGTCAAAGGACGAATGGCAAAACTAGTCGTGTTTTGGGAAAAGTGCGGGTGTTTCAACTTATTTGAAATGAAGCGTTTCAATTAAGAATGTGCAATTGTGTTTGAGTCAGCAAGAGGAGCAAAACATCGCATTTAACAGAGAATGAAATGACATTTTGGCCATTTGTAAGCATGGCGAACAAAAACGGAAAGATCAACTGTGCACAAGCTTCCTTGCGGCACAGATGTGGCCGAACAGCGCTTCTGGAGTGTGAAATGTAAACGTCGCTCAAGATCAAGCATTGACCATTGCATCGTCATCATCATCATCATCTTGCGACACAGACTGGGCGGATTATTTTCATGTACCGGTATTTGACGAATGATGACCAACAAAGAAGCGAATCAAAGAAAACGAGTCAATAATCTAATAAGCGGAAAAAATGTCCATTGGCGAGAATATGTTCTGCTCACTGAGAAGGAGAAAAAAAAAGCGACTGGCCTCTCAATAACTTCATTTACTCAGCTTTGGACGCAGCCAATCATATTGTGCCCTGCTTGGAAGTTCCCTCAAGAAAGAAAAGAAGAGATAATTACCGGTGACAGACAGTACAGTATTTGCAGTTCCTGAAACCTTGAATTTTTAGAACCATGGTAAACCGTCAAACCGTGAATCAACGCATGCCTACATGGAAGTGGCAGTTTCTTTACAAAGTCACATAACCAATTGTGGGCCTGGCATGCTATGACGTTTACAACCGGCAATGTTTGTCCACAGCCGACTGTAAGTGAAACTTTTCAAAAACTATTGAGAATGGATTTTTAAATTTATTTTTCTTTTTGGTCGTAAGCTTCATTATAATTTTTATTCAAAACAGTTAATGACAAATGTGGAACACAGCACAGTTGGTGCGCTTGTGCTGCTCGATAGAATGAGTTTATAAACGATTCATCGGGAAATTGAACATTTACCATCGTGCTATGGAGTACAGCGAAGATACTAATAATAAATACTACATACACCAAATTTCAGCTGATGAAAGGTTTTCAAAAGCCAGCTTTGTATAATATAGGAGGAGAAGCAGCTGGTGTATGTGTGGAGCATTTTTTGAAAAAACAAATTGACCACTGCTGGTCTGGCATGTGTAGGACTCGACAAAAGCACACACATCTTTTGGTTTGTTGTTACTTGGTTGTTGCCGAGTAAACCTTCCTTTTAGACCTTTTTTTCATCTTAATAACAGGTCCAGACCATGAGGTCCAGTTAGGCCGACTTCTCAATATCCCTCCCACAGTACAACGATATGAGACAGCTGGAGAGTTTGATGGGTGGGGGGTGGGGTTGGGGTTGGGGAGAAAAAGTGTCAGTGAAAACGCAGTCAACTCAAGCAGCGGAAATGGGCGTCTTGGAAAAAGTGGTGGTTATGTGGAGGAGGCTTTCTGGCTTTGACGAGAGCTCAGCTGCACACAGCGTTAAGCCATTAAAGCTCTGAATGGAAGTCAGCTGCATGGGGGCCCGTTCTGATGACGCTTGCACTTTAGTAGCCCCCCCTACTAAAAGAGCAGGAAGTGAGAGGGAGCGCAAGGGAGAGAAGTATGAGCAGAATGAAAGCAGAGGAGCCTCCACTTCTTTTAGTCTTATCCAACATTAACAGAAGCTATAATAGTAGTTTTAGTCAAGGATGTAGCTGCTATCTCAATGCTGAAAGGTCATGCACACCATCGAACGAAATACACTCCAGTGTCAAAGAGCTGTCCATAATAATAACAATAATAATAATAATAATAAAAAATCCAACCGTTAGCTCCAGCAAGTTGTTTGTTTGTTGCTTTGCTCCCCATAGGACTCAAGAAGGTAACCATGACAGAACCAAACCCACAAGTACGGGCTAATGTAAATTAAGGGTGCGCAGCATATCACCTTTGAGCGTTTAAATGAATGCATGAGGTAGCAGAGTAAAAGTTATAAATGACCTTTACTTGCTCACTTCATGATCATAAGCACTTAAGGACCAAGTAGTTTTACTCCATGAACTGCAGCTGACCTGACAAGCGGGAGGAGTCGCTGTGGCCTCCGACCTTACAATGTGTCTAAGCACAACCAACCTTGGGTCAAGAAAATGTGGCTGAACACTCACTACGGAATGTTTGAATTCCCCGCAAGTGTAACATTTGGGAATTTACAAGGGTATCAAAAAGATGGGGTGCCCGGTACTGCATTGTTGTATGTATAAGTGTAGTAAAAAGCGATTTGCAGCAAAGTGCCTGCATTCCCCTCGCGCGTGGCATCAATCACACTGCATCTCATTTGGTAAATGTCAGTTGTGTTTACGACACTGGCACAGACACACACACGATGGACAACATGCCTCAGCGTTCAAGAAATGAGGAAACAGCATGTTCCACCAAGCTTCGATACACATCTTGATATATTTTAGAGTGGAACGTCTCGATTCGGTTCAATTTGGTGCGCTTGCATCTTTTAAATCACAAAAACGATTTCCTGCTTCATATGGGTTTTTGTTACACGCCTAGCTTTGACAGTACAAGTAGAAACAGAGTTGCACAACTCCAGTGAAGTACCACGTTGTGCTGCGACATGCTGGGAAGTGCTCAGGTCGCTACATCTTAAGAGCAAGAAGATGCAAATAAGTTCTCTTATTGAGCCGCACTTCTAGTCGTTCTCACAGCGCAGCAAGAAAACATGCCTGAACGTTTGCTGCTCCATGTGTGTGAGTTAAAATATCACGTTTGAACGTTTATAATTAACCGTAACATCTGTGGAAATTCCCATTAGTGTCCCGTCTACGGCGTTTAGAGTTACATGCAAGCATATTAATAACAGTTTTTTTTGTAGCCATAGTATGAATAACCTGAAATTGACATTTTCATCCTGAAGCAGCCTCAACTAGTAGTCCTTCGCATTAATCAGTACCCAAGAAGTAGCTCGCAGTTTCAAAAACTTTTGTAACACATCAATCCCTCTCGAATGATATTGTTTAATTCTTGCTTATTTGGTTTTGTTAAATCATGAAACAATACCAAATAAACAACAAGTGGTTAGCAAAGAGTAACAAGGGGAAAAATGATTCTGCTACAAACTTGAAAATGAAAAGATTTTTACTGACAAGTTGGAAGCACAGGGCTGCCAAACAAAAGTGATTTGAAGTTTAGAAATTTGTCACATCTACTGAATTTCTATATTTTTAAAATGATGTCAAGACAATGACTGTGGGACAGTTATTGCAGAAAATATGTCAAAGAATAAAAAGAATACGGTAATAGCATATAATGATGAGAATGCAGTCATACAAAGGTAATACATGCACATTGAGCATTTGGGGGGCACACGTAGTGTATTTCGGAGCACACCCAACCTTTATTCCTTGCCAGATAAATCTCCGTCTCCTTTTCTTCCTGCCTAGATTAGATGTTAATTTTCCCTGGGTCTCTCTCAATACTGCTATTGTATTTGTCTTTTGTGTTGTTGTTATTTTGTTGGTTGCTCATATTTTTTTTTCTTTGGTCTAATTGTGCAGAGATGTGTGTGTGTGTGACAATATCCCTCAAGGGAATAAAGTATCCATCCATCCTTCCATCCATCACAGAAAACAGAGCCAAGACAATAATCTGACATAATTCACCCTAATAATTCACCGCAGTACATCCGTCTGGACCCTTCCCTGCATGATTACAGTGCAGTTTACATTATCCATATTACCGCCGATCATGTCACAACTGCAATGCCCAAGGCAAGGAAAGGCAAGGCAGCTTTATTTATGGTCACATTGCATACACAAGGCATCTCAATGTGCTTCACACAAGCAAACACCTAGAAACATCTTCAAACACAGTTAACAACATTCAGAAGCAAAAAAGAGAAAACAAAAGTAGCCTACAAAAAGTACTAAATGAATGTACATTGACAACATTAACAGAAAACTCCAAAACATTTAAATGTAAATTAATCATCGAAGGCGGAATTTTTAGTCAGTGCAAAATACAAGTACAATTTTTACACGTACAAATGCATTAATCATGTGCAAATGTATTTTTTTTCCATTTGCACATATCTTCATTATGCTTCTCTCCTCTTTTTTTGGTTATCACACCAAGGAGTCACAATCCAATTGTGCTCTATATTGACAATACTTTTCTATTCTGTTGTACTTTGCAGCGGACAAGTGACACGAGGTATCTAAAATGAGTCAACGTCATTTCGAGTGCTGAGCGTGTGAACAGACAGGAAATACCTAAGGATAGGAGAAACACACAAACAAACAAAAGAGCCACAATTAGCTTGATGCTCCATGAATTTTATTCAGCTATTTTCCTGCAGCGTCCCATTGCCTGTATTCCATTTCTTTCATTCCTGGTGGCACTGTGCTTATGTAAGGAAACAGAGCCGGGGCGGCTTATTTACGTTCCCATGGGGATTAAGGAAGCAGCCAGGACAAGGCAGCACCTGCGATGCTCGCTCACAGTGTGCGAATACAGTCCAAACACACACCTACAGTTATACACACATATGTACAGGAGAAGGTGACAGTCTTCTATGCGAGTCAGCTGCACATTAGAAATTGTAGGCCTGAACACAATACGTTCTACAATGCTGGTTAACCTAACCTAGATTCTGAAATTATTTTTCCCAAAGCAGTGACTGAAATATGAAGAACTTCCACCAGGTGTGCTGACATCAACATAAAACAAACGCCCCTCTGAAAGAGATGCTGTCAGTTTTTTTTTCCAAAGAGAAAAAAACCCAGCATGAAGTCTAATTATCACAGTTAAGCGACACTATTGTTAAAAGAACCATATCAGCAGCAGCGACCGTGAAGTGTTTCTCAAATAAAAACAAAAGTGTGAAGAGATGAGTTAACCTTCCATGAGAGTCTGATTCCCCCCACATTTGTCTGCATTTGTACTTTTAATTCGTTTTAACCCTTTCATGCACCTTGTAACCTGATAACATGATAAGCTGTCCACTGTAGTAATGGCTATCCCCGAAAGTGTTAAACTGCAATTTTACGTGACAAATGTTAAGACTGTCAACATTGTTACGTATAGTATTACTCTTAAAATGTGCACAACAGATGAATCCTCCCATTTGTAGTTGCGTAAATAATTGTCTATGGCCATAATTTGTGAAAACACTCGCAACAAAAACGACTAGAGAAAGACAAAATACTATGAATCGAAATCAAATGACACTTGCTGATTAACTTATTGACTTGTGAAAGATGAGAAAACCACTTACAAGCAAACAACACACTCTTTCTCTCTCCCCTTGCGTAAATAATTGTCTATGGCCATAATTTGTGAAAATACTGGCAAGTGTGAAAACCACTTACAAGCAAACAACACACTCTCTCTCTCCCCTCGTTCCTATCAACACTTTGCAGTCAACACACTTGAAACATAATTTCACCCCTTTTTTTCCCCCATTCGACACAGCAGCAAAGATAAAGGAAAGAGGATAAACTGTAATTAAAAGAAAGAAATTAAGCAGAGAGGAAGGAACATGGGTGACCCCCCCCCAAAAAAAAACAACAAAAAAACAAAACAGATGGCTCCAGGTGCAGAGAACACGGAGTGAGGGTGGCTGAGGATGAACAGTTGTGACAGAAAGTCCCACTGTGGTCTGTGAGCACAGATTCCTCCTTAACCTCCCATTCAAACTCCCTGTGGAACCTTTGCTCCACTAGTAATTCTCAGACAAGGCCTGAAGCATTGGGACCACCTCCCGAAGAACTCCAACATGCTCCATGCACTCAGTCTTCCTTATTATTACATACTGTATTTTTTCATGTGCCGTAGTGACCACAGACAGTGATTTACTGCATTCAACTGAACTGAGTACCTAAGGTGCATACTAGTATTAGTTTTAAGATGTCCATTATTTACTAGTATGACTTAAGGTGACCAAACATTCCAGTCCAAAAGGGACACTCCCGGTTTTGAGCCTTGTGTCCCAAGTCCCAGTGAATTTTGCCAGCCCCATTGTTTGGTTCGATGTATACTAACCTCCCGTCTCAGCATCACGTTTTTTTTTTGTTTTTTTTTGTCATTAATTACAGCAAAAAGACATCTGTGTTTGCAACGTCTCTTTTGTCTTGCTCCCGCCCTTCTCCGTGCATAATTGCTCTCCCTCCGCTTTCTGCTCGCCAAGAAAAAAAAAACATTCATTGGAGGCATTAACTTCAAAGAGGTGACTCGTTCAATCAACTCCGCCCGCAGCCAATCATATTGTGCCCTGCTAAGACATCTCATTAAAAAAAGAAAACAAAAGCTCATTACTGATGACAGACAGTATTAGCGGTGATTGAAGCCTTGAGTTTTTAAAACTACGGTAAACCCTCAAAATGTTAATCGACCAATGCCTACCCTGGAGTGGTCACCCGTCAAGCACAAAGCACAAGGAGACAAACGATTCACAAGTGTGAAGGAATCCGGAAAATGAACCACTACAAAGTAGTGGTGGTGTAGTGACTACAACATCAGTGACTTAAAGGAAACCTAATGACCTAAAAAGCCTGTTCTATTCTGGGTAAAGTGCTGCGGAGTGTGCATGCGTCCCATGCCAGAGACGTTTACTTGCTTGTCTGTTGACAGGGAGGGAAGGCATCAGGAGTGCATTTCCTGCCGCCGCCCACGCAGTGGTGCCGAATGAGTGGCCAAGTCGTCCGGTGGCTGAGAAGAGGGGACTTCATCTCTCAACTCTGCACTCATCCCCCTGACTCCGATGCTCAGTGGCACGTTTAAAATGAAGCAATATTGTGAAGGATGCGTCAATTAACCCAGATTCAGTCAGCATGAATCATCCGGGAGAAAATATGTGTTCATTGATCTATGTGGCCCCAAGTTTGTGTAAATGTAGACGCTAGATCAGTGTATCTGAATTGCCTACATAATGTGTGTAGCTTAACAGTCAATGAAAATATGCCTAATAATGCCATAGTTTTAAAATGCTATTAAACTAGCCACAAGAAATGCCCTTCAAATTAAACCTTATTATGAGCGGAGATCACAGGATGGGAATTTTTTTGTAATTACCTTATTTTTAAGCAACTAAAAAAACTAACAAACTAACATTGGATAATTAATCTTTTTTTTTTTATCTGTTCCTTGACAATGAAAGCAATAATCACTGTCCAATAACAATGTCATATGACACACCAGATGCTGGTGCTGACGTCCTACAATCCAGTGATTCCCAAACTCTGTGCTTAGAATCATTAAGTGTACTGTGGGAAAATCCAATTTCACTTAACTGACCCAAACATTCTATCCTACAAATAAAGTACCTTGGTTCATCTCTCTCTCTCTCTCTCTCTCTCTCTCTCTCTCTCTCTCTCTCTCTCTCTCTCTCTCTCTCTCTATATATATATATATCTTTTTTTATTTATTTATTTTTTGTGGTAATGTCTAATTGACGTTTTGTTTTATTTTGCTACCCATTATGCTGAGAACGTCTCCTAAATATGCATTGTTTGACAAAATACTGTCAAGCATCCCTATTCATTTAGCATGAAGACTAAATTGTGACAGTTTGAGTGGATGCCTAGGCCAGGCAGTGCCTGCAGCACAGACATCACAAAAGTGACCAAACGGTGCACGGACGTGAGAGTGGAACCATTTTTTGTTTGAATGAACACTAAAAGGTCTCAAGGAGGGAGAAAAAATACATCAGGCGAGCACCAATGGTGAAGTACAAAAGTGAGATGATGATAAAACAGAAGAGCGTAGGGTGCTGCCAAAACGGGAGGAGCTGTATGAAGTGTTAAAAAGCAGGGAGTGGAAAAAAGGCCAGAAGAAGGGAAGAAAATCCGACAGTCCAATCCCTGAGTGTTTTGGGGTTTTGAGCCAAGAGTGAGATTTGCTGCCGGATGCTTTTTCAAGACAGTCTGCGAGGAGGTCTACTCTGGATTAACTGCTGATTTGTTGCCTATCTTTGGACTAAGTACCCAATCAGCCATCTTCTTAAATGTACACAACTAACTAAGGAAAGATTCCTCAACTCAATATTGTTGTTGACCCACATCATTTATCCATATGTTTATGTTTATATGTTGGACACGTCACACACATGATTTTGCACAACAATTTGCCATCTATCGGTCAAACACACTTTTCATGAATGGAGAGCCTCAAGGAACAGTTTTAGGTCCATTGCGTTGTAATGTATATATTTACAAGCCAATCAACCATTGTTGAATGTGTGTTTGTTCATATTATGTGCAGTGCTGTGAAAAAATGCTTTTTCTTTGCATTGATTCTCCACTTTAATTTTTAAGATCATCAAACAAATGTAAATGTACCAAATAAAGATTACAAGAGCAAAAAAAAAAAAAAAAAAAAAAAAAAAAAAAAAAAAAAAACCCAAAAACAAAAAACAACTGTTTTAAAATTGTGATTTCATGTATTCAGGGGAAATAAATGTTTTCAATGCTACCTGGACCTGTGTGAAAAGGTATTTGGCTCCCTTGTTGAATCATGAATCAACTGCAGCTAATCACAGCTTTTGCAGGGTTTCCCACAGGGCTCTATCAGCCTGGCAGGCCACCAGGCTTTTCTTGCCCCCCTCTACCGGGGTATGCCAGGGCATTTTGGTGCACCCAGTTTGGATGCGCAGGCGCCCAAATTTCACAATGTGGCAAGAGAAGAGAATTATAAGTCATACATGTACAACAGGTCAACGTCTCCTCCACTCAAAAAAACATTTTTAGAAATATTGAAGTATGTGGTAAAAATTTTCACAAGTGTGGACGTGTTTATTTTTGCGCTCACATCATTAGTGTATCAGTGGCATTTAAAAAAACAACAAATAATCCTATCGTTTATCTGGTTAAATATAAAATGTGTTGTAATGACAGGCCTACCAATAAATAATGCAGATACAGTATGATTATTAAAGTAAAATATCTATTATGAAGCCGGTCGGCTTCTCTCCCACCAGTCTCAGTAACTTTTCTTGAGGAAACCGTGTATTGGAAAGCATTTTCACTGACAACATCTGAGCCCGATTGCCTCCAGACCTGTTCAATCGAGAAATCGCAGTAACAGAGCCTGTCTGACAAAATGAAATTGGACAAAAGATCTCAAAAAGCCCCAACAAAATGCCACAATCCAAAGAAAATCAATAACAAATGAGAAATAAGGTAACTGACATCTATTAGTGTGGAAAGGTTGACAAAGACATTTCTAAAGCTTTCGGACTCCAGCGAAGCATGATGACAGCCATTATCTGCAAATGGAGAGAATATGGAACAGTGGTGAACCTTCCCAGGAGTGACGAGTCTAAAAAATGACCGCAAGAGCAGAGCGATGACTTGTGCAGGAGGTACCAGAGGAACCCAGGACAACATCTAAAGAACTGCAGGCCTCAACATACAAGATGGAATGCAATTCCATTGCAAACCAAGGACTCCTGTGCTCGGGTTACCTCCCACAACCCATAAACATGCGGATTAGGTTAACCGAAGACTGTTGTGTGTGAATTTGAATGTGAGAGGTTGTTTGTCTGCATGTACGCTGCGATAGACTAGTGACCAATTCAGTGAGCACTCTTTAAAAGTCAGCCATGGTATGTTCCAGTTACCCACTGCCTTAATGAGTACCATTGCCACAGGAAATGGATTGATAGCTGGATGAACCCTCGAGCCCCGAAAACGTTTTATTCCATATTAATTACCTTCATTTGGAATGACCTGGAGCCTTTATACGTTAGTTCATATCTGCTAATTTGAATAGAACTTACTGTTGAAATTGCAGTGCTACAGTCATAATAACAGATCACTTTGAATGTGATGAGGTCCCCATTGACTCACCGTCTGGCTCATGTCAGCGTCTTCCGTTGCACGTATATGTGATCCACTTCTACGACGTTAATGGCGCGGCAGCCCCATTAGCGCCACGCGATCATCCCACTGCTAAATCATTCATAAACTGCAGGGCCGTTGCTGGATCAAAGTTTGGCCATTAAGCAAGCATTGGAAGACAAGTGGAGACAACGCCTTTATGGGCGTACAGCCTGCAGCCCCACTGTGATCTGTCAATTAGAGGAGGCGCGAAGGGCTTGCTAGCATGCAAGTATCCATGTGCTGTATTCCACAGAGAGTGCTAAACAATCTGAGCTCTGTAATAATGTGCTGAGATTACAAGTGAAGAATTGTGAAGGATGGATTGCATGTTGGCTGCGCAGGATTGAAGGGCGCTGGAGCCTGTCCAAGGTTGTATGAATAACGGATGGATAGAACATGCGCTATATTTACAGGACATAATGCAGCTGGCATTAGCGAAGGCTGTAGTTACACTGCAGGTTTAACTGCCCAATTCTGAGTTTGTGTTAATTTTGTATTCTATAGTTATAATTGCATATAAGTTTAAGTATTTCAAAGTAAGCACACAATAGCACACGGATAATACATGTTGTGCATACATTAAACATGACATAGTTTAAGCACTTTCAAGGTTTAAGGCTTTTCTCTTAGTTTCACAACGGAGGTTCATAATATTTACTGCATGCGTTAGCAAAAGACTGGACAGCAGGGGTGCCAAATTCATTTTTGTCGCGGGCCAGATTTTAGTTACAGTTTCCCCTGGAGGGCCGTTATGACTGAAACCATATAAAGAAGTCAAGAATAATGGTTTATTCACCTATTATTTAAGTTACTGTAATGTGGGGTTTGGTAACACGAAAATGCTTATAGTATCACCCTTATTTATTTCAAATGAGAATTTGAATTTTTGGTAGTGAATTTAGCAAGCATCATGAAGGTTGACATCTTTGATTTGCTTTCGCGGGCCACATAAAATGATGTGGCGGGCCTGATTTGGCCCCCGGGCCTTGAGTTTGACACCTGTGCTGTACAGTAATCTCTCGTTTTTCGTGGTCACATGGTGCTGCCTTTGGAGCTCGGGGAAGATTATACTTAGAAGAAAATGAAGGGGGGGGGGGCAGAGAACTGACCAAGGACAGCAATGCGTCAGGCTGCCATGGTGCACCTTGGTCAGCTACGCATACGCTAACAGACAACTGAACTGAACATATTTGGGCAGCAGGGAAAGGATCCCTCACATAGCAGCCAATTGCCCGGTACGAGAAGGCAGCTCACTCGGAAGGAAGTTGAGAAGTAGAGAGCTTGAACTTAAATTTTGGCAGAAAATGATCCAGCGGAGGAATTTATTATTTTTTTAAAGGTATAATTTCTTTTGGTGTTTCAGTTTTCAGCCTTATTCATTTTCACTTTCAGTCAAGCGTCACCTGACTGTTAGTATATAAATTTAGCAACTCGCCCATTAGGCCTAAAATAATTGCCGCTTGAAGTGTCCATTTTATTTTGGAAACTATCACACTGTAGACAGATATCAGTTGTTTTTTTTTTTTCCAGCATGCGCCATTAGGATGCTGCGAACATTCATCAGGTTCTTATTTTGCACAACTATTGATGGGAATAAGGCACAGGATTGTTTTTCCGAATTAATGAAGTGGTGTATTATGGAAAAAAGAGATGGATGATTACCAGTTTAGCATTCTTCACTCGCTCTAATTTGTTGGCTCTCGGCCTCCACCATTTCCAGTCCAGCGCCACATCATGGCCCAAGAAGAGGGGAATCATTAAAAATTATGCCAGTAATAAAGAGCCCGAGAGGGCTCCAAAGCTGTCATTGCGGTTCAAATCAACAAGATTCAGAAGAGCAAGGGATAAAAAACGAAAACTGGTCATCTTACTTGCTTGGGTGCAGGGATGTCCTGCACGAGCAGACAAAGCGCCTATTTAAGCTGCAAACAAGTCACATTGGGATATTCACAGATGATCCGCCTTCACCTCAACGTGACTGAGATGACCACACACCATCATGATGCTCCAAGAATGGCTCAGGAAATTGAAATAAAAACATTTCTGTGCTGAACAAGGCTGGCCATTACATTTTTTAGTGAGAAATCAATGAAAATGATCACTCCAGCCGGTAACACGTTCAAAGGGTGCTCTGCATTTAGTATAAGATTGTCTTTTCAAAAAAGACTGATTGATCATTTTGGAGTTTCGGACATGTCAAATGAGTTAAAAAGTACCTTCCTTCATGAGAGTAATTGAGGTCTGTAACTTTTGTTTTCTTAGAGTTCCAGTCAACTATTAAAGGGTAATACTTGGTCTAAAAAACTGGTATCAGTGCATGTATTATTAGTATACAGGTATTTATTATTAGCGGTAAGTAGGGCTGGGCGAATTCAATATCGATATGACTCGCGATAGACACGTGATCAAGATCAACATATGTTCGATAAATTTGTTCGATACGTATTGTGCATCTTGTAGGCAGAGACTACAGTGTGGCTTTAGATTTGTGCCACAACTGCAAGCACATCAGAGGGAGATTTTGAGCACAAAAGCGCGTTTTGAGCGTAGCCGAGTGGCCAAGTTGCTCGTCGGCTGACATCAAGGAGAAGTTGAACCAATGAAAAAGTGTGCTAACGCACACACGTTATGTGTTGTAAACATGCAGAATGGCCGAATGTCGTTCAAATAAATTACTGGTCGACTCAGTACAACTCTTGCAATATGATTCGATTTTGTGCATATTAACCGGATTAAACACCTGCATATGAATACGATAATGTAGGAGTAAATGGAGTTCTACCGTGGCGATAATGACCCCGCCAAAAAGATGATGTCGTCAACGCTCATGCATGTGACCCCAAGAGAGTATTAAGTTTGCTACGCTTCCATTGCATGAAGGTTTATGTAACTATCAGCAATAATGCTTTGTCTGAATATGAATATTAATATATTAATGAAAGGTAGTCTATATTATTCTGAATTTGATTGTGAATTAAAATTTACCTGTTTAGCAGCTCTTGCTCCTGAAAGAATTTCTCTATGAAATTAGTCCATGTCTACTGTGTGTGAGTGTGTGCGCGTGCGGATTGAATGTGTGTAGTGGTGGTCAGCACATCATCCCGCCTGGTCATATCCTCCCGCCTCATACTGCAGTCTATAAAAGTTAATGATCACGGTGAGCCGGGGCCCGTAACGCACGCTTCACCTTGCGTGCGTCGCATTGCCTGTCCTTATTGCAGATGTGTGCACGTCATCTTCCTCACACACACACGCACACGCACACACACACACACACACACACACACACACACACACACACACACACACACAGGGAAGCGTTCAGCTTCACATGAGTCAGAAGGGCAGGATAGAAGTTTCCTCGTTGTCTCCTCGCATTTCACACACACTTCAATGGTGAACCTTCTTACGTAACACTGCTCCCAAACTTCCGCTGCAAGCTTCAGTGATGTGTGTGCGTGAGTGTGTGTGTGTGTGTGTGTGTGCCCGTGTGATTCACTGGGCCACGAGGATCATTTCACTCATCAGTAATCACTGGCTGAAGAGACGTCCCGCACTTTTAATTCTCAACCCCGTCCATAAAAAGAGGACAAGGAGACATAAAACGACGTAATGAGAACGAGTGGGAGTGGACGGTCAACCGCTTCAGCACTGTGGGGACACAGGCTGCTGGTTAAATACACCTACATGCATAACTGTCTTTACAGCCAGTCTTTCTTGATTACGAGGGATTTATTTGAGATCCACCCGAGATCGGGAAAAATCTGCGAGACAGAGAGACCATCTAGAAAACATTTTTAGAATGGTTTTACCCTACCACACCCCTTCAAACCAATTAAGACACATCGTTTAACGTGTTCCTAATTGCCTGTTCTCACGGGCTCATTTGCACAGTTCTCAAAATACTCGCTGCTAGATAATGTTCACTGACACAGAAAGCAAGAGAGTCAAATGGTGTATATTTAATAGATGGTCAGTACTTTTGGGGCCAATCACTGAGTTTGAATGAACTGATCACCAACCCGATCAGATGATGGAGCAATATGCCTGTTGGGGGTGCTGACGGATATTCTTTGCTCACACAACAATAAGTGAAAATGAATAGCGGGCATAAGTGCTCTGCTTCAGTGCGCACACCAGCAAACTTCTTTGATTGATTTTAATTGGGTTACGACAAAGGCAAAGATATTCATATAATTGTATCGTATTAAGATGCTTGATACAATGTAATTACCGTATTTTCTGGATTATAAATCACATTTTTTTCATAGTTTCGCCGGGGGTGCGATTTATGTGTGAAATTATTAACACATTATTATATCATTTCACATGCTATTTTTACATTAAAATGCAAGAGGGCGCTCTAGGCCTGTGTTGATAAGTCAAAGAGGAAGCGCTGCATCTTCTAACTCCGGAGTTGGCGGAGTCGTTTAAATCCGACAGCCAGGATTTCATTGGATTTAGTGATTAGGAGTGACACTGATGGTTTGGTAATCTTGTTAGCATATTCTTTATGATATAGTTACCTGAATAATTTTTAATATGTTACGTGAACATACCAGGCACGTTCTCCGTTCGTTGTTTATGCGTCATGTAACGTTAGCATATCGTACACTTATTCAGCCTGTTGTTATCATTTTAATTTTTATTGTAAATTGCCTATCAAGATGACATTTCTCTTCTTAGCGTTGGATTTTATCAAATAAATTTACCCCCAAAATGCAACTTAAAAAATGTTTTTTCTTTTTTATTATGCATTTTATGGCCGGTGCAACCTATACTACGGAATGATTTATAATCCGGAAAATACGGTACTACAAGTTAAGGTATTACGAATACACCGGACCAGTCCTGTTTCTGACAGGGCCAGTACAACTTGGCTCATGGTGGCTCAGCTGGGTAACGACACATAAAGGCTTAATGACGGACACTGTCTAATTGTGTTTGCTGCCAGGCCTTTTATACCAATTTCCATTAAGAACTAGAACCAGGTGAATTTCCTTTTCGCTTTCGTAAGAAACCATTGATTGAGACCCAGGAACCGAGAGAGAATCACCAGACTGACTGGAAGACAACCCTGATGTTGAGGCAGACAGGCAGACACATTAAAGTGGAGAGAGTGGATCTAGTTATTCTAAGAAGTGAGAAAGAGCTGTGCGTGGAGATGTCCCTCTGGAAATGCAGCAGCGCTAACAGATGTCACATTACTGGCCGACACTGATCTGATGTGCAAGTGAGAGAAAGTGAAAAGAAAAGAAAACACTTTTTTTTCAAGTGCTCAATGCATGAATAAAAACACACTTTCTCTAGTGTTCCTTAATTAGACTCCAACTGTGTTGGATTTTCCCCTTTGTGTTCCCTTTCAATCTTTAGTCAATCTTTATTTGTTTTGTAGTTGTCTGTTTGAAGGCTTCTGCAAAATCGAAATAGCTTGAGGGTATAAAAACAAAAACAAAAGCAATAAAATACATACAAATGGGGGCCCGCAGCTAGCCTGCGGATTAGCAGCCAACATCCCATTGCATTTCAAAATTGTAACCCTGGGTGAACCTCTTTCAACTGTTCAGACAGCCATCACTTGAAATGCGGGTCGTTGTCGCCAACCACCATACGGGACTTCGTTACGATTATATTATTCATGCTAACATACAGTAACCTCGATCCTAGTGTCAGTAGCGTTGCTTTGATGCGAGTGTAGTTGAACCCCACATGAACAATGAAATACCGTCTCTTTTTTGGACTATAAGTCGCAGTTTTTTCATACGTAGTTTGGCTGGTCCTGCGACTGTATACTCAGGTGTGACTTGTACCTTTCACTGTACAGCAGAAAACCCCTATGGCAGGGGTCCCCA
>NW_017805498.1:343752-388319 GCF_001891065.2 Hippocampus comes | reverse complement strand
TGTTTTATTTTGAAAAATTACCGGATTCTCTGTTACATCCGTCTGTGTCACGCTTGACTCACGTCAAGTCACACTTCTCGGTCACGTGACCGATGACGCTCAAAAACAAAGTGCTGAAGCCCGCAAAATGAGTAAAAAAGCTGCTTGGAGATCGCAAATGACGGTGGCCTTAAAAGTACGTTCGAAACTACTGGATCAAAGTTATGGCTGAATACTCTGAGATCGCCACAATAGCACTGTTGCTATTTCCGACATCCTACCTGTGTGAGTCGGGGGGGTTTCTGCAGCAACGGCGACGAAAACAAAATTACGAAGTAGACTGGACATAAACCACACACTTGAGGTGTCATTGTCTCCTATTACCCCGAGATGGGACTGTCTGATTGCAGAAAATCAAGCTCGGGGCTGTGGTGAGTCGTCATTTTCATGCACTTTGAATTTGCGTTGTATCGTATTTTGAAGGCATTAAACATTACCAGAGCGATAAGAGTGTTGCGACCAGATTAGACGGTCCTTGTGTTTATTATATTTCGAAAACACCACAGTTTTCATGCAGCTCATACCATATTATTTGTTGTATTAATCCGCCACACCTTAAATGCCGGTCCCTGAAAATATTGTCTGACTTAAACCGGTCCGTGGGGCAAAAAAGGTTGGGGACCCCTGCCCTATGGTGAAAATGGATTGTAATGTTCCATCCCACTCCGTCTGTTATTTTTACGCAATTCGAACCAATTTAAAGTGGTGAAAATAGCTTGCAAACAAATATTCAATGCAACTTAGGTCTGAGAAGTGTTGGGAAATACCTTGTATTTCCAACGTCTGGATATTTGTTGGACAATTACAAGTGAAATTCGTAAGGTTAGATATATTGAAATTGGCTTGTTTTGTTTAGCTCCAACACTGTCATTGGGGTTGCCCTGATCCAATCCAAGCAATTCAATTGTTACTTTGTTTTATTTAACAATTAGTGACAACCTCTGGTAACGTTCATGGGATTTGGGGAGGATGCTTGATAACACAGGCACGGTTCTGTTGAACTGAACACCAACATTAAGAACTATACTTATTTGAATGTAAAATATCAATATAATGCTTTCATTGCTTACATTACGGAAAAAAAATGCCTCACCTTGTTAATCATAGTAACAAGCTCAGTGTTCGTCATTGTAAGTCTGATCAAATGTGGCCATGTCTTAGTTTGGATGCACAAATTCTAAGTCAGTCAGTCAAACATTTCACAACATTAAACCAGCTCATCCAAACGTCCTCCGAAATCTATGGATGTGCATCTGACAAAAGGTCCTTGTTCGATGGCAAGGGAAACGTTTTGTTATCATGGATGAAGGTCAACTTCACCTTGAGCTCACCTCCTCCTTGTGTGCTAACTGTTGAGATTAAATCTACAGCACATCAGTGCCATCATGATGTAAATTTCACAAGTTCAATAAATACATCGATTCTTAATGATCTATTCACCGATTGTCTTTCCCATTCCTACCAAAAAAAAAACAAAAAAAAAACGTCATATTTCACTGTAAAAGTTTTTTATGACCCTGACAAAAATGTATGCGACACGGTTGTCATTGGACGGCTAAGCATTTTTTTTTCCTGTGCCGAGCGGAGCCTGTCCTGAATATACAGTGTTCGTGACATTGCCATGTGAAGTCAAACAAAAACAAGCTATCGGGGATGTTGCAGCTGTGCGCAACTCTGCTGACTCATGAGGGCCATTTGCGTGGCCTTTCTATTTCACTGAATGCTGTACTTCTGAGGAGGACCATATCGGATTGGCCTTTCTATCTCGTTGACTACAAGCTGACCATTGCCGTCTGTACATTCACATTGGCAACTAGAATTTTGTGCACATTTCCACAAAAGCCTCAGCGCTTTGAGGGGAGCAGCTGCCCATTTGCTGCGAAAGTCAGAAAGAAGACGTTTGGCGAACAATTATTTTTCTTCCGATCACCGACATTGTGGAATGGGCTTCCTCTTGACGTCAGCTAGAATACGTCAGCTAGAATTTGAGCATAGGTGATGGCATACAGGGGAAACATCAGTTCAGGAGTTCACAGTAGTAGGACAAAAGGAGTTCTACCTAGGACTACGCGATGATTCAACATCAATATGTGGTGCGCGAGACACGTGATCAATCAACAGAAAATGCGCTCATTTGAATACTGATTTTAAAATGAGGAGCCAAATCCCGACTGCAGCATTCTGCGTGCCGTCGGCAGAAGTGACAATTTGACGTTAGATGTGTGTCAAAAATACAATTGCCTTCGAGGAAATTTGGAGCGCAAAATTATGTATTCAGTGCACAAGAACCAGCAAAAATGTCTTTACTATCAGTTTAAAAAAATAATCATAAAAAAAGAACAAGAACAATTTTTTGAAAACCCCATATATATTGATATGGAGCAATAGGAAATTTGTCACGCAAACTTGGGTCAGAGGGCTTTGCGGTCCAAAGTAGGAATGCGGAGCCTCTTGAAATGATTGTGGCAGAATGGAGTGCACTTGTTGGCTGCAACCAGCAGAGGCGCTGTTGATTCACTCGACTAATTTGCTGTCAAAAGAAGGAAAAACACGACATGTCAATGATGGGAAGTCGAGCTAAAGCGGCTCAGCCTTCTACTACTGAACAGCTCCTAAGGGCAGCCTTGTTGTGTTCAACACGCAAAGCAATCAACAATTGATTCATTGATTCGTGATTTTCCCTCGAGCCAATCCTCCTACTTTAGTGACTAATGGAAGGAAGGGAGCAGGAGAATGCAGAAAATGGCCAGATCTTTTGTCAAATGTGTTCTGCTGTCGATAAAGAACAAAGCGGGAACCAACAAAAATGCTAATCTCATAAGATGTACTCAATAGCGTGGCAGTCCTTCGGGTGGTGGTAATGCACATGATATTGAGATTGAACCTGCATAATACCTCAGAAGAAGAAAACAGTTTTTTATAGTGCAAGCAAAAAAAAAAAAAAAAAAAAAACCATCCAGCATGCACATATGGGCATGCGAACCTCGCCTTCTTCTTGGTGCAGTTGATACAAATCACTTGCAACACGGAATGAGCCCCCGATCCTTGCCCGACAAATACCACCGCACAAAATAACCTTACGGGGAGCCTTACTGGAGGAGTCAATTTCTCCACTTCCACTTGTGTATATGGGATTTCCTGTGCAAGTTGGCATTGATCCACATGTCAGTGAAAGTGTCTGGGCAGCCAATCAGCTCTGCGCACTGAATTCCACCAAATCTATGCCCCGCAGTCAATTGTCTGCCAGCACAGCCTGACAATAACTCAATGCTCAGCGGGTGACTCTGAGCGAAGCCTCCCTCTACTTCACAATAAGCTCTTGTACTAGCAAAGACCCAAGATCCAAAAGTGTGATTGCATTTGTGGATGCCATCTTCCAGCCATCATATGCGTTGAAAAGTCATCTTGTGAGGCATGGAGCCAAATGTGAGCTCTGACCTTTTTACCTGGCTAATATCCAGCTGATGTCCAGCTGAGAACCGCATGTCTGCCCGACAACCCAATCAGCCAGGGTGAGATTTAAGTTCAGGGCGGTAATGACGAGATGACGCTCTTGACGCTGCCGCTCGGCCAAGAGTGACTTCTAATGCAATCCATACCTCGGTGAAAGGTTGTGGAGTCTCACAGCCATGTCTGCTACTCTCATCTGCTGACCAGACAGCAGAATGGGGTTATTTAATGCACGAATAGTTTCCCATTTGCCTCTGTTGTGTTCGGCTTTGTCACAGTTACCACTCAGCGTTTACCCGGCATCACATACATATACTGTATGAAAGTGATCAAAATACCAAGTGGCAAGTACACAACATTCAAGGATGTTATGATACTAAAATACTTGCTCTTGTTGTACCACATGCTTTTGGAGACACAACTAAAGATGCTTTGCAAATGGCGCGCCTCGTGTTGATTAAAATCAAATGTTGTTGACTCCCATATGATGATTTCCACATTTTAATATGTTGCGACTGCCCACATTGTGGAGCGGCCCGGTGGTCGACTTGGTTAGCGCGTTGGCCTGACCGTTCAGAGGTGCAGGGTTCGATTCCGGCTCCGGCCTTCCCATGTGGAGTTTTTATTTTCTCACTGTGCCTGTGTGGGTTTTCTCCAGGTACTCCGGTTTCCTCCCACATTTCAGAAACATGCGTGGCAGGTTAATGGAACACTCTAAATTGTTCCGAGGTGTGGGTGCGGATGTGTGCCCTGCGATTGGCTGGCAACCAGCTCAGGGTGTCCCCCGCCTACTGCCCGAAGACAGCTGGGATAGACTCTAGCACGCCCCGTGACCCGTGTGAGAAGTGGATCAGAAAATGGATGGATGGATGCCCGCATTGTCCTTCGTGTTCTTCAAACATGTCAGCGAAATAACACATTTCTGTCTCAGTTGCTTCCTAGAAGTGTCCTTGTTCATCAAACACTGTACCATCTGGAAGCAGGAATAATCTTAAACTCGCTCAAGACCAGTCAAGACGATAGCCTACTACCATTACTTAATTTCACTCTTACTCAAATAGTGGGGCACGGTGCCATGCCTCGCGTTGGGGGTAGGGGTGGGCGAGAGTGGCCCCCAGCGAACATGTTTTTGAGGTACTAGAATTGAGTCTAATTGCACATCCACTACAGCAGGTGGCAGTGGCGCTCTCATTGTCGGCGACTGCGCAAGGAGTATTAGCTCCACTGCAGAGGTGGACTTACAACAATTTTATTGAGGAGTGATACTATTTATCGTGGTGGCGTCAAATATTTTCTTCTTCCTGGGCGGACGAAGACAAAAATAATTGACGAGCACTGCTTTATTTTCATAAACCAAGTGCCAAGGATGTTTCGAAAATGAACGTTGTGTTTTGAACAGATGGTTGACATTTCGCAGAACTCAAGTCTGACTGATGCATGCAAGGCATAAATGGGTTGCTAATTTAGCAATTAGCCTTTCACAGTATTTCACATTTCAGAGGAAAATATCAAAAGCACCCGTTGTGCTTTGTGCTTCAACTTTGCGGAGACTTTGTGCACTTTGCCCGTCATTGTTGCAAAGCAGAGACTTTTAATTAACTGTTCTTTCTATTTAGCCTTCATTTAAATTGGTGACAAGATTAATAATCAATTGAGGCGAGGTTTTTGATTCACTTAACTAGTTTGCTACCTGAATAGAGTATGACAACGTTGATGGTATTGAGAAAGGATTCCATCAGCCCATGAAACATTGAATCAATTCAGTGATTAACTTTCAATCAACACTCCAACGTCAAGCCCTAATTAAAATAGCCAATAATTATTGGATATTTTTTTTTCAAGCACAGTAATGACTGTAAAATTACATTCCTGGCAATGAATCAGTCGACTTGGAGTCATGACCTCAAATACAGAAGACGTCTGTCACATTCAATCGTTAATGTAAGCTTTAAGGCTACACGGTATGTATAAAAGTGATTGACTTTTATCAGATCATAAAAATGAAACCAAAAAAGGGTGTAATCCTTGCTGTTTTCTCACAATCTCTGTGTTGGAACACATTAAAAAAAGTGTTGGCTTTGTGAGAGGAGAAGCTGCCATCTGTCGTGTTTCTTTGCTTTGTCTCCTAAAACGTCGCTCACATGGAACAAGAAGATTATCGGCCTTTTGTTTCGCTCTCTGCATATTCATTTGACATTCGCAAGTCAATTGTCAGACTCATATGGTCATATCCAGTGTAGCGTCACAAGAGTAGCGCTAAGTAAATTTTAATGACCGGTCCAACTTAGGACTGGTCATGTGACTTTCTCACAACTTTTCTGATGTATCTCAGGTGTCGTGTGATGCCTCGCTGCTCGTGTGCTTATGTATCTTAATCCTCATCGTTGGCTGGAGCCGGCACAAAAGCTAAGATTAGCCCCACACACACACACACACACACACACACACACACACACACACACACACACACACACACACACAGAAGCCTGCAAAAAACTCAGCGTTCACATACACACAAACACACAGAGGCCTTGACACATTGAAGTGACACAGCGATTACACACAAACACGCTGTGTTGTCTCGAGTTGCATCGGTGCAGAGTGAAACAGAGTCAGAGACATCCCGTGGTGTCGACGCTAAGTGGGGGTTGACTTGCAGCATCTTGGACATGCTGTGCGACACAACCACGAGGAAAACATTCATTCCACGTTCTGCAAGGGGAGCTTATTACGTTTTAACTCCGAGAGGCCCTCTATTTCTCACCGTCACACTTGAGCTAAAAAAAAAAAAAAAGACTTAATCTTTTTTTTTCGCTTTTGGCCCTTTTTGTCTGTGCTTTTAAAGCCAATAAATGGAGGTACTTGCCAAGTCTATGCAGAGTGTGAAAAATGGAGCTTCAGGGAGACAAATATGTAGGGCATTATCAGAGCAGAGTATACATGACATCCCTTATAGAATGCTACAAATACACACACACACACACACACACACACACACACACACACACACACACAAATGTATAGAGCACTTACAACTTTATATACATTATATACAGAGAGAGAGAGAGAGAGAGAGAGAGAGAGAGAGAGAGAGAATGAGAGAGATGGCTCGATCGATTTTTCCAAATTTTCTTTCAAGTTCAGTGGGATGTGGAAGACCATTATTTGTATGCATAATTAGAATATCATTATACAGTGGTACCGAGGTAGACATTTAAATGAATTGCAGGGCTGGTAGTGTGACAAACTCCTGCAAGGAAATTTGTTCAAATGAGCCCCACATGAAAGCAGGAATCCTAGATGAATGTGCAACATTAAATTCCACACCTTTTTTTGGTGCACACCAGCTAATGTGGGCGGAGTGTGGCGTCACCATTAAAAACATGACAAAATGGGTACAAGGGCCGTTTGTTGCTATATGCAGCTTTAATGGTGTTTATATTTAAAGCAATAGTATTTTTTTGGAACCCTGAGTTAAATTTTTGAGCCGTAATTGGTACACAGTCTCAGTCAAGAGGAACTGTTACTTATTTTGAATCAATATTTGTGTTCTCCCATAATCTTTATTAGCTGCTTCAGGCATGATCCGAGACCGAAAAGACAGTTTTGCATTAAAATTAATGCTGGATGGCAACGCGCTGCTCCAGGCACTGAGACATTAACATCTCATCCAGGCGAAGCAACAGATACTTTCATTTCAAGGCCTATTGCACACATACACGCAGACTGAGAAACTCTGGGAAAAAAAAAAGGTTGTGAATTCTGTAATCATAAATATCTGATCACAGGCTCGATTGCATGCCACTGACCACTGCAGTGCTCGGCCGATGATGTCATGCTGCAGTGCAAAAGTTGAGCTTAGGCCTTCGCAACGGCACATCCGCTGCAAATTAATGAGGCCACACTCGTGTAGCAAAGCCTCAATCAATCTGTACCTTGCCTGATATTCCCTGTAGGGATATGAATTATACATGGTGGCAGAAGGCGGGAAAGGAAAGTCAGCAGAGCAGCCGGCGCTGTTGTGCCTTTGACATGTCCAGTTTGACTCGCTTTTTACGTCGTCATTTTGCTTTTTATCTTGGGGATAGCGCTGTGGATGTAAACAAGCGCTTTCAAGATGACAAATGGCACTTGGAAATCTTTGACAGCAGGCTCCCTGATAAGAGGATGTTTTTTTTTTGCAACCACGAAAACACATGAAGAGAGAGAGAAAAAAGAAACCGCCTCTGACACTGAACTACATCGATCAAGTCAAGGTGGAAAACTTTCACTTCAGTGTGTCTTATTATCATATAATTATTATTATCATTATGATAAACGGGGAGGGAGGAAGGGCAAGAAAACAAGTCACAGTTGTTTCTAAATGCCCCCCCCCAAAAAAAAAACCTGGTCTTTCAACTTGTAGCAGGTGTAGTTGCAACCCAAAAAAATAAACAAACCAACACTCTGTCTTTATTCATTTCACAAACACACACAAGCCCAACCCCCAAGACCCTCCAACACACACACACACACACGCACACACACACACACACACACACACACGGACACAGCCACAGATGGCAGTGAGGTCGGCTTTTGGGCCACCATATGTGTTGTACATGCGTATGGTGCGTTCGTGTCCCAGTGAGTTTGTGGCATGCTGTTTGTTGGCTAAGCACAATGGTGACGTGTGACACGAAATGTTTTGGGTAATAAAAGGAAATAATACTTGTGCGAGCAGACAGCCACGACGCTTCTTGCCTTCAGTGACTAAGTCACTGCCTCGACAGAGGCTGCATTTACCTGCATGTGACTTTTAAACAGAGTCAGGTGTCACAAACTTACATCTTATCTTCAACGGCGAGAAAAGAAATAGTGGAGGTCATCCATCATTATAATGATTCCACATTGGTGACATTTAGATAAAAGTGGGATTGAAGTCATAAAAACAAGCTTTTTACAAGCAGTGAGAAAGGGGATGATAATTCACACAGATTCCACAAAATTACAGCAACAGACCATCTATTAGTCATCCATGTGTGGCTAACGCAGAACCCAGCAAAGGGCAATATCGCCGCAACTTTGAGGGCTTTTTCACAGAGACATGGCAACCCACAATCAGATCAGCATCACGTATAACATACTTTGGTTTCATTCAACACAACAGGCGGGAAAAATGAATCATCCAGCAATTGCCGATTATTTTAATAATCGATTGATTGAAAAGGTTTAAATGTCCATCCTTCTATTAAAAAAAAAAAAAAACGAGGACCTTATTTAAAATTGGCTGTGCAAAAAATGCAGAAATGTAAATGAAGACAGAGTTGTTCGCTAGATCCATTACATGTCAGAAAAGGGGCAAAATGTTGGTCATTGTTTAAAAAAGGTAGATGTTTACAAGTGTTTTATTCCAGTCCAACACAAACGTCTACTCTCATGAAGGAATACAGAAATTTTCTGTTGAGAGGCTGAAATTCTGAGGATTTGGAAAACTAAATTAAAGTAGCTGCGCTAACTAAAAGATGAATTGATTCTCAAAAATGTCAGCTACTTCATAATCAATTAGTTGGTGAGAAATCGATGAATCCTAATAAACCTCTGGAAATGAGTCATGGTTGTTCCACTTCACAACTTTGCGCTGACAAATCCACACACACCAGCAGCCTTTAAATGCTCTGATCGTACCTCAGACAGTGGAAAGGTCCTGCACCGATATTGTTCGTCTCATATACTGAAGGACCCAGACTAAGTTTGGGAAAAGCTGATGTTGAGCTGCGATGATATAGAACTTAATTGTAAACTCTAGATGCACTGGAGTCTGGTGATTAGTAGACAGTTGGAATGCACAAAACACAAACGTGCCTCCTCATCGGCATCCTCCCGATTGCATGCCCCACAGTAGAAACACAATCCAGATCAGGCTTTGCCTTTCTGAAATGGACCATGGTGAGTTGAACGAGCTGCTCATTGGGGACGATTAGAAACTGATGACTTCCAATAAGTCAATAGCATTGACAAAAACAGCTCAACAAATGTATGGAGCAAGACACACTATTCGTATGCGATTGCTGACGCACATAGCAGACACTCCAATTCTTTTGTGTCACTCCCACTCGTGTCCTTGCACAGCGTCTCCGCTCGTTTGTTCCTCTCGCTGAGCTGTCAGCGGCATAAGTGCAGCTGTTGATTCTCTGACGTTTGCTCTGACAAAAGGAGATCTTTCGGAAGGAGGAAAGAAAGGAGGGCTGTCACTTTGTAGTCCCTTTTTGCAGATTATGAAGCGGGGAGGCTTCTGGCACTCCGTTATGTGGAGAGGAGAAATACTTGAATGCAAGCATCCCCCTTGTGGTCAATGGTTGTGGGGTTTAAGAAGTGAACAGTCGGCGAGAGATACGACAGATACCAGGTGTGAGTGGCCGCATGGCACAGGGACACGCTCAAATATTTACCATCTTCTCCTCATGTCTGCTGCAGGAACCTGATACGAGGGAAACCCCCATTCACACTGCCTACAGCAAGCCAGGTTTTTCCGCCTCCTCTGTGAAAGCGGCATTGATATAGACGGGAGGGACAAAGCAATTGAGGTCGTCAACTTTAGCTAATTCACATCACAAGGCATTTTACACTTTGAGCAGGCAGCATGTAACAAATACATGTGACAATTAGATTATTGCACAATAAATGAGAGTTGCACACAATGTAAAAAAACAAAGAACAGAAAGAACAAAAATGATGGTTATTTAACTTTTAACTGCGTCCTCATCATTTTTTGCCCTCTTTAGTTCATATTCTCCCTCAGAAGTGGCTTTTGCCTTGCGTTTTGTCACGAACCGACGTTTGCTTTTGTCAGCTTTTAACAATCCTTCGAAAATGTGGTGAACATTTTTTTCTGGATGATTCACATTTCCGTAAAACGATCGGAACGCCTCATGACGAGGACGCTGCATAGACATCTATTTATCTATCTACACACATACGGTAGAGGTCCCTCTTAGCCAATGGGATGCCAGGATGATGCTCGGTAGTAGCCAATGGCAAAGCTGCTATAAGAATGTTGCGTTCAGGAAACTTGGAGCTGCGACTAGCAGCCCATACTGTCTTTTTACCTTTCGTAACTTGAAATTTCTTTCGGAACTAGAGGCAATATTTTCCTGTTGATGCGTTTCGTAACTTCAAAATTTCATATGAAGAGACGTTCGTAAGTCGAGGTACCACTGTATAAATAAAGACCGCAAACGATTTCTTGTGACTTTGGCTGAAATAACCCTTAAGAGGGCACTATGTGTGTGTGTGTGTGTGTGTGTGTGTGTGTGTGTGTGTGTGTGTGTGGTAACTGCACATTGTTTTGTGACACTGGATCACATGATTTAGGAGACCTTGTTTTTTTTTCCCCCCCAACATCGCTCACTTCCACAAGCCTCGTGTGCGTGTGCCGCTTCCCATGTGGCACATGTGTCAACCATCTGTGTCTGACAGTTGGTCAACATAGCCATAATGCGACCATGCAGCGTGGCTGCACACTTGCCCCTCTTCCACATACGTGGCCGCAAATGTACTCCTTTGCCTCCTTATCTTTCACCTGCTTTGTATTCATTCACATCACACCTCTGTGGGGGTGTGGTCCCCGGCAGCTGCACATTTACCAGACATCTTTTCAGCAGACAGACACTAACTTGCAACCTAACACCCACGCACACAGGCACACATGCGCACACGCACACGTACATATCGTTAAAATGAATGATTCAAGATATCCTGTTGCTGTCCTTGTCACAGAGGCAGCAACACACCCACACAAACATGCAACTATGGCTTTGCTTTTCCACCTTCCACTACAGCAGCTATCAGCTAAAGGCAATGGGTTCAGTTCATTTCACTGTTAACAACCCTGTCAACAATTTCGAAATAATTTTCCGCATCACATCAGCACTCCGCAAAACTATGAAAACCAAGCTGCATTGAAGGCACCAGTTGGAACGATATACTGTGGCGCCTTGACTTACATGTGCGCCAAACAGTTTTTCTGAGCTTCACACCGTTGTTTGAGAATCCCGATGGCAGTTGATTGGCCACAGCCCATTACAGTCACACGTTACAATACAACAAATGTTGATGTAACTTTTGGCCTGTCCCAGCAAACGGTAATTGCACGTTATATAACCAGTTTAGTTCTTTATATTCTCAATACAGAGTTCATTGTCTTTAATTAAAGACACACAACAACAACAAAAAGTGTGGTCTTTTTTTGGCTATATGAATGGTATTTCAATAGTTTTCAATGGGAACAATTTATTTGAAAGATGAGTCATTTGACTTGCAAATTTGGTCACCGCAATTAAACTTGGAAGTCACACTCATTATCGACATTAGGTTAAGCTTTGTTTCCAATCCTAATAAGGTTGCTTCTCGGTGGAGGTCAGCATTCTAATTTTCAAATGCAAAAAGACAAACTAAACGTACCAATATATTTCCATGCCTTCATTTAAACAGAGAAGCCTTTTTAAATAGGGTACTTTTTTCCCCCTGGAGGCTAAAGCAATATTTTTCCCACTGATCGTGAGAACAAGGCGGTAATGAGATGTCGTACTGATAAATTAAAAAGTTGTGATATTAAACAATATTTAATCAAAGTCAAAGCGATCACCTCTTAATGGTGTCCTTGTCAAAACAAAATGACCAGAGAAGTGAGCAATCTTGAAAAGAAAAAAAAAAACAACAAAGTATTAAAACATTTATGTCTTATATGGGTGGTGTTCTGCGTTATATTACGTTCTTGATGCTTTGTCCTCCTACTGATAGCGATCGTCCCTTGTAGTCAATACCTTTCTCACAAATAAAGTTATCTAACAAACAAATCAATACGTTTGTTTGGCCAGGCGAGCTGGAGAGTATGTGAATAGTGTTTATCGTTGCTATGTGATCTGTTACGGTCTCCCTTTCAGCCAGGTTCTTAACAGGAAACCAATTGTGATATACGGTGTACATGCTGCGGATAGCCTGGGAACGTAGCTTCCTTTCATAACTTTGCTGCTGTAAATTGGGAATTTCTCATTTGTGAGATAAATAAAGTTCTCTTATCTTAAGATGAACAAGATTCAAACACATTGCAAAACGCTTCTTGCCAATGATGTCCAAACTGGTACAAAACCTAAACAAGATCTTGAAAATTTAGGAAAACCAGCTGGCGTGTGAGCTAGTGTATTATTCAAATAGCGCAAGTATTTGGGATTTGATGTCACAATAATCCATTTCCAAAACAGTAACATGAAAGCGAGATTAAACGTGCAAAGGTTGTTTCCCCAGTCCTAATACGAAGCATCACCTGTCATGCACAACGAGACTGAAGTCATATAGCAATGTTGTATTGTTTTTGGGTCTGACTCGCCCCTCCCCGACAACAGAGAGGGCATTTCCCATAAAGCGATAATCTGCCCACACGATCACATAGCGCGAAGGGGTTTACAAGCATAATCTTAATGCCGCCGATTGGATTGGAGGCCTTCCTAAATGTGAATTGACAGGAATCTCATCAAGAGAAAACAGAATGCACAGAAGTGCCAAAAATAACACTTAACACGCTTGTGCATCAAGTTCAATTTGCTCATTAGAATTTGCTTTTCAAGTCAGAGTAACCAATTCTGACTTCACACGTATTTATTCACATGTGCATTTCAAGTGACGTGTCCGCTATGCTTCTGCTCATGGCAGAACACAAAGTAGCCGTCATATGCAAATGCCCATGTAAATAAGACCAATGCATTAATGCAGATGTAAACAATAATACACAAACAACACAAATATTAAATGTTACATAGCGTTCAATTACCCTGGGCTGACCCCCCCCCCGCCCTCCTTTGATTTAAATGAAGGGTTAACCTCTGCATTACTCCACTTGACGTTGGTGGCAATTATTTTCTTTATTTAATGATTGGCATACTTATGCAGCATATTTAGACCATATTTCATTGCATGTGCTTTTGCAATGGTTTAGATTTACAGCATGTGTGTGTGAGTGTGTGTGTGTGTGTGTGTGTGTGTGTGTGTGTGTGTGTGCGCACACAAACATTGGTGTGTATGCAATATTACAATGACTTGAAACTCACATTGACGGTGTATACCCACTCTGTGTTACACTGTATTGGCAACAACTTGAAAATTTACCATAACAGATTTTTATCCACAGTTGCACGTTTGTTAACTCATTCACTCCCAAAGATGTATTTCGATGTCTTTTCAGACGCCACACATTTAATCCCAGCTCCTCATTTTATATTGACTGTACTTGGAAAGGGTCTGAAAATGGCCTGCTATTTTCAGACCCATCTAAATACGTCTTTAGGAGTGAATGAGTTAAGAGACCTGCTTCCAATCTGAAACTATTCAATTGCCAGTGTTTTTTGTCTTCAAACTGCCATGAGACATATTTGAATTTTGCTACTTGAGAGATTTAAAAAATAAAAAATCTGACGTGTGGCACTTGAACCTTGCCATGTTAATCCATCCTGAGATGGGTGTTTAAGTGACTGTGCAAGAATTCTGACATTAACAAAGGGCAGGATTGTGACTTAGAAAAAGAGTAGGCAATGCAACATTTTGAGTGGATGCCGAGCAGTCACAGTGAAATAAAAGTAGCTTTGGAGCAAGAGAGTTGAACAGAGCGTAAAAGTGTTCTCTATTACAGCAATTTAGCAGCGGGCCTTCAAGCCTGCTGCCACTGGCGACTGTTGCGAAAATGCTTTCAACTCCTTTTAATCTCGCACGACACTGCTTTTCATGCATTTGTGTGTGACTCAATTTATTTTTTACTTTTAGGCCCTGTAAACTTCAATCACCCTTTGCATGCTGACAGTATCAAATATTCAATAGTAATTAATCTTAATGTGAGCAACATAAGGAGATGCTTCTTGTACACAGACCCCCCCCCCCCACCCCCAATTGCTTTATCAGCAACAGAACAGAAGACCAGGCAATTTTCTGCCTCTACCTTTTTAGTCCAAAACCAAGCAAAGCAAGATATCACTGCGACTGTCTGCACTTTTACACAGCATGCCCCAATCGGATAAATGTAGACGCTGGTTTATCTGATTCAGTGTGATCCATAAAATACTTGTCATACTGTGACAATTGCTTCCAAAACCACCAGATGTGAGAAGTAAATGTTTGGTGTGACCCTGTCACACAATTCAGGCAAACACCACTTACACAAGCTCTGACAATCCATGCAAGGCGACTTGGACCCGGAAATTCCCACTTCTGTGTTTATACAGAACAGCGACAAGGAATATGACGGCTTGCACCGGCAAGTGTGAAAGGGGTTATTTTTTTTTCAAAGCCTATCCCAAAAAAAAAAAATCTGCCTCTTTCACACCGAGGTCCTGCAAAATTGCCCCATCAGAGATGTAAATGAACAACCCAGCATTTATCCACATTTGTTTTCACAAATCAGGGGCTTATATCTTTAGAATCAATTATTCGAGTAATTGCATAAAAATAATTTCGCTTTATCGGCAAACGAGTAGAGTTTACGCTTGTGAGCTCAGGTTAGAGGCTGGCTCTTAACTGGCTCAACGTTAGCCAGTCTGCGTGTTAAGTCCCTGGGAGTCAGTCGTGGACATGCATGCATTTGAATATGCTTGTTTATTTTGTTGTCATTTGTTGAATGAAGCGAGTAATATAGTGCACTTGCAGCCGTTTCTATCCTTGACCCCCTGTGGCGCATTGCAATGCTTTCTAGCATGTGGTGGTAGGCTATAATGATTTCAATAAAAATGCTCAAGTTACGGCGCCCGGTGGTCGAGTGGTTAGTGCGTCGACCGTGCAGTGCAGAGGTACCGGGTTCAATTCCAGCTCCGGCACTCCTGAGCGGGTTTTCTCCAGGTACTCTGGTTTCATCCCACATTCCAAAAACATGCATGGTAGGCCGATTGAACACTCCAAATTGTCCCTAGGTGTGAGTGTAAGCGCGGATGGTTGTTCGTCTGTGTGCCCTGTGATTGGCTGGCAACTGGTTCAGGGTGTCCCCCGCCTACTGCCCGAAGACGGCTGGGATAGGCTCCAACAGGCGCCCTGCGACCCTTGTGAGGACAAAGCAGATCAGAAAAGGGATGGATGGATGCTCAAGTTACCTTGTATATACGTGCTGTTGTGTAAGCCAGTTCTGATTTGCTGTCGACACAATGTATTTTTTATTTTATTTTTTTAAATGTGAAATGATCCCAAACTTTGGAGACTGAAGTCATGCTTGTACTGAATCTTCATATCAGTCATGGTTTACATGGATTAAAATGAAACTGAATGACAAAACAGAATGAGACGTGGAGATCGATGTAAATATCATGTGATGTGATTCATCAAGGAGTTCATTCATCTATTTAGCACAGTAGCCTTAATTGTTTTCACACTTATTAAGGCAACAGCTTGATAAATTAAGTAATTTAAAACAAGTTTTCCTGTCGAAGACATGTTCTGTTAGAGCGCTGACATTTTCAAGTGCATAAACGACGACTTTATGCATTTACCTCGAGACAGAGCATGCATAGACCAGACACAGCGATCTATGACGTTTCTGGGAGGCTTCTGTGTAACTGGCCGCGTTTGGCATTGTTAAGGGGGGAAAAACATTTACTCGTATTTAAGGAGAAAACAATGCTTTTTTTGTTAATTTATTTATTGAGGGGATACACCTTGCTTTGCAAATATTCCATGTTATAATATGGAGATCCACGGCTGATAAAGCGAAGCGACCAATAGAAGTACATAATTTTTCTTCTTTATGGCTAAAGATACAGTAGCTGTTTCAGCTTGAAATAAAGTGTGCTTTGTAGTATGGAAATGATGATACTGTATTTCAAAAAAGGGCCAGCTTCAAAAGGGGTGTGAGGGCAAAAAGAAGGTGACAAGCCAAAAATTAGACATAGAAAGTTAAGTGAGCAGACAAATAAAATGATTTTGCTGTCTACAGGCCACTAAGTTGTCCGGCCAGAGAGAGAAAGAGGGAGAGAGGAATACTGACGAGCCCACACAGTACAGCTCATTGTGTGTGTGGGCTATGACCTAATAAACTCTTCATTGCATTATGCCACATTGACCAGCATGCACTCCCGGACCTCATGCTGCTGGTTACATCCCCAAAATAACCACACGCCACGCTCTTTTCCGACACTCTTCTTCTGATTATACAAATCGTGAGACAGACCTTCTCTTCTAATCATCTAATCGATCAGGCGGGTGACACCTTTAGGAATCCCTGAATACGAATTGCTCATCTTCAGATATTTTGGACAGTTGTATGTTTCCAACTTTGTGGAAGCAGTTTGGGAAAGACCCACTTTTCCACCATGACTGTGTCTCTGTGCATAAAGCAAGGTCCACAAACGGCACCTTTGGGGTTAACTAAAATACAGATGGTAAAGTTGGACAACTAACCAAAATTAGACTTTGATTCTGAATTTGGCAATACCAATGCGAGCAGTCAATGGGAAATCCTATTGACGGGATCATAGAAAATTAGCATTGACTTGCGGAAATGATATTCCTTCCTGTTGGAACACATACAGACAAGTAATATGACACATGCAGGCATGTATGCTTCCTTGTCTATTAAAAACAAGTTCTGGTAAAGTTCATTCACAATTTTCTTCTCCCCCCCTTTTTTTTTGTATACGCTTATCTTCATGCATGCACCATAGTGCACCGAAGACAAGGCGCGAACAGTAGAAACAGGAGTTACCGGTATTCATTTTTATTTATTGTTTTTTATTGCTATTATTTTGATATCGTCTTCCATTACCAATGAGTGAGCAATGATGCATTACATCACAGAGGCCACCAGCAGAAGAACGCCACATCTCTTGTGTGTTCTCAAACGTGAAAGACATTCACAAAGTATTTTTCCTCCTTTTCAACCTGTTTGAGCAATGCAATCCATTTTTTTTCATATGAACCGTTTTTTGTTCCGATAGCCCAGACCTACATTATGTTTAAAACAGTATTTATTTAATCTTTATATTGTGTAGTTTGTTTGACTTTTTCATAGTTGCATTGATGTCTGATTGAAGATTAAGTATTATGTATTTACCTAAATTCAGTGGGTTTTTTTCCCTCTCTTAGTCATTTTCAATAGTGGAAAAAAAAAAAAGAAAAAAGAAAAAAAATCCAACATATATTGATAGACCAATTTGAAATACATTTACTGTGATATACCATTCAGTCATATCAACCAGCGCTAGTTTATTTTATCCTACAATGTTAAACTAATTGTACTTGTACAACAGAACGTTAATTAACACATTGTGTGTGGAAGTAATATAAGGTTTTGTGACAACGTCCACTTTGTATCATTTTCTGAATGTCCCACCTCCTCTTAGATGTACAAAAGTACACCTAGTCTTCCAGAATGTGGAGCAGAAACCAGTCAGTCACTTCAGTCCCCATGTGTGGCGTTGACTGTTTGCACACAGTTTCCAGAAGCCAGCTGGCATCTAAGAGCGTTACAAAGGAAATATCTTTTCCCTGTGTCCTATATAGTGGGTGCTCCTCTGTGTGTGTGGGGGGGGGGGTCTTGCCCATCTTCTACTTGTGCTTTTTTGTGCTAAGTGGGGCTGGATGATTATGGCGTCCCAGCGGTGACATCCATCATCCGACCCATTAGCGTCAGGCGTGAAGCACGTCGGTCGTCCTTGTCTCAAAAAGAAAAAAAAAACGTGAATAAGACCCGAGATTGCTTTTACGTCACTCCCTCTCTCTCCTCCATGGTTGCCACCGAATCATGTTGATGGGTTTGGTGCTTGTGTGGGGGGGGGGTGGGGGGGGGGGGGGCTGGAAACCGTATCCCAGGTGATGGTGTGTGTGACTTGGCAGGCAACTGCTTTGGACTGGAAAGGCCTCAATTGAATGACGACAGCAAGAGGAAAGAAATGGGAAAGCAATTGTAAGACTTCTCTGGAGGCATGCTTTTAAAAATGCACAGCATGAAATGGGAGGTCATTTAAATAGAGGTGTTGTCCATTAACCCACGGATGCTTCTGTCACACACTCAACTTTGCAGTACTTATGAAGTGCCGTCGGTCAAAAAGCAATGTATACAGTATGCCATGCCTCAGTGCTCTTTGCAACTTGGACTAGGGTACAAAGTTTAGAAACAACAGCTGAGAAACAGAAAGTCCTGTCCAATTGTAAAACAGCACGTTCGCATTAAGTATGATGTGATTAGGAGCCTCTCCAGACTCTTCACTGCAAAGCCACTTGTCACACTGCTGTGCTTCTGTCACTCTCTAAGCTTTTAGGCAGTTTATATCTCAAGGAATCTTTGACAACGTGGAAATCTTCAGTCATGCAAGAGGAGCGCACTACTGAGCTCACAAGGGAAAGCGATTAAGCTTGCCAATCTGACAACAAATGGTAGGCCTTCAACACTCCTCTAGGACATTTCCAATATCAAGTTATGCCATTTGGTCTGACCAAATCCCCCGCCGTACTCCAATGTCTTAGTCACCACATTCTTAGGGATATGCTGAATGTTTTCTGCTTTGTGTATTTAGACGACATTTTGATATTTTTGAAGACTATTCAAGAACATAGACTACATGTATGAAAAGTTCTTCGAAGGCTCCTAGAGAGCAGGCTTTATGTAAAAGCAGAAAAATGTGAGTTTCACTCGGAGTCTTTCCGGTTTTTAGGATTTACAGTATTATTGAAAAGGGACAACTCCGAGCAGACCGTGCCAAAACAAAGGCTACAGTTGAGTGGCTTTGTAACCTGGTTACCAGTATCTAAAGAAAGGGTCATCAACATGGTGCCCGTGGGCACCATGTTGATGACCCTTTCGTACTACATGAGTAGCTAATGGGCCTATTTCAAAAATAGCTCACCAGTGATTAAACACTGTGACTCTCCAGGAATATTGTAGAAGCGCTCATTTCAAAATGTGAACACTAGCAGTTATAACAGATACTAGCCACAGCCAGCTTCCAATAGCTGCCGTAACCGAGCGAAAAAGTTGGATAATGGTGAGCGCACTGACTTGATAGCTTAGCATTAGCCACAGTAACAACTACCGTAACAACAAGGCTAATGTCTGAATAGTTGTTATGATTGTATTATCGTCAATGGTGATTGTTATGTGTTCAGGTGTTTTGTTGTTTATTTAAGTGTTAAGTTGAGTAAATTTAAGTGTTAAGTGCTTTATTACAGCGGCAGCTGTTGTGAAAGCGCTATATAACTAAAAATGTATTGTATTGACAGTCACTTCGAAACACTTTATTTGTCCTCGAGAGGTTATTTCAAAAGGAGCAGCATTAAAAAAAAAACCAGTAGAAAAGCAACAAACAGAAAACAGTGTAACTACTTTCCAGTAAAATGATATGTGCATTTAGACTGTCAGTCACAGTTGGGACAGGGAAGGGTCAAAGTGGTTCTACCGCTGTGTTCTACAATGTGGACATCACAGCCCTTAACCCATACGTCAAACCCAAGGCCCGGGGGCCAGTTCCGGCCCGCCACATCATTGTATGTGGCCCACGAAAGCAAATCATGTGTGTCAACTTGCATGAGCCTTGCTAAAATCTGTACCAAAACTTCAAATTGTCATGTGTTATAAATAACATTGAGATTTAGTAATACTTTTGTTACTGTGTTTACACTCACTTGAACAATAATTGGGCAAACTTAACTGATTTCAAAACTGGTAATCCGTTCATTTGTTGTGTCCAGTAATGCGAAGAGACGATTAAACATTTTTGGTGGGTTCACTGTCCTAACGGCCCTCCAAAGGAAGACGTGACTCCAAAGTGGGCCGCAACAGAAATGAGTTTGACACCCCTGCCTGAAGTTAATGGGAGCCACATTAAATGTGTGTGTGAGGAGGTTATGCAAGATTCCCTGAGTGGAGTGGAAGGTTTGATGGTTTCAAAAGCAGACAGAGCTCTAATGGGTGTTCCATTATTTTTTAGTAGACTTTGGTAACACAAAGTCAGAGCAATATTGCGCCTAATAATGCTGCGCGACTAATGGTCAGTAAAATACAGTACACGTGACTTCTGTGTGTTTACTTCTTTCGTAGGGAGGACCGGAATAGTTGTACAGTGAACGTTGGTGTTTTTAGATGTCGAAAAAAAGCAAATTGCACCCAAATAATATTAACAACATTTACATGGACAAAAACAATCAGATCGAATATGATCGGTATCGGACGATCCTTGAGGCTACAGTATTTGAAATGAAAAAGTGGGATCAAGCCATTGTTATTTGGAAGTTAGAACAACTTCACAAGCCCGATTGGAACCAATTTTGGAGATTCAACTTCAACACATGTGTGACCAGACCTGTTTGTATTTGTTTGTTTGACCAGCAAAGTTCTGGCAGTGATGTTTGTTCTGGCTTGAATGGGAATGTATAAATATTTTAAGTGGCCGAGTGTGAGATCTCGCTGCTATATCATCTATGTGTAATTGTGCGTGCCGGAACCAGCCTTTCAGCACATTTTCTCCCACCCACCGACCCCCAACAGAGTGCCTTAGATTTTATTATACAAGCTGCTTGCACGCCCGCACACACACACACACACACACACACACACACACACACACACACACACACACACACACACACACACACACGACCCCCTGGAGGCAACAACAACACATGCATGTCCCCCACAAGGCTCAGGACCCCATTCAGTCACAACGCACTAGCGCAATATTTTCTTTTTCATTATGAAGCACATCACTTTCGTATTCCGTACATTTTAATAACTGACATCTGGCTTGTCCTCAAAATGTATAAACAATGCCCACTGCGCCTTTAGTCCTGGCGTCAACTGCAGTGTTTTTTTTTTTTTTAGCTCACAGACAAAACCAGCTGATGAGGACAGCCCGCCCCAGCGCTCGTCTACAGTCTTCATGCAAATTTCAGTCAGGCGTAATAACGTTCAAAATGGCATTAACATTTGGAGTGAATCATCCGGATTGTGCAAGGTTTTTTTGTTTACATGCCCTAATGGGCCAAAACCGTGATAAAAGCTTGAATTTTTTTGTTTGGGGTTTTTTTTTAGCTTATTTATTCAGCAGACTCCCTCTTAATGTGGATTCATGATGATGAGTGGGACATTAGTTACTTTGGCTTGAGATTTTATTCAAACTAATCTCCGAGCATGATTCCTTTTTCTTATTGTCCAGAGCCTGCAAAAAATGTCTATCATCGATTAACCTGTCGATCAACTTTTAGATACAACATGCTCTTTTTGAGCTGTGTGCCAACAGCGACGCTAAACTAGGAGCGTCAAAGGTTTCTGTGTGTGGACAACAAGAAAACCAACCTTTTTTCAAATGTCAGATAAATGACAGCACACCCTTTGGCATTACATAAAAAACGTAAATCTTATGAAAATCAGTTGGGAAATTAGGATAATATGACTCAATTTCAATGCCCTGCCCTTGACGTCAACCTCCCCAACATGGCTGTCATGTTGGCACATCCTTAGTTAATGACTTGTGATTTGACTTATTATTGTGAAATTATGGTCATTTATTGAAATCACTTCATTTTCCCACAGTACTGTTTCCATTCAGAGCAGAGTAAGGAGTGGTTTGTGTGTCTGCCTCAAAGTTCTGAAGTTCGGGGTTCAAATCACATGATCAATGTCTCCTCACAGATGAAAACCAATTATTAATAATAACCAATTGTGTAAAAGTAATTTGAGAAAACTTGGTATTTCAGTAGTGCGTATCAAATTGTCGCCCTTTGCATGACCATCAGTGCTGAAGAGTAATATAAAGTCAATGTAGTTGGCGAAGATACGTATGAATACGTGCTGGGTGGCACGATTGACACGATGCGAGTAGGGGGGAGCATATTAGCTCGATTTGTTAAATTTGAACTGGAAGACATAAATGGCGTTGTGACAGCCAATCACATACACAGCACACAAACACCGTGCCCCCCCCAAAAAACTATGTAGGACAAATTAATCATTGCGGTCTGTGGGCACCCAGTGCTGTACTACACAGCCAGCTTCCAATGCCGGGACCGAGCCAAAAAGGAGCAGTCTTGGAGAATGGCGAGCGAGGAAGTTGATGAGTGATCTGATTAAGTGGTTTTCCTTATTTACAGCTCTGGAACAATAAATATAGCAATAGCATTTAGCATTAGCCAAGGTTTTAGCCCAACCACAGGTCTCCTCATTGACTAGCGATGTTCCTACTTTTTTTTTTTTTCTTTCTGTCAAATGAGGAGAAGCCCCTCCTCTTTTCTGTTGTGGAGTGGCACAAATGAAGCATGGATGGATGATCCGTTTCCATGAGATTTTCCTTCTTCCATTAGATAGCGATTGTGACTTTTTTGTTTTTTAATACCGATATACCGATTATTACGTAAATGCTGCATCATGATATGATGATTCCAATCTTAAGATATATATATACAGACTGTACATAATGACATCCAAGCTCTTAAAGCCTACTTCAACGCCAGGCAGGACGCAAATGAGAGGAAATTCCTTGTCCTACTCATGGAGTAAATCATCTCTGCACCAATATGCTCAACTCAATATTTTATATTTATATTTCGGAATATAGTACATTATAGGACAGCCGTCTACTGCTAAATCTTCAGAGTGTGCATTGCGATGGCTATCTTGGCTCCATTAGCAAGCATGTGGAGACAGATGTTGGCCTCGTAATCATTTAATGGATATCTGGCTGCTGGCGTCAACATTGTCGCAAATGCATTCGAATTGCACCTGGATCGCTTGTGCAGAAATTATTGTTGCCACTTATCACCTCCAAGACCCATGTTTTATTAAACAGAGATTATGGAATAGAGATGAATTTTTGGCCCCTATATAATGCTTTTATTTTGGAGAAAGGGCCTGAAGACAGCATGGCCCGGAGGAATGGACTGTTTCTCAGGGTAATGGGCCACCTTCCTCCTCGGCAACCATAAATTCTCCAGATCTCCTCACTGACTCTGATGCATTGTCCAACCAAAATTGACTGGTTTCATTCTTGTCTTGTTTAGCCTTCACATCTCTATTTACTTGCTCCCGTTCTCGCTAGATCCTTTGGTTTTTCTTGTCTGGGTCACCAACTTTGAAGCAGATGTTCAATTCCTACACCAGCTCTGAAAAATAGTTTTTACAAGCACTTTATAAGGAAGGTATGCCTGAGCTGGGCGAGAATTCAAAGTCAATATAGTAGTCAAACTTCGGTTTTCGAACGTCTCTGTCCTCGACCAAATCGGTTTTCGACCAAAAATTGCGAGTTTTTTATGCCTCGGATGACGACCGAATTTCGGTTCTCGAACAAACTGAGCGCACTTTAATGCGCCACTTGACTCCTCTCGCCATCCTTACACGAGGAAGTGACGCTTCCTCGGGTAGACGAGGAAGTGACGCTTCCTCGTGTAGCGTTCCATTGTGAGCAGACGTGTTCAATAAAGATTTTTTTTAAAAAAAGAGCGTGGTTTCGGTTTTCGAACAGCCTTCTGGAACGGATTATGGTCGAAAACCGAGATAAGACTGTATATCACAATAGACACATGATCATTATCAATAGAAATTGTGCTCAATACAGTATCAATTAAAAAAAATAAACCAGGAAGCAAATCCAAACTCAATCGGTAGGGTGTTTTCAGTGCACAATGAACCATTTTTGCGAGCCTTGTCTGCTGAACCAGCGAAGAAATGTGTGAATGTATGCTAGTTAGTACGTGTGTGTGTGTGTGTGTGTGTGTGTGTGTGTGTGTGTGTGTGACATCATATGCTGAATAAAAGTGTGGCTTAATTGTTGAAATAAATGAGCAGTCACCTCAGTGCAACTCTTGCAATATTCTCTCTTACGCTCTCTCTCTCTCTCTCTCTCTCTCACACACACACACACACACACACACACACACACACACACACACACACACACACACACCAGATGAACATGGAGCACCTGATAGCATCAAAAGGGTGGCATGTCACATTTGTATGACCAAAGTTGCAACACAGCAAACCTCAAAGTCCATTTAAAAGACAACCATCCCACACAATTTATTTAACTGGTGACCAAAAAGACAATGGGACATGGAGGGCCCTCCATTTCCCGACAGCTTGCAATTGTAACGCCTCACAGAGAGCGTTACTCACTTTTTAAAGAGAGATACAGCTATTCAACAGTGTTGAGAAACCAGCGTTATAAGAGAGGCTGCAGACTATTGATAGGGCAAAATGCCTAAAAAAAATATTTTTTCCCAACAGCCATTCCATTACAATGCCACTAAAGACATGTGTTTGTATGTTATGAGTCAATATGTGAGTGATTTTTGTGAATAGGGCCCAAGTCTGATATTAATAAATTTGTAATATTTTAAAGACATGTATTTTGTTCTACATTTCAGTGCTAGCACTGTGAAATATTCGTCAGAATTAAACAATAAAGTCACTGCCCCGAGTGCTCCGACCACCACAGGCACTACCGTCACCTTTACCTTCCAGGCTCTCTCCAGCTCCTCTCTGAGCCCTTGGTATTTCTCTAGTTTCTCGTATTCCTTCTTTCTGGTGTTTCCTTCACTTGGTATCGCTACATCCACTACAACGGCTTTCCTCTGCCCTTTATCGATGATCACGATATCTGGTTGGTTCGCCATTACCATCTTGTCAGTCTGTATCTGGAAGTCCCACAGGATCTTTGCTCGGTCATTCTCCACCACCTTTGGAGGTGTTTGCCATTTTGACCTTGGGGTTTCCAGTCCAAACTCCGCACAGATGTTTCGGTAGACTATGCCAGCCACCTGGTTATGGCTTTCCATGTAGGCTTTTCCTGCCAGCATCTTACACCCTGCAGTTATGTGTAGTGTTGGATCGTCTCAAGTGCCTCTTTGCACAACCTACATCTTGGGTCTTGTCTGGTGTGGTATATCTGGGCCTTAATGGCTCTGGTGCTCAGGGCCTGTTCCTGAGCAGCCAGGATGAGTGCCTCTGTGCTGTCCTTCAGGCTGGCCCTCTCCAGCCACTAAAAGGACTTCTTGAGATCAGCCACTTCCGTTATGGTCCGGTGGTACATCCCGTGTAGGGGCTTGTCCTCCCATGATGGTCCCTCTTCCAGCACCTCATCCTCTATTCTCCATTGTCTGAAGTACGTCATCTGTTGGAGCCTTCTCCGACCGTTGGAGGAGAAGGCTCCAACGAATATATATATATATATGTATGGTCATACCTCGGTTTTCGACCATAAGGCTGTTCGAAAAGCGATTTGTCCAAAATCCGAAACTATTTTATTAGCCCGTGATTAAGGTCCAATACACTCTGCAGAAATAACATAAAAACAGTCAGATTTGCGTAAATCACAACGAACACGTCTGCTCACAATGAACGCTACACGAGGAAGCGTCACTTTGTCATGTAAGGAAGCGGAGAGGAGTCAAGTGGCGTATTCGGGTTTGCTCAGTTTGGTCGACCCTGTTCAGGATAAACAGTGTTGAAAATGGATGGATGAATGTTACAAAACAGTGCTGTGGCAATTAATATGTGTACCTGTATTGTAAGTGCAAATGTATTGTTTGTTTTACAAGGAACCCACATTTGAATGTATATATCTTCACCATTTTAATTTTAAAATAACTAATTGTATACATTTTGCTGGGTCCTATAGGAACATAATTATAGTGTTTCAAAGAATTTGATTAGTTTTCATATTTTTTATGTTAAGACATTTTTTTTTTGTTTTGTAACAAGAATACCGTAAATGACTGTTACATAAATGTTTGAATACTCGTGATGTCAAATATTACTTTCATTAATTTTTTTTTCATTATTGAGCAGCCTTATTAGAGGCTATAATTCACTTAAATTACCAAGAGAACTTGAATGTGTGTTTGTGCACCTGGGCTCATATTTGAGTGTTTCGGCTGGCCCATGTGAGCTCTGGTGGCGCACACATCCAAAACGTCCTCCACAAAAGGTGTTTCTGAGATCTTTTTTGCTCGCCACTGGTGTGTGTTTAAGACATAATTTTCAGGCTTGTCAAAACATGCAGCGCAGGTCTTATCACCCTGGCAAGCATCTCAAGAAGACCCGCAAGCAGTCACCCAGGCTTTAACTGACTGACTGTTAGCTTTGTGCACACCCAAAGCAGGGCATCATTCGCAATGACGTTCGCTTATTCGTGTGTCGCTCGAAGCAGGAACAGACTCTGTTCTTGCGCTCATTCAAGCGCCTCTGTTGTGTACAAATACAAAGCAAGCGTCTCCCTCGACGAGTCTTTCATTCCTCGGCTGACTCATGAAACGCTGTGTTATCAGCTGCTACTTCCCCCGGTGTAACGCAGGTACTGAAGCTTATTTTGCAAAACAAAAAGGGTGAGCGCAACGGATGTGAAAGAGAATAAATGCCTGGAGAGGATGGGCCGTCAAAAACTAAACACAGCCGTTTATAACCAGTTTGGGTTATTAGTCATCCCCGTGGCATCAGCACAGCAGCAAGGAAATGTTTCAGGTTAATTGCATGCGCAATTCTAAAAACATTGCAGCAGTGGAGATGAAATAAACAGAATCCGCCAATAAACGAAAGAAGAAGCAGTAAACAGAAAGTAATAGTTACAAAATGTACAGCTTTACACTCACAGCTGATGGGCAGCCATGACTTCCGAAGATGAAGGTATTTTGACAAGAGAAGTTCCTCCCCTAGCGGGATCTCCAGAGAGACTTGGAGGAGGAAGCTGTAGCGCACCGTATGTCGTCAAAAACAAGGCAATACAAGAAACTCATTGAATAATTTGAACAAGTAGCACCCGAGTGATACAGTGGAAAGCATGAAAAATGCAGCAGAGTTTGCACAGCTTGCTTACGTACAGTAAATATGAGCAGTTTAGTCGCTAATTACTATCCGGCAGCCACCGGGTGAAAGTAGCAATCAATCGTGTCATCTTTTGATCAGTTCCATTTGCATGTAGCAATGATGCTAATGCCGTATGTACGATCATCACTTAAACATTATGTTTATATTATAAGGCGTATTTATTATTCCCAATTGGTCCATTTCTCGGTAGTTCACTGTGTTATTTTATTTTATTCTACATTTGTCGTACGTTTGCTGTACAACTGTCCAAAGACAGCTGTAATGGACAGCATTTTTCACATCCCCGTTTTGTTCAGCGGAGATGTCGACGCTGTTGTACATTCTGCGTTGGTGCGGCTGGATGCATGGCTGCTGGAGCTGAGGACGAGGAGAGAGGAGCGTGCGCATAGAGCGCGGATGCGTATTTGGAAGTGAGAGTCGGCGCTTGGCATTTAAGTGGATTTATAAGGGACAGGAGAAGTGAACCTATCTCTTTTTTCGTCAATGGTCGCTACAGCTTCTTGTTTACTTTCAAAGTATAGCAGACATGTATGCATTTTGAGTGTGACGTCTCTGATCCGCTGGCGAAAGAACACTTTGATTTTCACCTCTTTCATCTGTAAAACTGCTTCAAACAACAAGGCATATTTTGGTATATGTTTATGATTGCGTGACTGTCCATGTCTTATGTTGTGTTTTGTTGTATTACCGTATTTTGTTTTGTTAACTTCGGTATGTGTGTGTGTGTATATATATATATATATATATATATACACACACACACACACACACACACACACACACACACACACACGCACGCATTCGTGATTTCACGGTTATCCAAATCAGTTTGCAGGGATCCATTGTACTTATGACTTAAAATTTAATTTGTAGGAATATATATGATAATAAAATGTGCATAATAATATGACATACATTAGACATTTTTTTTTCTACAGTCATCACAGCCCTCTGAGAGACATCAGAGCCCTCTGAGAGAAACCATTACTGCAATGTGGGCTGATGCAAAAACCCATTTCACAGTCCTGGCGAAGTCAATTAAATATGGTCTGAATATGTTACACTGGAGGCATGTCCATCATTAAATAAGCAAAATAACGGAGTCATGTCGAGGTTACGGTCCTTGAAATCGACAGGAAAGACTCAGCCTTGGCCAACTAAACAGTAGTTGACATCTTAACATATTTATTATTGTTGACTCAAAGCGAGGGCAGGGACGGGGGGTTCAACTGATTAGTGTGTGTCGGCCTCACAGTGCAGAGGTGCAGGGTTCGATTCCGGCTCTGACCTTCCTGTATGGAGTTTGCATGTTCTCCCCATGCCTGCGTGGGATTTTTCCAAGCACTCCGGTTTCCTCCCACATTCCAAAAACATACATGGCAGGTTAATGGAACACTCTAAATTGTCCCTAGGTGTGACTGTGAGTGCGGATGGTTGTTTGTCTGTGTGTGCCCTGCGATTGACGGCTGGGATAGGCGCCAGCGCACACCGCGACCCTTGTGAGGATAAGCGGATCATAAAATGGATGGATGGATGGATGATGGATGGATGGATGGACGGATGGACGGACGGACTTCAGTGGATTCCCTGATGGTGTCGTGGTATACTAGCCTGACTTTGGTGCAGGTAGCATGGGTTCAGTTCCCACTCAGTGATATTGCGAATGAGTGTAAATGGTGGTCTGCCTCCATATGTGCCTTGTGATCAGTCTTGGGTGTAGTCTGCCATTCACCTAAACTCAGTTGGATAGCTATAGATCCCCATTGAACACAATAAATAAGTGGATTGATGGATGATTACCTCGGTTTTGTCACTGCTCTGTCTTGACCAGTGGTTCTTAACCTGGGTTCGATCGAAGCCTAGGGGTTCGGTGAATCGATCTCAGGGGTTTGACGGAGCCTCTGCCATGGATACACCCTTTGGTTTCCTGGTGTTTTCAGGATTTTGTTTGGCCAGATTTTTTTTTTTTAGGTGGTAGGAACTGAGTCTGAGTTCTGATCGCAAGCTGTAATTCCAGATTGCTGACCGCTCGTCTCTTGGCCACAATGTTGCTGGCCACGTTTCTTTTTTTTGTTCCTTAAACCTAATCTCAAGATGTCAATTAGTTATGACACGCCCGCTTGGCCATCACTGGCTGCAGATGATCACATTACATTGCTTGTCCAATCAGTGCTGTGGGAAATTTAGTTCGCTTAGTAGTCAACGTGTGACTGTCATGATAGTACATCATACAATTTTAAAAAATATAACTTAGGCCATGTAATTTTATTTACTTTTTTGTTTTTAATAAATGTGTTTTTTAATGTCTTGAATTTGTAAAAAAAAAAAAAATTACATTTTTATTTTTCACGAATGAAGGGTTCGGTGAACGTGCATATGAACTGGTTGGGTTCGGTACCTCTAACAAGGTTAAGAACCACTGGTCTAGACCCTTGTGTCATCTCTTATGTGAAATGTGGACATCTACACATGTGGGTTGTGTCATCTGTTCTGTGAATGTAAACGCAGTCATATCTGATGTGTTATTTGAAATGTACTGGGAAAGAGAGAGTCTCAAAAAATTAGAGGCCAGTGCATCCTAACACTTTACTCCGAAAATGATTTATTTACGACAAATAATGCATCGTTGTTGATCTATGCAGACCAGCGTTGGGCAGAATGAAATCATTTCTTCATCTTGAGTGTCCACTTTTTATGACACTTTTGTGGTGTGTTGTGAGATCTTTTCTGAAGTGAAACATGTTTTTGCTCAAGGTTGGAAAACCCTGCTGTAGGCATTAAAATTGGAATTCAACCGACTGTGCAAATCAAGCCTTCGATAGCTGTCTTTGGTGTCAACACACCAGGGCTGGAGAAGTGAAACTTCACACTTCTGTCCCGCCTTTCCAGCATTCCCTTACATACAGGCGCCATCCTGCCTCCGTACAGCTGCGATGCCACCTCACAAGACGGAAAAACTGCAACGTCTTGACTTTCGTTCCCTCCATTCTGTGAACGTCTACGTAGAATATGTCGTGTATCTTGAGTCAGTTGCAGTGTTAATGTTCGGCTGATCTCATGGTAAAGTGCACACATTCGGGATGAATGTTATTCCAAGGAGCAGACAGAGATGAACCTGAACCGTCACTCCCTAAACATGACCAGATGTGTGCGGTGTGTGTGCGTGTGTGCGCGCGCGCGCGCGTTCATATGTATCCGTGTGTCTGTCTGTGTGTGGACGCGCGTGCTTTCATCAGTGTAGAAAGTTACCAACTAGAATCACGTTGTGCACTGGTGCAAACGTAATAGGTCCTAAACACGCGTTGGCAATAAAAGTGGGAATGCAACAACTGTTTTCCATGACATTTCTTGTTGGTGTGTATGTGTCTCATAAATGCACTGCACTCTTACAAGCGAGTTCGGAGGTCGACAAGGGAGGGATTAAGGGATCATACACACCAGGGAGGCTTCTATTGATTCAGCCACAATGACGCCACATTTAAAGCGTGCACATTACAATATGAGCGCTGTATGGGCGCGCTCGCTAATTGGAAAGGCGAAATGCGGGAATAACAGCGGCAATGCAAACACTTCCCGATCACCTCGCAGAGCGAAATGCGGGAATAACAGCGGCAATGCAAACACTTACTTCCCGATCACTTCGCAGAGCTCGTACACATCTTCGAAGAGAATGTCGTCGTCCGCCATAGTCCCAGTTTCACCGGGAAGGTGCAAATCCCAAGTAATACTGGGTTAGACTCCAAACACGGAGAGAAAAGGGCCACGACCAGGTGACCGTTGACAGGAATGACGGACAAACGTCGTCCGCGCCCGACGGCGGCGGTGTCGTCGGTAGATAACGTCCGTGAAAGCTCCCTGACCACCCCCGGCTCCCCCTCTATAATTCCGCTGCGTCGTTGGGTACGAAGCGGCGCAGGGGGAGCTCGGTAATCCCGGTGTGGGAGACCACCACTAGTCCGACCCCGCCTTTCCCAGTTTTCCCGATGGCACACTCCGGTGTGAGAAAGCAAACGATTCTCGCCTCAGCCTTACAGTCAGTCCAGCGTGCTGCTCACGTCCACTTTAATATGCGTCCAGGTGGGTTTACGCTGAGCTTCACATCCCGAGAAGCCGCCGATTGACAACCTTCGTGCCCGCCGGGACGTGGCTGCACACCGTCGCTTCTCCTCTTTTGTGAATCTTGAATTGTAGGGGAAAATTCCAAAAGGGTCTCGTCACGTCGGGCTTTACTTCACTCCACTTCCACTTCTATGGTTTCGTTTTTTCTTCTCCTGATCAATGTCTTCCGTTCAGCTCTACTGAGCGATCTAAAAAGCCAAGCTCCGCCCACCACAAAAGTGGTTGTGAAACTGCTCCCCGCCGTCTTCCATGTTGGCGCAGGGAGGATTCCCAGAGTTCCTTGAGGGCGACTGAAACAGTTAGAGCCAACATGGCGACGCGACAAGCCGGCATAGCCGCAGTTTCCTCAGGTCTTTTTCATTGGGCAGGGTAGTCCGAGTGGTGTCGAATGCGTGGAAAAAACCTAACCTTTCAAAAAAAAAAGTAAATCCTCTTGTTTCGAGTCTTATGATTTGTATATTTTCATAAATGGTGTCAAAAATAAATATATAAAATGTATTTCACAGATCAATGTAAACACACACACACACACACACACACACACACACACACACACACACACAGTCGCTTATAGTGTAGTGGTATAGTGGTACACCCGCCTGACTTTGGTGCGGGCATCGTGGAATCGGTTCTCACTCAGTGACGGTGTAGATTTGAATGTGAATGGTTATTTGTCTCTACATATATTGACCCGGAACTGGTCGCCAGTCAGCCGCAGGACACATATAGAGACGACCAACCATCCACTCTAACATCCACACCATCACTGAGTGGAAACAGATCACATGCTGCCCGCACACAAGTCACGAGTTAGGAGAGTGAGTATAATGTATTGTATATAAATATAGATTGATGGGCAAATTATGAAGTTACAACTGAAAGCTGATTTTGGATGAAATGCAAAATATTTGGAGATCCATCCAGTCAATTAAATCCGAGCAAAATCTGCAGTGTTTTGATGTACAGTATTTGTTAAAGCCAGTACAGGGGTGGTAAATTTCCCAAGGCCTTTTAGGCCATTGTTTCCCAAACTTCATTGATCCAAGGCACCCAATTTGCACACAACCATCAGACCAAAATATTTAAAAAATATGAAAACTAAAATAATACTCAAAAATGTACTTGACTATTGTAAAATCTTGTCTGTTTAGTTGAATACACTGATTTACTTGCAAGAAGACTGGCGGTTGAGAAAGTGGTATTACTGGTTTTGTGAATGAACCATTTGGATCTCATCCAAGAAAATTACGTGGCAGAAACTACAATGTCATTTCTACAATGTCATTTCTACAGTCCACCTCTGTCTGTAAATATATGTTTCAAAATGTCTGAATGATGTAGCGAAATGTGAATCTAATCAAGGTAACCCACCATATAAAATCAAGATGTTTTAAAGGGAATTGAAATGTAGTTTAGTTGTCTGAGGGGACTCTTCTGCCAACACAGGCCTATGTTACACAATTTAGTTTAATATTTTATGGTGTTCGGTGGGTTCAATACATTGCCAGCAGATTGCGTAATTAATGCGGAATGAATAATTGAGAAGCTTCTAAACCCAAGATGAATAAGTTGATATTTTACTCATGTATTTAAAAAAAGATTATTCCATATGCAGTAGTTCATTTAAAAAAAAAAAAGCGTCATAGCAACTCAGGGTAATATTGTTGTTCCCTCCTTGAAACACAATGAATGAATGAATGAATTGCCTTTATTGTCATTACACGTTTGTGCAACAAGATTTCACTTAACAGACACGCTCTGCACAAGAAACATGAAAACAATGACGAACATGGGATACAGTGCAAAGGGCCTGTCGGTACTCGCTAAGTGCCAATATGTTTTATTTAGGACGGTGGTTCTCATACCTTTTACAACACGTACCACCCCAAAAAATACTTGGCTCTCGAAGTACCTCTATGATGACCGATAATGAAGTACAGTCACATAGTAGGCCCACGTGTTCATAAAAACAAAACAAAACGAACAAACAAAAAACTAAAACTAGCCACTGTAATACCATGCATGGTTTGAATACAGTATTAACGTGTTACATGTTAATATTAGCATAAAATGACAATTCAAATAAAGTGTATTGCATACCAAAGTTAGATGAAAAAACTACTCCTATAAATGTAAATGATATAAAATAAAATGAAAAAATATTTTTCATAAATGACTAATTTCAAACTTAAATGCAACAGAAATGCATTACTGTACATCAAATGTATTGTACTGGATTTTAAAAGCAAATTGAAGTCACTGGAATATTATGCACAGTGAATCTTTTGCGTACGATGACATGGCACCCATAATAAAATTTGAGGATCACTGACAAGACATATTGTGCTGATGGTTTGTTTGCGTGGTCGGCTTGTTGTATGGTGAAAATGGATCCGGTGGAACCTCTAATAAATATTTTCCTCATTAACCACTTAAATGCCTTAAAATTCCAATCGAATGTGGTGTTAAAACCATCATCATGTGGCACATGAGATTTCAGTGAGAATCTAAAAGACACATTCTGTGCCTGTTCCTGCTTTTCTGTGGGGCAGGGGTAGTGGTTTTTTTTTGTCATTCCACTCAGGTATGGTGTCAGTGATGTGAAAGAAAACTGTTATCATAACTATCAACGGAAATGTAATTTACTGCAGCATTTGAAAGACTGCTCAGTGCAATGTGGACAATGCAAACAATTATACAGCGATCATACTCAATACATTGCCTGTAGAGTTAATTTCATTTTTATGATGGCGACAGTTTTAATTGACATATTTTCTAAGTTTTGAAATGAGAACAAGCCGACTGGTTAGCACTCGGAATTGTCTGACGTGTCAGTGTGAGTGTGGCTGAGTGTTTGCCTATTTGTGCCCTGCGATTGCTGGCAAACAGGTCAGGGTGTGTACCCAGACTTTCATGCAAAGACAGCTGGGATTGGGTAAGGTTAACAACAATAAGCAGATCAGAGAATTGATGAGTGGATGAGAGTCTTGCATTTTGGAAAAAAAAAAAATATAGAGCCCAGAGTTGCTGAGAGTATAGTGGGACACATGCCGAACTTGTGTGTGGGCAGCGTGGGATCGGTTCCTACTCAGTGGTGGTGTGAATGTGGGTGTGAATGTTTGTTTGTCTCTATATGTACCCTGCGACTGATTGGCGACCAGTTCAGGGTGTAATCTGCCTTCCGCCCGAAGTCAGCTGCTATAGGCTCCAGCAACTGAGGGCCTGTCCTCCGAGACAAGGTTCTCCTATGGGAGACCTAATAAAAAGTCAAATCAAATCAAATCAAACTCCCCATGACCCTGTTCAGGTTACCGGTGTTTTTGATAATGGATGGATGGCTAGATGTATAGACCACCCCATGATATTTGTGAACAATATAGGCTCTAAGATGATTTTGGCTGTGATTGGCTGGCATCCAGTTCAAGGTCTACTACGCCCACTGTCCGAAGACAGCTGGGATCGGCTGCAGCACGCCCGCGACCCTTGTGAGGAGAAGCGGATCAGGTAATGGATGGATGGATGGATGGATTCTTTTGGGGAGGGCAGAGATGTTACTGACTACCACTGACCTGAAATGAAAACGATGTCGAAAATGTCATGTGTTTGAGGTTGCCCTGCCAAATATTGTGCAACAGTTTTTAAAAAAATTCTATTTCTCTTTCCGCCCTGTCTGTCCCCTCTAAAACGTGTCTGTCCAACTGTATTCCCATGAAATATCAATCACAACACAACCATGGAAAAAGCATTTTAAACTCCCGTGTTACAAAAAAAAAAAAAAAAGAGAGGCATGAACAGAGAAGATCGCAAGTCTGTGTGTGAGAGCAGTAACCACTTCTTGAGGGACAGACTGGGAACCAAACCGCCATCACCCAGTTTGTGGAAGACATTTTCTCACAGATTTGGATGAAATATATTGGTTGGGTTGTCTCTGAGTAATTACGCAAAATATAATGGCTAGTCTACTTGTAGACGGCACAGTCATTGTGAAATGTCCTATACTGGCCATCCAGTCTTTAGCTTTCCACAGGATGATATGGGCTTCAAGGCGCTCCCAAGTGGAAGCCAATTTGGCTTAGGAATCACAGGAATCAGGACTTCAGAAAATCTTATCTCCAACCAACACACCATTCTCACTGGTGGGCCAATCTGCCCCGTGTGTGTGTGTGTGTGTGTGTTCTCGGTGCACTGTGTACTATTGGAAAATAAAAGGAAGTTTACAAATAGCGCGTTGGATGTTGCACCGAGTGAGGACTCTCGTCTGTAACACACTATAACACGTGAGCCGCTCTTTTCTGCCTCAAGAAGCTAATTGGTGTAGATCAGAGGCGCATCTTGCTATTGCATAATGATATCCTCTGTCCGTTTTGGTTTTTGAAGTGCTACCTACGGTATGACCTGTGGCAGAATTTCGAGCAGAGGTTGTTCCATTTTTCATTTGGAGAGTAAACTGTTCCACCCCGTGAGGCTGGATGATAACTATTGCGTGTGGAATTCATCATCTTTTTTTTGCTGCGAGAACCAAGTGAAAGGACCTGTTATTCTTTACCCTGGAGTCATTTCCACTCGAAATCACGCACGCACACTGAATTTCTCATCTTTTTCAAAATGTTGGAAAGAAAAAGGAAAAACAAAATCATGGCATTACCATATTTTTCAAAATGTTGGACAAAAAAAAGGGAAAAAAAAAAACAATCACGGCATCTCCTCTTTGCATTTGTGCCAGTTCGTGATTCAGGGAGTACAATGTTAGAGGACTGTGTTGTCCTAATTTTCTTTGCGGGGGGAATTCATTACAACCCATTTGAAATCGGAGACAGATAAACAACCATTCATACTCAAATTTATGAGCAATTTCGCAAGGCTGACCAACCTGTCGTCAATGGGCATCAGGTTTTCCCGAACGACCACATGAGTAGCCTGCCGGCCCGTTTCCAAAATGAGGTCACTAGTAATAAGACATTGTGAGTTCCGAAGAATGGTGTTGAAGTGATAATTTGACAATCTGAGAAATTGTAGAGATTTGTAGAAATCAAGTGTCCCATAATCCTATTCACTGTATCCTTGTTGAATCAGTTGATCATTATTGTGAGCAAGGCTTTGTCATTGGCACCAGCCAACCCGTCAAATGCAGGTAAATTTTGGCAGTGGTGGGTTGTAATCGAAGAGCTTTGGGACCTGGGGGAAGATTTTCAAGGCTCTAGGACTGGGGAGCCCAATTTATTTATTCTTTGAGGGGAGCATATGGAAAAATAGAAAGATGCATGCATCATTTTTTTTCCACACACAATTGTATTTATTTATTTATTTATCTTGACTTTAACTTATTAAAAGATCACAATTAATCAAGCACTTATCCATTGTTAATATAACGTAGTGACTGGTATTTTGGGAAAACTGCGAACTCAATGCTTTCTGTTAAATGTGATGAAGCAAATAGGACCGTTTACTACTTTTTTTGTTAGTATTTTTGCGGGGGTGACATGCGGCCCTGTTTCCCACTAGAATAGACCCCCCCCCCACCTCCTCCAATGAGCAGCAGTTAAATCCCATCTTGACATTCAGAACCAAAACAAGAGCAATTTGGAGTAAGCTGTTACTTGAAAATCAGTCCCCATTCCACTCCTTACATTTTCTATATCTAAACACTCCCTGGCGCACCTGCCAATTTGGTGAGAAAACGTAGACAAAATCTTAGACGAACTTAAACCGGGTCTAAATGGTGGCGCCAATGATGGAACGCGATTTTGGTGTCTTTCATAGAGGCGTAGGCAGACAGATTGGGCGCTCTTGTGTGGTGGATATCATCGTGTGTCATTTATTTATGTGACAGCAGTGTCTGAGAATCTCTCTGAATCATTGTCAAAATTGATTCTTTGAGCAAATTATAAACATTATTATCTTAAAAGTATTTTGATAACAGCCCCCTGACCACGCAGCACAATTACTGGGGAGGATTTGAGGTTTATAACCGGTTGTGGGCCTAACATTGGTACACAATGGTGCAAATGCGCACTCATGCCCAGTTTTTCCTGTGCAAAGTCGTGGAAAATACCAAAAGAAAGAAAACTCCACCCATGCACATTGTTAATCTGCACTTTGCGCTAAACTTCCACTGGGCATGAAAATAGAACACAAGATGTGTGGTGCACTGATTTTTGTTTTGCATCTATTTTGGCTGTTAAGAATGACTAGGTAATACAAAAAAAAAAGTGCAACCAAATAATTTCTTGACGGTATTTTAAAAAATGTATTCTATGTGCGTGGATTTTTTTTCCAAATGATAACATCATATGATATGGCAGGCTGTCTCATGTTTTTCTACCACTTTCAGAAAATGGCCTGGAGGCAGAGGACAGCGAAAATGCTTGTGGAACGAGGAAGAGTGCATTCAATATCCTTGTGTAACTTGGACAATACAATAAAACAGGGGAGAATTTCATCATTTGTATTCAGAAAAAAAGGGTTTCTTTGCTGTTTTTGGTTTTACTTGATGTATTTATTTATTTATTCAACCCAACCACTCTCCAGCCTTACAAAACCCCCTTTCATCTGGTAACGAAGTAAATTAGTGTACAGTAATGATTTTCCTCTCCCAGTGAGCTGTTTTTATACTTCCTTGGAACACGACTCACTGTGGAATAAAATGAAAAATATGGTGAAAAATAATATGTTCGAGTTTTTGGGAGAATGCGGTCTAGTTGAGATTTGGCAGGGAAGGCCCTCATTTAAGGGTTGCTCCACCCAGAGTGCGTACGTTCCATGAAGGTATGTAAGTGACACACTTAAAACGATGGGAGGATCAACAGTCCAAATAGTGCGCAGCTTTCTTTAATTGCGTTCTCTGTCTTCGCCTGATGGGAAGGGCCTGAGAAACAAAAACACCTTTTGAGTGATCATCCTGACTAACTGGACGAGTGGCTCTTCTGGTGATGCTACAAAGCAGAAATCAATGCCCGTTAACATGAATTTGATCAATGGGCTTCACAGACAAAATAGATGAATCATTAGGTTAGCTGAGGCACACACGCGCACACACACACACGGTATGGCAAAGGGGAGCTAATCTGTCTGGTTGACTGCATGCTAGGAGGTGTCTGCAGGGTGCTTATTAGGCACACGGAGACCAGCAGGCTATGAGATGAATGGTAAATGCGATGTTTTGCTTTAAAGCGGCGGCCTCCTCCTTCCTTCTGGATAATGCTCTCGCCCCAGCTTTCCTGTGTGGAGTTTGTATGTTCTCCCCGTGCCTGCATGGGTTTTCTCCGGGTTCTCCGGTTTCCTCCCACATTTCAAAAATATACGTGGCAGGTTAATGGAACACTCTAAAATTGTCCCAAGGTGTGACACACACACACAAAATCACACAAAAGAAAACACCACAGTTTCTTGTTCAGTGTAGTTACTAAATAAAAAGGCTATTGTATGAGATACTCTGAAAGAAAATGTAAAGAAATTCTTATCTTTTATTTGTGCGTTTGCATCCTTGAGGTTGGTGAATAGTGGTGAGGCAGATGCTGACTTTAATAATGTGAAGCACTTTGAATTGCATTTTCATCTATGAATAGCACTTTATATTGTTCGAGTGATTTGTTCTGACTGATGTGCTAAATATTAAAAGTATGCTGGAACACTCTTTTAATTGCTTCATGGGTCGACAACTGAGGAAATCTTTTGTTGTCTGCCTATTCCTAAAATTGTTCATGTGAGCAAGCCATTTTGAATTTGATGACTTGTGACACAAGTCGGCAACTAAAGGTAATAATCGCCCCCGCACCAAGTTCGTATGACTATAACATGCCAGCCAGGCTGTGCAAAGATCCAGAGCTACTTTCAAGTGCTGGCTGGTCAAGAATGTCTTAAACACTACGGGCTCTATTTTCATAAATCCTGCATGCCGCATGGCATATCTCTGGGCGCATATGGGTTGGATGAGGTTTTTTTGCAAATAAGTGCAGGCCGGAGGATTTGCAAGAGGGAGGGCTGCGCCGTTGTGGAAGTGGTCACAGCCAACTTCAATTATGGCCAATCAAAATGCCTCCTGTCATTCCATATTTCATATTAAATGTGCTGTTCTAGTCATGTCTCAACATGGAGGAAGCACATCTGTGCTGTGAAGTTGGCACTTGGAAAACCTCACTTATCACCCCTCCTCCATCCCCGATCGCAAGTTTGCGCCATGGTGCGGATGCAGTACCTATGAAAATGGAGCCCTATATCAAAGATAACATTTCAGAAGCTCAGCATTGAATTTTGCACAGATTAACTTTGGCTAGCAGAGTTTGCTTCTGATAAATGACACACTTGATTGCTCAAAGAAAATTGTTGATAGGCTCAGTATGTCGGAGGATTTGGGGGATATAGTTTGGGGACATTTCTGTTGCATGCGCCACATGTACAGCAACACTATTGGAGGAGTGTATGAATTGCTGCCTCTGCTAGTGAAATTGCTTTTATTTTCACTCCCTCAAAAACAAAAGCTTTTTTTCCATTCTCTGGGCTCCACTTCCACAAGTAAAGGCCACTTGTCTCGTTCAACCTGCTTGCTGTTCTCAGGTCGTCATGGTAATGAAAGCCTTACTTGGCACTGGTTGGCGCAGTATAGCACTGTCATTTTCCTCCTTACTTTGACAAAAACCCATCCCAGCCATGTTATTAAGATACCTGGGATCCGTTTTCGAAAAGTGCTTTTTTGTAGTTTTTCCTTGGTTCTCTTTTGTAGTGGAAAACAACACCCAGTGCAGTGGAAACATAAAAATTGCGGCATGACACTATTGATTACTACAGAAATTGTCAACAGGAACACAACCAATAATAAGCACCTGCAGACACCAAGCATTGTAACATTTGATAAAGTTTCACTCCTTTTCATTGAATCGCTCCATTTGCTGCACTTGTAGTCAAGTGATTCATTACATTGATGGTGTTTTATCGCCAAACAGCTTTGTTCACTTTCGCGTGATTCGATAGTGAACTAAACTGTTCAAAACTATAATATGCCTGAATCTCATCCAACAATTAGTCCAATTATATATTTTTAAATGAACCTTAAAATGTTTTTCATGAAAAGACAACACAAAATCACTTTGCAGTGTATCACCAGACAACGGCAATATCAAGGAATGGTTTGAGGCTACTTTAAAAATAAGGACGGGATAATATGATACGTTGCAATATTTTGCTCCAGCTCTAACTGATGTGTTGCATATTAAAGGTGTATTTTCTTCCAAGATATTGTGCGATGCTATCAGCATACAGTAATTGGAAACATACGGTGATAAATATTGTGAGTCATTCCGTGATTTCTCACCTCGAGTAGTGAAGTGAAATTGGTCGAGGAGAGTTTCTCGTTTGCTGCTGTTTCATCATGTTCTTGGCTTGTGAGCAAACGACTTTCAACTCGAGCATGAGTCACTTCGCAACAAGAGAAGTATTGTGACCTTGACGATGTTCCGCACATGAAAGCGACAAATGCATAACGCTCCGAATGTGCAAATGCTGCCCTGAGAAAAAGATTTTTCAAGTCGATGCACCATTTCATCTGCCCTTCAGCACAGACAGATAACTTGAAGAAAATTGAATGAAGTCTTGGAATTTGCGGTGGAGAGAAAGAAGCACACATTGATTTTTGTTTTGTTTGTTCCTTCACAAAAAGATCGGTTTCCTGAAAGCAAATGAGTATCAAAATGCAACCTTATTTGTCGCAACAGCGGTAGTTTCTCAAAATGACAGCTTCCAGATAAATGCAACTCCCCGAATAATGTGCCAAACATCGGTCATCACACCCTTCAAACAACTCAAAAAGCCCTCCACCATGACCTCACATTTAACTAAATAAGGTAACGTGCTCGAAACAGCTCTCTGTGCGATGCTGTGCACTGGAATCATTAATAAAAAGACACACTTAAAAAGTGCGATCACTCTTTCAAAAGAGAGGAGCAGCAACTGGATATTTGATACAAGTCTTGCATTATATCTCATTGTATGTCATGTAACAGGTCCTAATGATGTTTTTAAGCAAATGTTTGCAGGGAAGATGCTGGGGAGGTGGACCTAAATGACATGGTGAGCATGTGTAGGAGACTGGACTGTCTTGTTAACTGTTATTTATTCCTCCGTAGTGTATTCACAAACCCCCCATAGAATTTATTTTGTGATTTCCTCACTTGATTTTCTGTTCTGGTGGATTATTTTCGCTTTTCTTCGTGTTTTGAAGTTACCGTTAATTTACGTTTTTCGGAGGCGGTCCTTGAATGTCTCTCGAGTCGAAAGACAGAAGAGAAGGCATGGAGACGGAGAAGGACGTGCCTGTATTGGTTGAGATAGTGAAAAGCATTAATAAACTATACGTTCTAAAAATGAACACCACAGCTCTCCTTTTTCGGAGCTGCAACATATTCAAACATGGGAAGTAAAATGTTTTGACAGCACAGTGCAGCAGTGCATCCAGCCGGCTTACACGGCAGCCATTATTGTTCTTCTTCTTATGATTATTGATTTTGACACAAAACCAAATAAAAGAGCTTTAACCTTGCCAACTGTGCTTGCAACTGTACGGTAACCTTTGGATAAGTGTTAACCTTTCACATACTTTGATTAATTGATCATTGCAAACTGATATGTGCCATCAACAACAAAGTGTTCTTAAAAAAAATATGATGGTTTAGTCTCGCGGGGCTTCATTAATAAACCGATTGAGCATTCATCGATTTCATGAGCAGCATTTCTGTTCAGGCGTAGTTTCTCTTTCGGGCTGATGTGATTTTAAATTTCACATTCAATGTAAACAACACAATTGGGGTAGTTTAGAGGTTCGGGTTTTGAAATTCAGCCTTCCTGTGTGGAGTTAGCGTGTTTTCTCCACAATGTCCATAGGTATGAATGTGAATCTAAATAGTAGTCTCTCAGTGTGGTCAAAGTCAGCTGGGATCGGCTCCAGCTCACATTTAATGAGGGCAAGGGTCAAATATGGATCCAAAGAATTGCTCTGATTGTTTTCTATTGTCACTTGTTGCTTGAAACAGTTCATGAGGAATTATCACGCAACAGAGAAAGGACAAGGAGAGCTGGCAGGAGAAAACAAAAATAATGAGAATTGGAACAATATCAAGCAAGTCCAGCCAACTAGGGGAGCAACCAAGTTGTCAAGCTCACGGGATCATAAGACGGATGCTAACATTGTGTAGCGATCAAGAGTTGATGGATCATCTGTAATCCTGCGGAAAGGAAATCTTCCAACATCTGGTTAGATTCCACACTTGAATTCATGTGAGAGACTGTTGATGTGACTGTTGACTTTGTCAACTCGATCATTTTTCTCCTGGCTTCAGCAGTTCCTGCTTGAGGCTTCAGAACAGAGGGCAGCTCTCTTTCACATACTTTGATTAATTGATCATTGCAAACTGATATGTGCCATCAACAACAAAGTGTTCTTAAAAAAAAAAAAGATGGTTTAGTCTCGTGGGGGTTCATTAATAAACCGATTGAGCATTCATCGATTTCATGAGCAGCATTTCTGTTCAGGCGTAGTTTCTCTTTCGGGCTGATGTGATTTTACATTTCACATTCAATGTAAACAACACAATTGGGGTAGTTTAGAGGTTCGGGTTTTGAAATTCAGCCTTCCTGTGTGGAGTTAGCGTGTTTTCTCCACAATGTCCATAGGTATGAATGTGAATCTAAATAGTAGTCTCTCAGTGTGGTCAAAGTCAGCTGGGATCGGCTCCAGCTCACATTTAATGAGGGCAAGGGTCAAATATGGATCCAAAGAATTGCTCTGATTGTTTTCTATTGTCACTTGTTGCTTGAAACAGTTCATGAGGAATTATCACGCAACAGAGAAAGGACAAGGAGAGCTGGCAGGAGAAAACAAAAATAATGAGAATTGGAACAATATCAAGCAAGTCCAGCCAACTAGGGGAGCAACCAAGTTGTCAAGCTCACGGGATCATAAGACGGATGCTAACATTGTGTAGCGATCAAGAGTTGATGGATCATCTGTAATCCTGCGGAAAGGAAATCTTCCAACATCTGGTTAGATTCCACACTTGAATTCATGTGAGAGACTGTTGATGTGACTGTTGACTTTGTCAACTCGATCATTTTTCTCCTGGCTTCAGCAGTTCCTGCTTGAGGCTTCAGAACAGAGGGCAGCTCTGTCTGATTCTCGAGCGATCAAGTCAGGGGTTCCCGAACAAAGTTGTCAAGGTGGCAACACTGGGTCATTTGCTATTTTGTTCTCCTTTTCAGAGCCAACGAAAATTTAAATTTGAAACTAGGGATGAATGATTTTGAAAAATAATCAAATTGCACTAATTCCATTCACTTTTGTGATTTAACCTGCTTGTATTAAAAAAAACACACACAAGCAACACATGAATTTTAATAGATGTATTTTACATAAACCTTATGGTTTTATAGATTAGGCCTATGCTAAAATCAAGGCAAATCAACCATGAACAAATATGAAGGATATCTTATCTATCCACCACAATTAGAGTTGGGAACTAACGAACACTTTGCCTTGGAGTCTTTTAAGTGTTCATTTTGCCAATTTCACCATAATTCTGTGTCGTAAATATAAATCGGTAAATTATGAATCAGATTACAGAAAAAAAAATGCAGGCCAATCTGTGGCTTTATCACTTCAGCTTTTTATGTTTCATGAAACAATATGTATGAATAAATAAAATATACGTACTACTGACCGCCACTCCCCATCCCAAATTGCAACCTTTGCGACTTGAAAATATAATTCCACCACACGCAGATGTTGATTTGAATTAAACTAACTGTTTGGAATCGGACAACGGTTTACAGTAAAGCATTTAGAATCCAACTAAATCCGAGATTTTGTTTCATCAGCAACGTCAACGATGACTTTTGAGCACGTTTGAGGAAAAGCACACCATGATGAACACGAGGGGAGGATTCTGGCTGGCGCTGACATTTCTGTAAACCCAACAGTAGTCGGGACGAGATGGAATATTTTAATCCGGCGGGAGCTCAACTGCCTCAGCGGCGCTCTCATCATATTCCCTCTGGAGAGGGAGCTGCTTAAGATGAGCTCATCGCATCGCTCATCACCTTCATCTTGCCATGAGCTAAGCCTCAGGGCCGCAGGCACATGGCACATGCCCCACCC
>NW_017805498.1:318024-343698 GCF_001891065.2 Hippocampus comes | reverse complement strand
GCCCCCGCCCCCTCCTCCAAATATCATATCAAACTACCCCCCCCCCATGACTTCATCCCTCTTTGAACGTGTCTCAAGGTTGTTTATTTGTTGACATTGAACATGTAATGTGTAAATAACTCTGTCATGCTGTATTTTACAGTTCTGATATCACCTGATCGAGAATGTAATCTATGTGTGCACGAATTGCATGCTTTTATATGTCACTTCAATTCTTTGACAAACGAAACACGCTGATGCGATTCTAGTCATCAAAATCTCAACCGTTCTTGTAACTTATTACTGCAGTTTTATGACAAAATCTATGTTTTTGTTATTTCAATGCAAAATGAACCTCAATGTTAATACTTACCAGATGATTTAGCATGAATTACTTTTATGAATGACAGGCAAACTCAGAAACACCCAAAGTTTGTAGATAGATTGACAATCAAGACAAAACGTGTCATGTCAGCGGTGGAAAAGTCCAACTTTGGTCAATTATCTCCAGCATGTAATTTTTTACGACAAACTTTTATGATTTGAATGACAACGATTTAAGAATGTCCTGTATGTTTAAATGGTTGTAATTTGCAGTGTGCACAAATCAGACTGACGGATGTTACTAATATTTTGGTGACCTTATTTAACTTCTGAGATACAGAGTGTAAAACCTATATCTATCTATCTATCTATCTATCTATCTCTCTCTCTCTCTCTCTCTCTCTCTCTCTCTCTCTCTCTCTCTCTCTGTATATATATATATATATATAAATCAAATGCTGTTAGAATGTGTGATTTCAGTTTCAAATTATGGAAAGCGTTTCCAACTGCAGAGCTGTAAACGATGAGTAGTTTACACCTGATTACGTTCAAAATGAGTGATTTTTGCAAAACAAACAAACAAACAAACAAACAAACAAAAAACAACAATGCAGTTCATTAAGTTTAATAGTTTGCACTGAATGTCTTTCTTGTCTTTTTAATGTACTGTATATATTCAGTTGAAAAGGATTTGCAAATCATTGTATTCTGTTTTTAATTCTCATTTTATACAACATCCCAACTTAAATGGAATTGGGAGTTTGTACATGAATGAATAAATGAAGGTCCCCATCTGCACCCAGGGTCCAGGGTGTCTCGTAAGTCTCGCCCAAAGTCAGCTGTGATAAGTTCCTGCTCATTTGCAACTCCAATGGGGAGGAGCGCAATAGAAAACCCACTGGTTGGCCTTCGTAAAAGTCTGCACTCGACTGAATGCACTGAAGCTTGTTTGAATTTGCAGGTGCACCTAATAAGGTGCCCAGTCAATATATACCTGTGTCATCAATGTTTGCATGGGTCTTCAATGTGAACATGTCAATAAATGACGTGTTATAATAGCAAATTCCAAATGACTTAATATTATCTTGTGTGACTTCATGAATAGCAAATGCTATTGAAACAATCCCATGCGATTATTATTATTATTTTTTGGGCCAGTCAGAGTACAGCAAAACATAAGTGGCGGTTGGGGGTGTGATTGAGGCCACTGATGGAAACAGAGCAGCTCAGGCGATTCACCACACTCAAATCTTCCAAGTTGGAACTTCAAAAGGGGGGACACAGGCAGTAAGCACGGATTGGATTTCAGTGTTGTTGGTGTTTGCTGCCATAAGAGTATCTCGGTGGGCTTTATCTCTTAGGACCGTCTGGAAAAAGCGCCTCCTAAAAACCATGCATGCACGCACACATGGGCATGCGATGTGATGGACTCCCTGCCAGCACGCATGAAGCAAGCTTTCTCTCATTCTGGCCGAGCATCCTCCCCAGAGGAAAGAGGCAAGCCAGTCATTCAAATGAATGGCCATGACGTTGGAGCTTCAATGCAGGTGCAAACCAGGTGGTGTCCACTGATATCATGACCAACACAAATGGACTCTGATGCAAAAGGAAATGAACTGACTCAGAATGAGGAGTGGGACAAAATATCTGCATCGAAAAGTTTCAAACACAATATAGTAGGGGTCACGAACGTGGTGCCCGTGGACACCAGGAAGTCCCCCCCACCCACCCCCTGCCCATCTAAGGACTACATGAGTAGTCCACAGTCCTGTTCAAGAAATAGGTAACTAGTGCTCCCCAGAACTGGATGGCGGTCGGATCCCACAAATGTAGACACAAGCAAAAATCCATACAAAACTATTTATTCCACAACAAAAACGCACCGATAAAGCGTAAAGAGAAATCACTGGTCAAAAGAACCAAGAAAACAACACATTAAAAAAACTAAAAGTGAAAAAGAGAAAATGAACCACTGTGTCAGTTTTCATTTTTGGTAATTCATTATCAGTGCAGTGAGCTGCGTTTTTAACTGAGTCTTGTTTTTTTCGCAGACGCAAGCAGGCTGGTGCATTTAAAAAAAATGGCTGTTTGCGCTGCTGTGGGCGTGAGCACACTTGACTTGTTGCATCCCCGGCAAAAGCGGGTCCTCTCATTCTCTTTAAATGTGGTTTGCAAGGAGTGTACTGAACATCCTTGACATGGCTAAGAAATTGATTTTCTGGACACTGGGATGACGAGTCACACAAAATAGTTTCGAAGGAAATACAATCAAACCTCTGATATACAGTAATGTATGGTGTAAAGTTGGCCACGATTTGTGTTGTGAAGCAGGCATTCGGAGACCACCTTTGACAGAATGTCTCATTCATCACACAAGCAACGTGTCGTGATAGCGTCAATATTGTTGGTAAAGAATCATGATGACAAAAAAAAAACAAGCATCATTACTTTTCACTATGTGTCACCGAGAGTTGTGTTTTGGATTGCATTAATTTGATGAGATTTACAAGAAGTGTGTTTTATTCCGAAAAATGCTGAGCTATGTCACTTTTTTTTTGTCACATACATATCAGAATAATGTGTTCATATCACTTATTGCACCATGACTATTTGACCCAATGGCAAAGTATCAGCATTATTGTGTTGTGAGTCATCGTCATGATGTTATATTGTTTATTGTGATTGCGAGTGATTCCTATCCCTACCCACAAGACACCACTCATGTACAGAGAAAGAAAATCATCATCCAGGTATCATTGTGGATATTTTCTGGGGAAAGCCAGAAGGAATATGCCAAAATTTGTTGCAGCATGAGGTTGGAGGAAGATAATTAGACCCCTGTGGAGAGGAGGTGTACTTAGCAGCCAGCGCTTTTCTTGTCTTTCATCAGTCAACACACAAACAACGTATCGATATGTGAGCAGCGATATGGACCAAGCGCTCCCCCCTCCCTGGCTCCTTGTTAAGAATTCTTTGTCCCTCTGGGAGATTAGATTGGAGGGTTGGTGTTAAGCCCAAACACAACTCTCCCTTTGTCTCTCTTATCTCCAACCCTTAGTCGCTTGCTCTCGTCATCCTTTGTTGTGCTTTCATTAACACTTTTCTCCTTGGTCGTGACCTCTCTACTCTGACAGGCCTCTTTGGTTTATTCCTCTCTCATCTTTTTCTCCTAACGCCCTGTGTAACTTTTCACTCGCCAAATCTGAATGTCAGGTCTGAGAGAAACCTTGGGGCTAGTACGTGGGAGGCTGAAGGATGGGGAACAAAGAGAAGGGGGTGGGGGGGGTAGAAAAAGCATAAAAGATGTGACCAGAGACTTCCTCTGTTTTTGCACAGACAGCCGAGGGTGGACTCGTGGTTAGCACATCTGCCTCACAGTTCACCAGTTTGCGGTTTGAATTTCTGCTCTGGATTTCCTGTGTGAAGTGCGCATGCATTACCAGTTTTTTTCTTTGAGTACCCCGGCTTCCTCCACCATTCCAAATAAAACCGAAACATTCAAGTCTGCTTAAATGAAGGTCATCCGGGGGTCACCAGCGTTTTTGAAGCTTGTCTGTTGATGCTAAAGTGTTAAGTGCCAGATTTGATTCACACTTCAGAAATAACAAATTTGCTCATATGAAATTTAATCATAAGTTTTGAATATAATGATAAAAAAAAAAAAAAAAAAAAATCACAGTGCCCCATCACTTGTGAGCTATTTTTGGAACAGGCCAGCGGGCTACTCATGTGATCCTTGGAGGCAACCTAGTGCTCTTGTCCATGGGGACTAATGGGAGTGTGAACCACTGATGTTATCACACTGTCTCTGATATGGAAGTGAATTGCGGGCAATGATCAGAAATCAGTTGCATGAACCCCTGCAACCTCTCTGACTTCTCTGTGAAGTACCGGTAATTCAGCAAACTGTATATTAGAAAGTATCATCCAGATTATTTGTTTGTTTTTTTTTACATTTGAGATTGGACTTTCTGATTGTCAAGCTGTCCCCAATACAGCAATAGCTAGCAAATTTCCATTCAAATTATGTTCCTACACTCAACTTGACAGAAAACGAGTGGCCAAAATGAGTTATTGCCTTAAAGCACTAAATGTTTGGACCGTCCTAGTGCACATACCGTGATTCACTGTTGCCCCCTTAGGAACAGATTGGTCTCATGAGGCACTGGACCATCCATCCATGCATCCATTTTCCAAAGCACTTGTCCTCATTAGGGTCATGGGTGGGCTGAATCGTACCCCAGACGGTGGGGAAGAGGTGGGGTGCACCCTAGTCTGGTCACCAGCCAATTGCGCGCACTAGACCAGTACTTTACATTCATGATGTGAAATGACAAATGATTGAGCCTGTGTCTTTCATTTCTGAAAGTCTTCTATGTCCTCAATGTGGAGTTTTCCCTCCATGTGCTCACCTGAGGATTTGAGGTAGCAGTGAGGTCCCATTCCTAACAAAGCATCAACTCCTGGGCTCTGGTGGCCACTGGAGCGTGTGAATGGGGTCAGGGCTGCCATCCGTGAATGGTTGAGAGAGGGATGACAAGTCCTGAGGCTGCCTCCTTTGCATCAGCAATGTCCAAAAGCCTCCAGTGCAATCTGCTTGCTGATTGGTCATCTTCTTTAAAGAAGATGCTTATATAGGCTTGCAACATCACTCCATCCGTTGCTATCGCGCTTGTCCCAGATAACTTCGAATGAAAAGAAGGGCAGATGTAGAGACATTTTCTGAACCGCTTATGCTCACGGTGGTCGTGGGAATGTTGGAGTCGATCACAGCTGACTTCGAGGAGTGGTACACCCTGAATTGGTTTGCCAGCCAATCGCAGGGTACACATAAACAAGCAAGCATTCACACTCAGAGTCACACCTAGGAACAATTGAGAGTGTTCAACTAACCTACCATGCATATTTTTGGAATGTGGGAGGAAACCAGAGTACCTGAAAAAAAAAAAAAAAAAACACGCAGGCATGGGGAGAACATGCAATCTCCACACAGGAAGGCCGGAGCCGAATTCGAACCCACAACCTCTGCACTGTGAGGTGGACGTGCTAAAATTGAATGCGTTTAGGTGTGCCTTATAGTGCAGACAATACGTTACATGAAATAACTGACCCGTTTTTTGTTCGCCAGTGCTTGTTGCAAACAAAGTTGTTATAACAGTAAAAAAATAAAGGGAACACTTGGAGTCACAGTGTGCTGTTTAAGTGTTCCCTTTATTTTTTTGAGCAGTATATATGACAAATTTTGCAAATATATTATCAAGTAGACCTGCACAATCTGAAGAGATCCAATACAAGAGCAGTATCAAATATCTTGGCCTTTACAAAGATAATAAGACAGTGACTGCTGGTTATCTTATATACCTGCACTCATTTCCTGCATTCCTCCACAGAACGATTTACCTGACTAGATGGGCAGCGTACTATTTCGAGTTCCAGGGCTTGACTTCCTGACAAACTGCGCTCACTCCTCTCTGGGGATTAAGACTCGCAAAGCCTCTCTCTCAACTCCATCCTTCCCGCCTGCGCTTCTTCCCACTGCAGACTCAGGTGGCTTTGCTATTTACTTCAGTTATTTATCACTCCACAACAGTGACGGAGAGGTTTGCAGCGGGAGACAGACAGACGGACAGACAGCCAGACTGATATAATAACAGATGAGCCAATTTCCTACTATGTCCATGTTTCTATATGTCCATGTTTCTATCTATCTATCTATCTATCTATCTACCTATCTGTCTATCTATCTATCTATCTATCTATCTATCTATCTATCTATCTATCTATCTATCTATCTATCTACCTATCTGTCTATCTATCTATCTATCTATCTTTAAGCAAACATTCAGCTACTACTTTAATCATTGATAATTATTGTGGTGAAAAGCAAATCAATGTAAAGCATGGGGAAGAACTAAAATGGAACAGAATTTAATGTAATCATTATTCTTTTTTTTTTCCATGCAGAGAATGGCAAGCAAGGGGAGGCACTGCTTCACATGCCTACCCTGACCGCACATCCCTATATTTCTTTTGGGGTGGCTTGAATGGCTTAACAGCATTTCAGTTCAGAAAATTGATCTTATCCATCCATCCATCCATTTTCTAATCCACTTATCCTCACAATGGTCGTGGGCGTGCTGGAGCCTATACCAGTTGTCTTTGGGCAGTGGGCGGGGATACCCTGAACTGGTTGCCAGCCAATCACAGAAAATTGGTCGTATATACTGTATGAGTAAATTGAGTTATGAACTTGATCACGAAACAAATTAGACACAAAATTCAAAGTACCACTGTTCTGGCATTTTTGTGGAAGTGTGGTCATGTATTCTCAATTCAGCTCAACTCAACTGTATTTATAGAGCACTTTAAAACAGCCATCGCTGTATACAAAGTGCTATTCGTGGAGCAAATATCATATATACACCAATAAAATAATAAATTAATAACGAAGACGTAGAAAGCACAAAACAGTAAAGCTAAGAATACAAATGAGTTTTAAAGATGGGCAGTGAGGGGGCTTGCTGAATGTTCAGTGGGAGGTCATTCCAAAGAGAGGGACCAGCAACGGAAAAGGCTCGATCCTCTCTGAGCCTCCTCTTAGTTCTTGGTACTTCTAATGTCTGGTCCGCAGACCGGAGGCGCCGGGCAGGTATGTAGGGGCGGAGGAGCCCAGAGAGCTAAGGTGGAGCGAGGCCATTAAAAGATTTGAAAACAAATAATAGGATCTTAAAAAGAACTCTAAAATGTATCGGGAGCCAGTGAAGGGATGCCAGAGTAGGAGTTATGTGCTCCCTCTTACGAGTACCAGTCAAGAGGTATTGGGTCATGTATTGGTTCACACGTGTGTGCCACAGTTCCAAGTTTGGGCTTCAAATCTCAGTGTGGGGTTCCCCTTTTCTGTTGTTCCTCTCATATTTAAAAAAAAAAAAAATGCATGTTAGGTTAATTGAAGGCAAGGCAGTTCTATTTCTATTTAATTTCATACACAAGGAAACTCAATGTGCTTTGCATGATTAAAAAAATATTTAAAATCTTTAAAAACAGAACAAAGACAGGCAATTGAATTGAGGACGAAACACGGGGTGAGTAGTCCGCCTCGCTTGTGTTTTAAAAGGTGAGAATGCAAGTGTGAATACTTACCTGGATGTGCCCTGTGACCAAGTGACGGATGACCAGTCCAGTGTGTACCGCGCCTCTCGTCATCTAGGATAGGACCTGCAACCCTCACATGGACAGGCAGTCAGTCACTGTAGAAAATGGATTGATGAATAGTGTTATTGTTTAACAGTTTCCCATTCATCTATTTCCGACATTGCTTATCCATGTTAAGATCACGGGGACTGGTTGCTTACCACCTATTATTTCCAAAATGTATAAATAGAGGCCTTACCCATTTATAGTTGACTACATAAAGCTCACTACATAAAGAAATGCTGTATTTTTGGATTGCCTACCTCAAATGCTATCATAAACTAGCAGATGTAAAATTGCAGTAGTTGCTTGTGTGTCGTTTCAGGGGGCACTAAAGGTGCCAGATCATTTACGCGATAAAGTATTTTACTTCCAACAGAGCTTTTATTCATTTATTGCTAAAAGAGAAGTTGAGTGAACGTCTTGATGCTTCCACACTCCTTTAACCTCTCAACATTTTACCTCTGTCTGGCCTCACTTTCTTACGCAGTGGAGCCTGTAAGGAAGAACACACACTGTTCCTGGGCGCTGGATAACCTCTTATTTGATGATATTTCAAAATAAGTGTTCACAAAACAAATAATGTGAAGCTAATCCATCCCTTCCAGAGCTAATCTGTCATCATCACCTTATTTTAAGTGACATTATAAGCATTATTAACTGCCATGTAAGTTTGAAAAATAACCACAATACAGACTGACAGTTTGAATGCAAGGAAAGACATAGAAATGATAAAATAATATTCTGAATACTCAAAACCTCTCCCTGCTGTCTCGATACCATCAGCCAAAAGTCAGATAACTGAGCAATTTTTATATGAAGACATACTAAGACATTGATCCAACTTGAATGATTCTAGAAGGATAGACCATTTGATTGAACAGTCTTACCTGAAACTACTCGAGCTCTTGTTTGTCGAAAAGCAATCTTATTTCATTTATATTAGGCTACCTGTCTGTCTATGTGGATGTATACACACACACACACACACACACACACACACACACACACACACACACACACACACACACACACACTCAGAGAGATGGATCAAACCATTTTTCAAACTAAATACACCAGAAATCTTCTATTAGATGGCAAAAAGTATAAAATTGACAAATGTATCCTCTTTTTGTGACAATTGTGTTTGGTGGTGTGCCGTGCGATTTTTCTAACTGAAAAAAATGTGCCTTTGGCTCAATAAAGGTTGGGAATCACTGGTCTAAAACATGGATGGATCGATGGATTTAACAATATTCCGAGTCTTGGAACATTTTCCAGCACATTTCACTTGGGTAGTATGGTTGCAGTTGGGTGGTGGTGGCACCCGCACACTCCTCCAACTTTGTACTGTTGCCATCTCTGAATCCAATTCCCATCGTGAAGGATTGGGAGGTAAATAGACAGTGTCACATTTCATATAATAGCAAAGTGTACTGAGGCCAGGAGCAGGGCTGCAGTCTCATAAGGAGAGGCCGGTGTGATCGTGCGCGCGCGCGCGTGTGTGTGTGTGTGTGTGTGTGTGTGTGTGTGTGTGTGTGTGTGTGTGTGTGTGTGTACTTTGAAAGCAAGCAAGCCTGACATGTCACAGCGCATTAGAAAGTGGCGGTGCTGACTAAGTGCGCCATGTCAATCCGTGATTGGACGAGCCGTCGGCGTTGTGCGCTAAGATGGCAGTGATCAGTGCAATTAAGGTGCCATATGTCAAGTGGCAAAGCTTCTGCACATACACCATTTATCCCTGCTCCGCATTTAAAAAGCTGCTCCACACTCATTAGCGCCACTACTACAAACATAAGAGGTGATCCGAAGAAAACCGATGAGTAGGGATGATGCTTGGATTTGACACTTTCCATGGAAATTAATAGGAATGTGTGCAGGGAATTAATAGGACTATATAGTGGCCATGAAAGTATATTTATAAATCTGTGTAGTTGGTGGGAGATGTATTTGGCCACATATGTATGCATTTTTGAAGAATAATCCATCCATATTGATTTTCTGTAGGGTTTGTTCTTATTAAAATTATGGGTCAGCTGGAGACTATCCCAGCTGACTTCGGGTGAAAGGTGGGATAGGTCTACACCCAGAACTGCTTGCCAACCGGTCACATAGAGTGTACACAGGAAGGGAGGGACCAAGCACTGTCATGAAATAATGAAAGGAGAAAATCGGCGAGGAAATGGAAACTAGTTTATAAATCTTTGTAATGCCACAGGATGGTGACAAACTTGGCAAAGCGCAAAAGAAAATCCCTTTAACAGAGTTCTGTAGCATGAGATAGGGCCAAAGCAGTACTTTTATATGGTATTAAACAGTGCTTTGGCCTGAGCACAAAAGAGCAAATAGGTGAGTTTTAAAGCCCATGCACAGATTCAAACCCAAACCTCAGAACTGTGAGGCAGACGTGCTAACCACTGGGTCTGTGCTGCTATTTTCAGATTAATATTAAACGATATTTCCATAATTACTCACAAATGCCACACAGTCAAACTTTTGCATTGTGATAATGTGATAAATTACACTTTTATAAAAATACATTCATATTGGCTGTGAAATATTTATAATAATGGACAGTGTACGTTTAAAAATTTAGAGCAAAATGTTTAAAATTTTTAGCATTAGTAAGATTCTGGAGAAAATAAAAACACCTAAGGTCACGTAACTGCTCCGTGAGCAAGCATTCTGGGACTTGTGGTTTTGCCGTTGGGCGCATCCTACTCAATTCCAAGAGACGTTAAATTGCTCGATAATGCCATTTTAAAAACAGACATTTACTATTATAATAAACCCCCTTTATTGGTTTTAGCGCGTGCAAAAACGGAATTTTGGGTCCAAAATGAATTCGAAACCAAGCGTACCATGATTTTTTTAAAGTGGCCATTAACTGCCCTCTAGTGGTCAATGTTAAAACTCTACCTAGAAAGTCATAGCATTAGCATAAAGTACCTTGCATGGGATCCTGACGACAGACATATGACGTTTCCAACGGAAGAACTTTGTATGATACACGATCAGTGACCACCCAACTTCATATTTTGCTTTTAGATGCTGTGTATTTGTGGCCTAAAAGTTTTTTTTAAGGACAAATATGCATTGCTAAAGCATTCGATTGCGACATGTACTAGCTTACGTGCACATTAGTGGTTACCGGTACGTTTCCGCTGCAAGAACGGAACTCTATAGTAAACCCAGGACGCCCTGGTGTGTATAATGCTCCTAGTAGTAGTACTGCAGTAGTACGACTACTACTAAAATAAAAATATATAAAATATATTTGTGTGTGTATATATTTCGGTATAAATATTTTCAAAATACCGTAGGCATTTTTTAATGTTTGAAACACCATTGTTAATTACTCAATCATTTTTCCTCTACATTTAATTGAACGTTGAAACACCAAACTATATATATATATATATACACTGTATACACACACAGACACACACCCAAAACTTCAATAAAAAAGGGATTGCACAGGTATGCACAGGTAAGCAGTAAAAGATTTATTTAACTTTTTTCTTCCTGTAAATATCACCACTTTCTTTTCAGCAATCAAATACGGACATCTAAAAGGGTGTTCTTAAGGTATGTTCACACAACATTGGCATTGTCAAAACAAGTGTTACATTGCGTTTTTGCAACATTTTACACAATGACAGAATGTGGTCTGAGTTATTTATTTGCAACCTGTGTGAATGGGGCGAACAGACAATGCCCTGTCTCTTTTACCAGACTGATACCACCTATGAAGGTACAAAATTGCTAAAACAGAAACAGACTTTACAGGACAGTAATAGAACCCTACCCACCAAAAAAACTAACAGCTTTGTCAGGCAGGGGGTAATAACGTTATTTTCTAAAGCTTCCACTGTGTTCTATGAAGAAATGTGCTTTCCCGGTGATCGTATTTTGGACCTAAAAAAACCCCAACAAAAAACAGCCTGAAATGGCAAACTCTTTCTTAGTTTTCAGTTGAAAGCTGTCAACGGCCCCTTTAAGGGATGGCTGCATTATTAAAGCAGTTCCTAAACACTGAGGGCAAGAAGGAGTGTGTGGAATTTTCAGTCACACAGGCACTTAAGAGAATAAAAATAATATTCGTGAAACACCACAATTTTCCCATAAAGGCACAACAAACAACACTGGTGAAACAGACACACATCATACTTTGAGACAAGAACAGTATGAATTCCTCAACGCACATGCACATGAACACACACACACGCACAAATTGTACGACACAAGAGTTTGGTGTTTTTTTGTTTTTTTTTTGACAATTACTGTTTTTCCAAGTGACTACAATCCATCTTTTATTCATATTTTGGATTGATGACAATTACAACCAAAACCTTCATTTTTATACATAAGCTACATTTGTGATTAAAAGATGTCCGATTCTTTAAATAACATTGAAGCGATACAATAAGAAGCGCCTTTATGCAGACCATCAAAATAGATGACTTATGCAGGAGAAATAAATTTTGAGTAAAAAAATTGCGCAATTAGTCTTAAGGAAATACATTCAAATGCTTCTATTACATCGACCAAAACTCTCCTCAACCAGCAGCCATACAGCAGTCGCTGCATGCCGCTAAAAAAATACTCCTCATATTTATTTTAAATGTCAATAAATCCCTGCAAGAAATTCCGATTCACATCCATGTACAGATACATGTATGGAACACACTATTGTTTTCTTTTTTGCGAACTAATCCCGTGAGTTTTTTTTTTTTTTTTTGAATGATTGCTTGACCCCACAATTGGTCAGCGACCAGTCTTGGGTTTACTCTGCCTCTTGCCCGTGGTCCTAAAGACAACAATTCCAATTGAAAAATGGATGGATAAAAGTGCGCTATTTTCATGACTACATCTTGACAATTGGTAGAAAAAGATAACAGACCTAAGCTTTAACCTCCACTGTTACCATCTGCAATGGCCCAGTTGCTGCATCATCACAGTAAATCAGCACCTAAAATCACCAGTGTACACTTTGTACACACACACACACACACACACACACACACACACACACACACACACACACACGATACAAATAACACCCACACAGTGCAACAGAAGTTCAGATACGCACATCTGAGCAGGATCAGTTAAAAAAAAAAAGTCACATAATTGGCAAAGGCATGGAGGATAATTGGAAATGTATGGTGTGTGTGTATAGGGATGGACATTATTATAATAAGAGGAATCCATGTAGCTTAGCTATTCAGGTTGACAAATGTATAGTTTTAGAAATTGTAGCTATGAATCAACAGTCAGCGCACTTCTTTCCATGTGGAAAGTCGCGCTTAGCAAGTAAGTACACAAGTGCGGTGATGAGACGGCAGCGCTGGTATCTAGCACCGAGGGATGAGGCCTTTCTTGTAGGCGGCCACACCAGCCACTGTGGCGACAGAAAGAAAGCCCGACACTGCCACGAACTTGACCAGACCGCCGACTGAAGGCAAGTTCCTCTCCCAGAAGGTGGTGACGAAGGGGCGCGCTGGCACATCCTGTTAGGATGGAGAAGAGGCAGGGCTACAGTCACACGTGTCGCTTAAGTATGTGTGGTAAAATTCCCGAAAGACTCTTCTCACCTCTGACTCAGGCTCTGTCTGCCAGATCTGGCTGCGGTGGATTTTTCCCATCGTGCACAAAATCTGCAGCACAGTAAATAGTGGTTATTGTGCCATTCAGGGAGTGGGCTATTAAAAAAAAAAAAAAAAAAAACATCTATTCTCACTTTTTAACATAACATAATTTAACAAAATTGACTTTATTTTAATTTACTTTTAATTTCCACTTAATTATTACAGCTAGGCTAATGCAATGTCAGGTAAAGCAACATAACGTATTTTGTCATTTTAATGTAAGGTGACATAATGTACAAGGTAACATCACATAAGTAACAGTCACCTAAGGCAATATCATGTAACAGAAAGTAACGTAATGTAAGGTCATATCTACTGCATTCTTTAAAATATAACATAAAATACTGGAGTTCTGTCCCAGTTTTAACCTATCTACCGTAAATGTTGGTAACTACCAACCACAACAACATCTATCATTCAAATGCGCCACTCCGTCCCGACAGTGATACTTAAAATACGACAAGACAGTTTTGTTCCCTTTTACAGTAAAATATTTGGGACAGATTTGTATTGTTGTGATCAATCTTCAAACAAGTATTCATTCAAAATGCAAACAGCACACTTGAGATACTCTCTCCCAGCATCAGTGTCAGGAAAATAAGTGCAACATCAAAAGGCATTTATGATTTATTATTTTTTTTAAAATAGATGACTAAAACAAGATTTTAAAAGAGATTTGCGGAGCAAGGGAATCGTATTTCAACAAAGCCGGTTAAGTACTCCAAGCGCGCGGCACGCTAAACTTGAAAGAGGGTCTTTTACGGGATGTGTGAGGGACACATGAGACATGTATGCATTCACAAGTGACTTTCGGGTTCCAGTATTTCAGCATCAAAGTGAATTAAGGTGGGGCGGAAGCCTTCCAATCAGGCAAACAAAGCCAAGCTGATCCCTGGTGATAGTGAGGGAGTGCCAGCCAACCTTGTTATATGGAGGAGGCGAAAGGATATCGCATGATGCTAATGATGTTAGCATGGCACCAGGTGCTCAGCATAAGGCAGAAGACAGGAAATTCGGTCAAGTCTTACTGAGATTTAGGATTAGTAACTTGTGCATCGACAAAGACGTCCTGTAACAGTACAATATGAGTCCCAGTAAAGAGCCTCGTGGTTTCTGTCAGTCACAAAGTTACAAAACAACAATGCATTTAGAAATGAAGTATTAATATAGGCACCTGATATTCCACATAAAGAAACACATTGGAGACTGTACGACTAGATAACGGATCGTGTCAATGCATGGCATGGTGTTTTATGGCTTTTTTAAAATAGCATCAGATTGTATTGGACCATTTTAGTGTTGTGTAAGATTGTACGTTCATTTTGGGCGGCATTGTATTGTATGCTATGGAATGTTATGGCAGGTTCTTAAAAAGATCTCTAAAATGTATCGGGAGCCAGTGAAAGGATGCCAGAGTAGGAGTTATGTGCTCCCTCTTACGAGTACCAGTCAAGAGGCGAGCAGCAGCATTGTGAACCACCTAGAGACGCTTAATAGAGGATTGGTTGACTCCAAAGTAAAGTGCATTACAGTAATATACACAATATACAGCGATATACCATATTGCTGATGACAAAACCTCCTGTCCAAATTTGCTCAAGAGTAAATATTCACTCCGCTCATTTTTTTCTACATTACTGATAAAAGCGTAGAGCAGAGGATTGCCAGAAACTTGCAGGGAGCAAAAGGCCACCATCTCGGAGCAGTTGGGAGCTGTGGCCATCAGCTGGTCATGCCTGTTGTGGAGGCAGTACCTTATCGAGCCTTTTTGGGCTGTGAAACATCAGTGGCAGCTGATGGGGTACCGGCAGACTAATGGGAAAGCAGCGTCAGTGGTCGCTGAGGCAAAAAAATCGGGTCAAAACAGGTGAGGCCATGAAGAATGACTTCCGGACAGCCTTGAGGGAATTCTGGTTGACCGTCAAGCATCTCAGTGGACCAGCTCAGCACCCTCAGTAGGGCGCTCAAGGGTGGATGAGACTTCAGCCAACCAGTTGACATATGTTTTGGGGATTGGGAGAAGGGGATCGACCGTGTTGTGTTTGCTGCCAAGCGGTTGGGATGAGAGTCAGCACCTCCAAATCTAAGACCACGGTTGGGGATGAGAGCCCGCCCCAAGTGAAGGAGTTATTTTGGGGTCTTGTTCACGACTGAGGGAAGAATGCAGCATGAGATCAACAGATGGATCTGTGTTTGTCTGTCGTAGTGAAGAAAGAGCGAAGCCGAAAAGGCAAAGCTCTCAATTTACCAGTCAATCTATGTTCATAAGCTTACCTTCGGTCATGAGCTTTGGGTCAAAATCATGTTTCACAACCTGTGCAAATACTGGGACCTGCTTCCAGTCGGTGTAAAGTGTTCTCTACTTTCAGTTACTACATTATCAGGTACCCCAAGGGTGTGTCAAAGCAAACGCCCACCATATGCCAGAACGTCCAGCACGGCGCAGAGCCACCGGCCAACTTTCTAAACATGCTAAAATCAAGATACGCCAGTTTTTACACACAAGAGAACCTGCATTGTCTACAAATAAAGCAAGCATATATATGACATTTTTTCCAACATAGTCTGATATGTTGTGTGTGTTCTGACCTCCCTGGCTGCCCTCTCTCCAGCTTGGACAGCACCTTCCATGTAGCCACTCCACTCAGTGGCGGTCTCGGTGCCTGCAAAGTACAACCTGCCCACCGGCTCTCTCAGCACCCTGCGGGGAAGACACGAAGAGGGTTTCACCGCTGTTCACCATAGACACAGCTCATTCATCCACTGTCCTTACTTTCCAAACTGGGTGAGAATGCCTGGGGGGAAATATGCCGTGTAGCACCCTCCTGAGTACTCCTCTTCACACCAGTTCTTCTCCTCGTAGTGGATCGCCTGGCGCACACATTAATGGCCTGATTTAATAAGAACCCAAAGGTGTGTGTTCACTCTCACTCTAAACAGACTCTGCGCTGTTGGTGGGTATATCTTGTGTGATTTACTAGACTGCAATCTTTTACAAAATCCCCAAAATAGTGTGCGCTAAATTTAAACTGAAAAGAGAGTTCCAGGTCTGGCTAATGTAACAGATTGGAGAGTACCGCAAGTGCAAATCGAAGTTTTTCATTATAGAATTGAAAGTGTTAGATTACATTTGCACTATGAACTCAATGTCTACAGCAGCACCATTTAATCGAAACTTTCCTCCGTCAAGTCTTGTTAACTTTTTGGCTCCACACATTCAAATGGGGTCGCTAACATTTCTTACATTTTTCCAAGGCTTTCTATGGATGAAACATGGACGCCGGGTAGCTTTGATGCACAACTGTGGCCTTGGCAGAGTTGGATGAAGCTCCCCTGGATTGTATGTGTGTGTGTGCGTGTGTGTGTGTGTGTGTGTGTGTGTGTCTGTGTGTGTGTGTGTGTTACATAATGCCACTCAATAAATAGTTTTCAATCAATAACTGCCGTAATTCACTCATCCATCTCTGATACCAGAATAAGCAAAAGAGGCCATTATTTATAAAAACACTGCACAGTGAGCTGGTATTGTCAGAGTTCTCTCTCTCTCTCTCTGACATATTGCTATGCTTTTGAAGAGTTGTAGGCAGCGAGTCTACGCACCTATCTACTCATGCAACAAACCCTCGAAAACGTGTGTCTTATCACACCAGAGTAGAAGGTAATGTTGCAGTCTGACGACAAGCTCTTTCAAGAGCAAGTCAACCCAAAAAATTCCTGGACAATAATGTGTTCTATGAAGTCCCATGAGTCTAAACATGGCATTCTGATTCATATGAGCTTCACAAAACAGGTAAGCAGTGATTGGTCGTTACCCAAGCCCAGAGCAACTGTGATGTCATTTTCAGTTGTCAGACCATGGCAAAATGGCTGCCCCCTAAGAATGCCATAAGAAAAATTTAGGGGTTGGCTTCCCCTTTAACTGTCACATCCTCCATGATTGAACTAAATGGCTACCATATACACAAACTTGTCATGAGAGCCATCACAAAATGGGACAAAACGCGCATCAACCGTGACAAAATTTGAGAGGGCCATGAAATACGAGGAAATTGCTTTGCGTCACACGACACACTATGTTGCCTTGTTTCTACCCAACTGGTTTTGAAATGTTTCACTCATTTTGGGTTCTTTATACCTGACATTGACTCATCAGGTGGTTTGTTTTGATTCGAGCGTCATGATGTACGCAGATTAGCACGCACAACCCTTTACCTCAGCAATCGAGATTGTGCCTCTTTTGTGTGCGCAGACCTTCAGTAAATCAAGCCCATAGGGTTTACATACTCTCCTCGTTCATCTATAACTGCTTCAAAAAACAAAGAGTATGCAGAAAAGTCGTTAAGATTGAATGACTCTGTGTCTTATGTGTTGTGTTATATTATTTTGTTATTGTGTTATTATGACTTCAAGATGGCGCCGCGAGAGTGGCTGCCTTTATGGCAGCTCCTATACTTTTTGTTCTTCTACTTTCTTCCTTTCATAACTTTGCTGCTGTAAATTGGGAATTTCTCCATTGTGAGACGAATAAAGGTTTTCTTATTCTTATTCTGATAGACTGTAAGAGATTCATTCCTGTTTGTGTTTGGGATTCCAAACTCACATGCAGAGCTTCTTCAGTGCCCAGCACTCTGGAGAAGCTCTCACAGATCCTTTTGAATCTAAATACGAGAGAACGTTGTGGGCATAGAAATGAACGTTTGATACATGTTTGTGTTAATCTTTTGTCCCTGTGAGAACAATACCTCTCTTCTTTGGTGAGCCCGCAGAACCTTCTACATTTGCGGGCCAGGATAAATCTGCCAGAAAAAAAAACAACATGATCTTAAAATCAGCCTTAATCTTCAATTGTACACTCAAGTGCAAATGCAACTGGGTTTAGGACAATCCCGACATGTTTTGAAGTTATGAATGGAGCTAGTTAATGCTAATGGAATGAACAGTCTGTACAGCAGACTCTGCACTGTGAGGCCGACGTGCAAACCAGTTGACCAATATGTATATCAGTAATATATTTCATTATGTTTATGAATTAAATATTGGATTCAGTGGGTGTGATTTTTTTCTGAAACATCACAGCCATAAATGACAATACATGGTAAAATACAAACCATTGTTCGAGAACACTTGTGGCACACTGCAAAGAATAGCCAGAAAATTTACCTTCAATAAAATTATATTCAAACTAATTATTATTAATAACCACTTGCGGGCATTTCAGGCAGTCAGTCATCCTTCCATCATTATTTCAGGCCAGCCCAGTTTATTGTCGTCTACGACAGCCACTCGGCGTCAAGAACGTACTTAACTGCGTCACATGCTCACGCTCCCAAAAGTGGTGATTGGTGAAATAAAAAAATATGTCATTGCGGGGTATTCAACACTGTTAGATTTTTTCAAACACTGCTTGTGCTGCATCCGCGTCTGACGGAGTATGTTCTCTACATGGATTGGCTGTCGCTGCCGATGGCAGGTGGACTTGGATGACCTGAAATAATGATGGCTATAAAACCTCGCCTAGGATGGCAGATTGGCTGTCAATCCTGCTGACTTTTAATCGTTTACATTCAAGGTTCATCGCTATGTTTATTGTGGATGATGTTCATATATTTTTTTTCAGTTTTATGTCTGACACAATGTTGGTTTTATTGTTTTGCTCTTATCACTTTTATGTAACTTCCTCTTATGCTGCCTCTTGGCCAGGGTGTCATTATAAATGAAAAATTGTTGTCAATTGACCTGAATTGAATAAAGGTCAAATAAAATAAAAATAAAATCCGTATTGCGCAAGCTTTTATAGGTTAAAAAAATCGAAAAAAATCTAAAAAACCTGATGTGCTCAAAAAAAGTAAAGACGTTTTTGTTAAAAATCTGCCTCAAAATGACAGTTTGGGGCACATCAAGCCATCTCTGATTCAAATATTATTTTCAGTGCATTCACCCCATAATGGCCGGCATACTGCCATCAGGTTTTGTGTCATCCAATGTCAGTCCAATGGGCGCCCCCTCGTCCTCGATCACCATGCTGCCACACAAACCTGAAGAAGACAACCCCCGTAAAATTGAAAAAAAAAAAAAAACCAGCACATCCAAAGCAAATGACAAGTTCTTCCCCTGCTTGTTTTAGTCACCCTTTTTCCTCCAGAAGTTCTCTTTGTAGTACACCATGCACTTGATGACCGAGCCCATGGGGACCCGATTGATTAGCTGGTTCCTCAGTGGGGGCAGCTCGGGGTTAAAGTGTATCTTGAGGTTGAGAACAGGAGGGGTGGCCAAAATCACTTGCTTGGCCTGAGGAGGTTAAAAAACAAACAAACATCTAGATGGCAGCACGGAGCAACAGATGGTTATTGCATTTGGAGTTCAGATTTCTCTGTGTCAGGACTGCATAGATACATGGTGCAGTTATAGTCATTTGTATAATGTTTGTAAAAAAAATAAATAAAAAAATAGGCCACCAAAACCTTCCAGGTGGCAAAAGGAAGTGACTACCATTGACCTGAACTGAAAACGACAGAAAATTATTGTGTTTGGGGTTGCACTGTCAGACACAAACCCAAAAGGTTTAGGTTGTCTTCAAAAACATAAAAATGAATCCAGTGAAAACTGGGTGAGGAGGCCAAATATAGAAAATAGACGACTGTCTGTTGGTGCAGTAGGCCACTTCAAAAGGGACTCACTCTCAAAGGTATGTCCACTTTTTTTGGTGGTGCTGTCTTTCTTGGGCTATTTGAGCAAAAAATAATGGCTAAATAATTCCAGTTTTAGTTTCGGCAGTCCTAATGCTCGCTAACGTTTGCCCCGCTGTAAAACAAATAGCCTATTGGGTGTTACATTTAAGTACTTATTTTCATGGCATAAAACCACCCTATAAATTACAAAATTATTTATTTGTATTTTTTTTTCATTGCCTAAAAACGCCCAGTACAGAACAGTGTGAGTTTAAAACAAGGTTTTCAAGGTTATTCAATCTTACCAGAAGGAGGATAATGGTGTGCATCTGATTATGTTCATGAGCCACAATGTTAGTTTAAGCGTTAAAAGGGTTGTATTGCAGAGTGAGGATGTAAGAAGAGAGATGGTGGAAAATGTTTGTGTGATGAAAATTAAACGGGGCCAAACGTTCTCGCTCCCCAAAAGAAGTACGAGACCTGGGGTATATTTTCTTTAACCAAGAGTGTTTTGGAACCCATACACACGCTACTTTAGCACTTCTTTTTTTCAACTCTGTTACAATGAGGTGTCATAGATAAGGGCTTTACAAAAAACTGAACTGTATTAAAAATAGCATGGTCGAGAAACTTGTACATGATTGGCTCCACAGATAGGAATATGGCAATACGACATGCTCCTTTTGAGCTTCGTGCCTATAGCTTGGCTAACCTGACGTGAGTGATTTCTGTTACATTGGAAGGGAGTCTTGCCCCTGCAAACATGGCCGCTACAGTAAGTCCAGACACTGCTTTTGACGGTAAAGTTGCCTCTGCCAACATAACCGCCATATTTGTTTCCTAGTGGTGCCATCCGAGAAAGCTCAGTCTATTGCCACCTGGAAGTATGTCTGAAATTTTCTGTTACCATGTAGGTCTGTTTATCCGTCGTCTCCACTAGCACCATGTCGCCACTCTGGTCAATCCTGCAGACCGGCGATTGCAGCTTGACCCGATCGCCCAATTCTCTGGCCATGCACTCGCTGATCTGACCTGATCCGCCCACAAACTTCCTCTCCTGCAGGGGATAGAGAGAGCAATTATATCGTGGTATTTGTTTGTGAATAAAGTTGGAATGTTCTTTGTGGGTATTCTCCGGGTACTCCGGTTTCCTCTCACATTCCAAAAATATGCACAGCAAGTTAATTAGGCACTTTATATTGTGTGATTGTGAATGGTTGTTTGTGTGTCTGCGATTGGCTGGCAGCTAGCTCAGGGAGTACCCCGCCTACTGCTCGAAGACAGCTGGGATAGGCTCCAGCACGCTCGCGACCCTTGTGAGGACAAATGGGTGAGAAAATGGATGGACGGATGACAGATGGTTACATCCCCACACCCGTCTACAAAACCTAAAGACGCCCCTGCTTGTAACTTAATGACTAGCAAAAGAAATCATTCACAATTCACGATAAAAGAAAATTGTAGCAGACCTAACTATATAGGTCAACAGAAGTGCTCGGATTGGACGATTGCAGAGCTGCTTGTTACCAGGCAGAGTTCACAAAAGTATATACACATAGGCCAGTTAAAGTGCGCATATTCACAAGGTAAGCATCATACCTGTCCTCCATTTGTTGTGGAGAAAATCCTCATGATTCCTCCTGCCTGCTTGATGTACCACAGGAACCAGAGGGCCGACACCTCGTGGGGTTCGGAGGTCACGTTCACGTTGATAAACAATGTGGCGAAGCGACGGGTGGCACTTCAAACACAAGGCCAGTAGGAGCATTTGGCATTGAAACTGCGCAACTGTAAGCTGTGCTCAATTGGCTTTTTCCTTGACTGAAGTCAGATGTGTGACTGTTTTGTTTGTTTTACGATTTACATTGTTTACCTTCTTATTGTTTTTTAATAATGGTTGTAGATGTTGTAATGTTATTTTTAACCGAGCCTCAATATTTAATTAAGTGTCAATAAAGTGTCTGTTAAGTTATATTTAGACTTTAAATACAAATGTAACCAAGTGATGTCTTACCTGGTCCAGCAGATCTTCTCTATGAGCTGCTGCATGCTCATCTTGTCCCATTCCTCAGCATGGGGGGCTTTCCAGGGGGCTTCTCTGGGGATCTGAAAGAAAAAAAAAAAAAAAAAAAAAAAGGAGGAACCCCTCGGTCAGAATTGACTCCAGAACAGAAGAGCGTGCAGATGACACGAGTGCGTCCAGAGTTTACCTCCTTGCCCATCTCGTCGAAGGTCCTGAACAGATTGTTGAAGTCCAAATGGACGAGAGGGTTCCACGAGGGTGGGAAGGAAGCTTTGAAGGTGGAAGACTTTCCCTAAAGGACGCAATGGAAAGTTTATTTTTGGATTTACCTTTCAGTGACATTTTTACGAACAGCAGGCAGAATGTCCTTTTACTTGCCAGAAACATTATACAACCCTGAGTCTCTCTCTCTCTCTCGTGTCATGTCATTGTCATAGTACTGCCTTTGTAAGACTGTACTATCAAATCATAGCTCTGTATATTTGCTGTTTTGTTTGCTCTTTAACCTGTGTGTGTGTGTGTGTGTGTGTGTGTGTGTGAGTGTGTGTGAGTGAGTGAGTGTGTGTGTGTGAATTACAGCATCTATGAGCATTATTATAGCTGTTTCCCAGAAAGCATGCATCTGTTTAAGTAAGGCGTGGACATAATATAGCAAAGGTTATGCCCATTGACCTTGAACTTGAATGAACTTCACCTTTGGACAAATACACTGTTGGATAACAGTACTGTGCTCTTAAACACGCCAGACTGGTTTTATCATTGATTGTCTGGATGGCACGCACACACGCACGCAAGGACACATAAACACATGTGCATGCAAGCACACAAGCTCAAACAGACATTATGCAAACAGTAACATTGAAAGTTTGAAGGTCATGACTGCCAAACCCTGGACTTTATCTTTACATGAGGGGTGGTGAAGTCTTTTTAATTTCACATGTTGTGTTAATTCGACCACAAGCTTTGATGGCTGGTGAGGCATTAATATTAGAGTCAGGTTAAACATTTAGGAGCCGAACACATTGTCATTACAGTAGCCAGACATGATTATTACTGTATTTTTTTTAATTATGTCTGCATTCTTTTTATATATAACATCTTTTAACCACACACAGTTCAAACAAAGAACAACCAAAGAAATGTCTAACTTCTAAACATAGTTTTAATTTCCATCCATCCATTTTCCGATCCGCTTATCCTCACAAGGGTCGCGGGTGTGCTAGAGCCTATCTCAGCTGTCTTCCGGCCCTCAGCGCGGGACACCCTGGACCGGTTCCCAGCCAATCGCAGGGCACACAGAGATGAACAACCATCCGCGCTCACACTCACAATTAGGGACAATTTTGAGTGGTCAATCGCCTGCCATGCATGTTTTTGGAATGTGGGAGGAAACCGGAGCACCCGGAGAAAACCCACGCAGGCCCGGGGAGAACATGCAAACTCCACACAGGGAGGAGCTGGAATTGAACCCGGTAGCTCTGCACTGTGAGGTTAACGCGCTAACCACTGGACCACCGAGCCGCCAGTTTTAATTTAGTTTGTTTTAGAGAACCTTATTTTTGGACTCCAAAATTTGGGGGCACGAGAAGAGACAGACCAAGCACTTGACAAGAGCCTCCTGTTTTAGTCAAGTAGTATCACCAACAGATGGCACTATTGAACTGTGATATTTCTGCATTTTGTGGAGGGATTGCATAACCTGAGCTGAGCTTGGTTTCTTTCTGCTGCACTTCCTGTATCTCCCATGTATTTGAACAGGAAATATGTAAACTCAGCAATTTTAACAATGACATAATGGATATGAATGCATTTTAAAAACCTTTTGTTCCCAATCCCTCCTTGAAAATAATTGTAATATTTGAACAGGCCTTCCTACATTTGATTTGGTTTCACAGTCATAATGGCCCTCCGAAGGAAACCATAACTACGATGCAGCCCCCGACAAAATTGAGTTTGCCACCCCTGTCTTAAAACATATTTTTATTCTTTGGCTTTTGACTCAGCATGAAACTTTGTTTTGTTTGATTGTGTTGTGCTTTCTACTGTTTATATGTGACCGTTTTATTTTAACTGTCTTGATTGAATTAATATTTTTTTGCTGACAGCTCTTTGTATGCAGGGTGGCTGTTTTGAAGTGCTCTAAAATACAGTTGAGTTTATTGCCTGTTTTTTTTTTCTTGAAACAACAACAAACCCCCTCAAAAATAAGTAAATAAGTAAATAAATAAAATTAATGCTTATGTTTTTCAAAGATATTGATGCCAAAATTGTGCTTACGGGTCTGGAATGACCCAAATATCTTAAATGTGCTTTCTACTTATGTTATATAATTAATGACAAAACACATTTAGAAGATGATGATTGCAAAACGTCTTCCACTTTACTTAACGTTATTTAGTACTTTATATGACAATTGTGCTATTGTCAGTGGCTGGACTTTTGAACTATTTCTCAACACTCATGTAGACATTTAGATTAGACGCTTACACGGAGAAAGTTCATTGTAAGAAAGGTCATGATAGTCAGAGTTTGTTCATGCATAACAATTGTTCCGTGTGAAAATGAGCATCTTCAAATGTTGTTTCTTTATTCTTCTGAAACCCATGAAAAGTCTACATCGCCACATTTGGTGGTGATTATTTAGTTTTTCTCAATATCACGACATAGCATGTGTATATACCAGTGGTGGATGTTGGTCTGTCAAGGAGGGGAAGCTCAATTTCGGCCTACATCATAAAATGTGTCCGTTTATTCATACGTGAATTCTACTCTCCGTTCCTTTTCAAAAAAATTAAAAGGAAAAGGATGCCTTCACCATAAGATCATTGGCTCATGTCGCTGTCAATCAAAAAGAGATTCAGCCTCAGAGAGATCATCCAATCATCATGAAGAAAAGCTGATCTTCTGCACGCCCACTGTCCATAGACTCCCAGAGATGCTGAGCATCCAATGGGTGGGACAAAACCAGCATTTATCCAATGACTCGTCTCGTTTCAATGCATTGGGACAACCTAACTAAACTCTCTAGATGGCCAGCATCCGCGCGGTCCACGCTCAGCGTCCACACAGTTTAAAGCACAGTGAAGCTGTGGGAATGAATGAGAAGAGAGTCGCGTCGTAACCAGTAATAAGAAGCTGATTCGGAACAAAAGTTGAGCGCGTTGTAGCGCATATTTAGTCAATGACGTGTCCACACAATTGTACGTACACACATATATTTGATCACTTACTTTTTGACATTTTAGGGGAAGCTGAGCTTCCCTTGCAGTCTTAGAGCAATCACCTCTGGTACATACATATAGATATAGATAGATAGATAGATAGATAGACAGATAGATAGATGATCGCTCGCTCTCTATATATAGATAGATATATAGATATATAAATAGATATATAGATATAGATATAGATACACACACACGCACGCACGACACACACACACACACGCACGCACACACACACACACACACACACACACACACACACACACACACACACACACACACACACATACACACGGGGGTGGCCCGGTGGTCACAGTGCAGAGGTACCGGGTTCAATTCCAGCTCCGGCCTCCATGTGTGGAATTTGCATGTTCTCCCGGGGCCTGTGTAGGTTTTCTCCGGGTACTCCGGTTTCCTCCCACATTCCAAAAACATGCATGGCAGGCTGATTGAACACTAAATTGTCCCGAGGTATGAGTGTGAGTGGGGATGGTGGTTCGTCTCTGTGATTGACTGGCAACCGTTCAGGGTGTCCCCGGCCCACTGACAGCTGGGATAGGCTCCAGCACCCACCTTGTGAGGATAAAACGGATCGGAAAATGGATGGATGGACA
>NW_017805498.1:263132-318005 GCF_001891065.2 Hippocampus comes | reverse complement strand
ATATATATATATAGAGAGAGAGAGAGAGAGAGAGAGAGAGAGAGAGAGAGAGAGAGAGAGAGAGAGAGAGAGAGAGAGATCGTGGTTTTGGCCATCTCGGTATACTAACTTCACATTGCACAGATAAGTCACATGCCAAAAAGAAGGTGCTCTCGTGATTTTATACAGTATTCAGAAATGTCTACTTCCACAAGCAACAGTTTATGAGCGTTTCCATGGCAATACGGTGAAGTGAAAACACACACACACACACACACACACACACACACACACACGCACGCACACACAAGGAAGGTGAGCGTGTAAGGGGGAGGGGGACAGGATCCAGGATGCACATAAGCATCTGCTTCTCCATCAGAGAGCAGCCAATCGCCTTTCGCTCGGCTGGAAAGACGACATGGACCCAATGCTAAGGCCTCTAGGTGATGCTAAGGTAAGTAAAATATTGGGAACGGCTCAAGAGTTGATTGATATAAAAGACAATCATAATCACATTGCTCATTTAATACTTGCCTGACAGTGTCAATCAGTTGGGATACAGCTCTCATTTGATTGTGTACCTAATGAAGTGGACAGCAAACCGAATAACCCCATCAAAATTTGGCAGAATACAAAGGAACACAGGAAGTTGAGTTGATTCACCAGCTGTGTCATCCACTTAGGCAAAAAATAAATGCTTCCTTCGAATACTGTAAATGTCTCGCTTTTGAGTCGAACACAGCGCCCCTCGACAACAGTCCAAAAATTTAGCATCCTTCACATTAATTAGCATTAGCAATCGTAGTACATTCTGATCTGTATATTGCTGTGTCTGTATGTTAGTTTAATCACACGGTGTAAACAAGCTCCCTGCACAATATCAAATACAATATTACATTACGTGACTACACCGTCTTTTAATGATGATTCGCATTTCATTACAATCAGACATATGACTGCAATTTTATGTGTGTCCATGTTCATGAGAGTCATGTAATATTTTAGTTCTTTTTGTTTTTAATTGCTTTGAATTCCAGTTATACTCCAAAACTGCTTTTAAATAAAAGACATTTGGGTCACCCACTGTACAAAAAGGAAATTATGGCGCACAAATAACATGGCAATAAAGGTCAGACTACCACTTAATTACCCGATGTTTGTCACAAAATTGCAATGAAGCTGTGCGATACTGCTTGAGTGATAAAGCCTACTGTAAAAATATAATAAGGTGATAAAATGTCTAATAAAAAGTCTGCTGGCAAATGAGTGACATGAAAGATTACAGTGCTGACCGCTGCAGGGCTCAGAAGCCTGCTGATACTGAAAACAAGCGCTGGCCTTTTGGATAACAATCTGCCAAGGAAAAGCTGATTAGCATTGCTGCCACGCTAGTAAGGATAGCCCCTGATTACACAATGGCTGTGCACACGTGCTGAGTTGCTAAAAGTCCACCGCCATTCTAAGGCAGTGATTGCCTTCCAGGTCACCGGCAGTTCTATAATTATGTCACTGTCTCTTTAAGAACAGCCTTAAAGAGACATGGGGTCTGCCTTTCCGAATTAACCTGCTGGGGTGCAGCAGGCTAAAGTTTGCTTGTCAAAACAATACAAACAACAACTAATATTAAGATGCAACAATATCATATGGAATAAAAAGCTTCAGCTATTTTTGTTTATAAGCTGTAATAATCAAACATGAGAAAAAGGTTTCAAAAATGATTTCATTCAATTGTTCAATAAGGGAAATTTTGTGCATTTTTGTGTATTTATTTTATGTTTCATGTCCAGTAAAAGCTGAACATATTTGAGTGAATTTCCTTCAACTCAATAAAATATAAAAATGAAAAGCCAATATTTGTATTTATGTAATTTGTAGTTTTGTAATGAGACATTTTTGCTGAATTTTTACCCATTAAAAAAAAGAAACGCAATGGAGGACAAAATTTTGCCATGGAAAATAAAGAAAAATAGTATTAATAATTAATACAAATATTATTTCAAAGCTACTCTCATCGACACATTAAAGTAGAAAGCCTTGCCTGTCACTCTACAATTGAATATGCTGTAGTGACTCCTATTTACATAATTCACCACCAACTACAAACGTGTGATTGCAATGTTTTCATATGCTCGTCAGAGAGTTCACGATTATTTGGTAACGGGGTAGAAATAATCACAGTCCCTTTAAGGACCGCCATGTTAGTCTGTTTGTTGCTATGGAAACTTACTTTCGGCGGGTCTCGTTTGGCGCGGGAGTTTTTTGGGTGAAAATAATAAAAAAAACGACACTCTCTCTCAGTGTGCGAACGTGAGAAATTGTCGCTTTCTTCGAGTTTCTACAATTTCCACAATGCTATAAATTCAAATCTGCAACAATTATGTGTTTAACCAACGCAAGCAATCATATTGATGTGCAGAACACCAAAAACTAGCAATGGTATAAATAACAAATAACAAGTATAGAAATCTGTATGAAGTTATCCATCTGTGTACTAAGAGCATCGATATTCCTCGTATCCTCGCACACATGCATAGCAACATACTTTGTGACATAGCGCTGAGCTTCTGATGGGGCCCACTGTCATGGAAACAAGCCAGGAAGCTACAAATGGATCCTACTGTGATAGTCGTTAGGGGAAACGCACTCGCACAGTGGCTCATGTCAATAACATGTTGAAACTATTCGTGATGTTTCAATTTAGTTCGATTGGTGGTGTACGTAGCCTGATCCTCAAAGTCTTTCTCTGATGTTATGACGCGGTGACCTAAACAACATAGCCGAAAACCAGATAAGACGCACATGCTGGAGTCAGTCATGTGATTTAGAGCTGGGGTAGAAACATGGCAGCAGCATGAAATCAAATCACGTGGATGAAGAAAACAGCGTTAAAAACAGGGGAGCACCAAATGCTAACAAAGAAAGATGGCATCTCTCTTCGAGTGCTTTCAGCAATCCTTTCAGACGTAATAAAAAACCTAACTGCATCATAGCCCCCAGGGAAAGATGAGCATCACTCGTCTCCAAGTACACATGGGATGGATACAGATGGAGTGTTTGTTTGGTGCTGGTGCAAAATCTTTTAGAAAGTATTCCTAGATCAGTGGAAGCTGTCATCTTTTCTTCCTGAAGGTGGTTTGGCCACTTATCCCAAAAATGTTGTTCATATACTGTGGATCCATCCATCCATCCTGCAATTTTTAACACTAATCTGGGATTGGGTTGTGGGATGAGCAGCAGCATTAGTAACAAAGATCAGACTTCCCTCACCCTAGCCACTACGTCGAGCTCTTCCGGGGGAATTCCAAGACGTTTCCAGGGCAGCCGAGAGATAGTCGTCCCCAGGCCCCCCTCCCAGTGGAATGTGCCTGGAGCACCTCTCTCAATGCGGAGGAGCAGTGGCTCTACTCTAAGCACGTCCCATATGGCCAAGCTTCTCACCTTATCTCGAAGGGAGAGGCCTGACACCCAGCTGAGGAAACTATAGAGGGCTCCGTCCTTTTAGCAATTACCCACAATGCATTACCGGCGGCCATATTGGAGGGCTGTTATAAACAAGCCATACACGTGTATGGAGCCCTCTATTTTCAGTCACTTGAATCTGGGATCTTTCGGTCACGACCCATAGCTCGTGACTATAGGTGAGGGTTGTAACGTAGATCGACCGGTAAATTGAGAGCTTCGTCTTTCAGGTCAATACAGAGTCCGCATCACTGCAGACACTGTACCAATACATACAGTATGTCGATCTCCCACTCCATCCTACCCTCACTCGTAAACAAGACCCCAAGACATTTGAACTCCTCCACTTGGAGCAGGATGTCATCCCTGATCTGGAGAGTGCAGTCCAACCTTTTCCGAGCATGGTCTCAGATTAGGAGGTGCTGATTTTCATCCCAACCGCTTCATGCTCGGCTGTGAACCACTCCCGTGAGAGTTGGAGATTGCAGCTTGATGAAGCCAACAGTACCACATCATCTCCAAAAATCAGAGATGCAATACTGAAGCCACCTAAACCAGAACGCCTCAACACCTTGGCTGTGCCTGGAAATCTGACCATGAAGGTTATGAACAGAATCGTGACAAAGGGGAGCCATGGCAGAGTCCAACCTTTACTGGAAACAAATCCAACTTCCTGCTGGCAACGCGAACCAAACTCTGACATCAGCCATACAGGGACTGAACAGTCCTGAAGCAACCCCCAGAGAACTCTCCGATGGACATTATGAACACCTGCTCCAAGTGCACAAAACACAAAAAGACTGGTGAGGCAAACTCCCATGTAACCTCAAAGGCCCTGCAGACGGTGTAGCGCTGGTCTACTGTGCCAGGGGAAGAACAAAAAACCACACTGCTCCTCCTGAATCTGAGATTCAACTTCCCAACGGGCGGTCCTCTCCAGCACCCCCGGATAGAACTTACCAGGGAGGCTGAGGAGTGTGATCCCTTTGTAGGTGGAAAACACACTACGGTCCCCTATCTTAAAAAGGGGGACCACCACCCCGGTGAGCTATGTCTATACATATATATAAAATCCCCCCAAAATCCATGTACAAAGAATGTTTCAACACTCACGTCGACATAATGCAAAAGCCGCTCCTGCTCGTTGACTTTGTAGGTCTTGACACCATATTGCTTAGCCAATCGGAGAATGCGATTCTGTGTCGGACCGACGTAAGCACCACCCAGGTCCACCCATTTGGTCTCCTTATTCTAAAATAAAACATATAAATGCGGTTAAGACATTGACTCAGCTATAAGGAGGCATCTTTTATTGATGGCTTTCCAGAGTCTAAACATGTGCATATACAAGGGTTGCATGGGTTGTTTGCAGTTGTCATGCTATCACTAGCGCTTTCATAGACAGTACAAAATTGCTCTCCTGAAAATTGAAGCAAATGCGAAATGACTTTCAGATTCAAAAACAATTCATTAAGATGAACTTACAACTTTATAGTCGTAGTCAAGTGTGTTTCATGGTATAGCAAGAAAGTCCTGAGACTTGTATCATCTCAGGACTTCCGGTACTTACCCGCGCAGTGAACGTACGACCACCAACTCTGTCGCGGGCTTCCAAGACAACAGGACTCACTCCGTTCTCCAGCAACAGCTTGGCTGCACTCAACCCTGAAAAAGGGAAAAGATGACCTTATCAGTCACAAGACAAGTCATCACCACAAGTCATCAACAAGATGGTGCCCGAGTAGGCAGCCATCAGCAAGTGCTCTTCAAGAGCCTTGCTTTTTCAGTTGTTTTTTTGTTGTTTTTGTGGTTTGTTTTGTCACATGGTGTTGTTGTTTCGTCGTGTGGACCTGATGTGGATTGTTTTCAGCATTTTTGGCCACGACATTCGTCAAAGAAAAATAATATGCGCTTGGTGGTTGCGCCTTCTCGGCAGCACGCGTGTTCCAGCACTGATTTTTGATTGGGAGGAACGTCTGAGCCATCTGACTGTCGTTGCTGGACAGCCCCGGGGTGCTTGCGTTTTTTGCGCCTGAAATGGACAGCATTTTTCACAGCCCCGCTTTGTTCAGCGGAAATGTCGGTGCTGTTGGACAGTCTGCGGCTGGATGGATGGATGGATGACTTGTGGAGCCGACGATGAGAAGAAAGGAGCGTCAGCGCAGAGTGCCGGTGCTTATGTGGAACTGGGAGTCGTGGCTTGGAATTGAAGCGGATTTACATGGGACAGGAGATGTGAGCCAATCTCTTTTTCGTTAATGGACGCTACAGCTTCTTGTTGCTTTCAAACATAACTTGTAGCAAACGTGCACATTTTCAGCATGAGGGTCTTTGATCCACTGGTGAAAGTACACTTTGATTCGCTCCTCTTTCATCTATAACTGCTTCAAACAACAAAGTGTATGCAGAAAAAGTGGTTGCGATTGCACGAGTGTCTGTGTCTTATGTGTTGTGTTGTATTATTTTGTCATTTTATGTTAACTGTTCTTTTGATGGCAGCGCCGGCACCCGCAGCGGCTCCTCTCTCTCCTGTGGTTGCGAGGAAAGTAATTTCATCCGTGCTGTATGTTGCACATGTAGCACATTTGACAATAAAGTTGACTTGAAGTTGACTTGAACTTGAAAACAGTCTGATTTATGCTTAGTTGTCCGGTTAATCGTTACCTCTGATAAATGCAAGGCGTGAACGAAGATGTTATCTCGATTTCATAACAGATCCAGAGGGAGGGAATTTTTCTGTCAAACGTAAAACGTTTAAAGGCAAGGTTTTAAGTCATCCCCGCTGAACTCGGAAGTGGCCTGCTGACTAACAGAACACACAAACACACAACTACTATGCTTTTGTTTTGTTTTTTTCATTTCTCTTAGAGTAAAACAATGTTCTTTTTTTGCCATTTGACGCATAATGGAATTGTCTGTCGTACCGCAGAAACAAAAATTGTCTAATATCATTCTAGAAAAAACATTTGGTGGTCTTCTAGGATCCTGTCAAACAAACACAAATGTGTTACTGTACATTTTTTTTTCACTTCTCTTAAAGCATTTTTCTTTGCTCTCTCCGGTAACAATAAAACTCATCTTATATCATCCTCTGTGAATTATAGAGTAGCCTGCTAGCATGTTGTTGGACAAACAAATGCCATTCAACGCTTTTTTTGTTGTTGTTGTAGTTTTTTACTCTGGTCAGGAAATTTTATGCTGTTGCTGTCTACGATAGATGAGGACAAATAAACACAAATATGGCGCTTTAACAGTGTCCTCACTGTCGTTAATAGTTTATTTCTTTTCTTCTCATTTTTGCTGTTAAACCAGTATTTTAAATGGTACAGACCGTTTGTCTTATATCAACCCCCATCAATCCAGAAATGGTCTACTAACGTGTAGATAGACAAATAAAAGCTTAGCCCCTGTTGATATTTCAATCCCGAGTAGCTTGATGGATTCTAGTTTTGTTAGTTTTGTTTTCTTATGATCCCGTGTGAGTCTTTTGGACTCTCATTTCTACTTAGTAGACTTCTCTAGTCTTGTTCGCCTCACCCTTTTCTCTTTGTGTCCAACAATCAGCTCCTTTTGTCCTTTCTTCATTTGACCATTCATTTCAATCTCTTTCGTTATTCTCATCACAGTAGGATTCAAAGGAGTTGGATTAATTGACCCATATTCCAACTTCAAATGTGTTGACCTGTGGTAACCGTCGTGATGAACACTTGAGAAACTCACCACAAGTCAGACAGGGGGAATCATGTGATGCGAGAAAAGGGGGCGGCTTTCACACTCTGTGGCAGCCTTTTTCAAACTGACCTCAGTCAGAAGGAACTTGGGCGTGGGAAAACGCGCACACGAACACGCATGCACGCACGCACGCACATGCTCACTCACTCACACGCACGCCACACACACACACACACACACACACACACACACACACACACACACAGTGTCTGCCTGGGTGGTACTGGAAAATGTCAGATGAGGAGCCTACTTTTTTTTTTTTTTTTTAGCATAACACCATCTGTGTTGTTGCTGGTTCATGTGAGGTAGGAATTATATTCCTGACAAAAAAAAAAAAAAACTCCCCAAAACAAGCATGCAGAAAATATATAGTGAGTCTATACACTGACGCAAAGCATGCGTAGGGTTACAAAATTCCAGGGATTTTCACATTTGGAAACTTGAGTGGGATTTAAACATGAATATGTGGGACTAAAATTGAAATTTACAAAATTAAAGGTTGGCTCAAATATAAATTAGGAAAATGTGCATAATCCTGATTTAAACAACCATATTTCATGCAAGTACTTTTGAACAGATGTGGGCAATTTACAACATTTTGCCGGACTAGACAGGCAGAATATATTTCTGTCGGTCGTTTGTCAATGACGGACTGAGATGGCTCAACCTGGTTAGTGACAATTACAGTGATGGATGAAAACCCACTTCCGTCAGTGCTTAGTCCATCTTTTTTTTTTTTTTTTTAAAGTTTTCATCATTCGTCTTTTGTATGCAAAACGGGCGTCCATCAGGGACGGACTGACGGGCTTTCTGTCGGTATTGATAGAATGCCTCTGCATTTGAAAATTTAAGCGCCTGAAAGGGTTTAAGATGAGGCTTGAGAATCTTGAGGGAAGGCACTTATTTAATTTAACTTTTGAGACCTTGAAGATAAAAAGTGAAAGGACACCAATTCACTGTTCCTGCATTCTGAGCCTTCTGTTTAGTCAGGAACGAATTCTTTGAAAATACATTCTTGGTCTGTATTTCAATGTGTGACCGATTAAGAGTCAAAAACAAAACCAGCTGTCCTTTCTTATTTTTACAATGCTTGCCCAGACTTTGGCCTGAATACATTTTCAGCCTTCCTACTGCTTCCAAATCCCTCAAAGCCACACTGAGTCTGGAAAGGTTTATGCTACTTTAAACATCGTTTGGCCTGCATTAAACCAACTAGTGGGCCTTTCTTACACAAACACACTCAGCCCATCCAGGCTTTACAGAACACATTAGCCGTGGACACAGCGGACCTCGCAAATCCACAACGTTATTAAAGTGATGCTATTACCTGTGCCAGGCTGGAAAAGGTCATTGTCTGTCTTTGGAAACAAAGAGCATCTGTGCATTGCTTGTTTATGCCCACAGCTATAAGGCGGATGAAGAAACAGTAGCTGCCTATTAGGATTTTCCTTTGATAAGAAAGGTTGTTTGGGTTGATTAAAAAGCTCGTATTATTCTTTTCTGATATAAAAAAATACTGAGAGCAGCTAGGATAAAAAGCTATTCTTGCCTGAATTGGCACAGAACATGAGCACCAAGATAAAAAGGCGGAAAATTATGGTTTAAGCTTTCATCTTTCGGATTGGCTGGGTAGTTTGTACAAATCTAGAGTGAGCAATGAGAACAAGCTCGCATTGTGATTTTTTTCCCCCCGTCTTTATTGATATTCCGATTTGATTTGCAATTCTTTGAGTCAAAGTCCTTTTCTAATGTATTTTTCAACAATTAATCTTTGTTGTCAGACAATGTCAGACAATTTATTATGCATTATAGGATACTAAGGATTAAAAACATGAATATTTTAAAAAGTTCATCTATGACAATTACAGTTATAGACTTACTAAATACACAATACAGTACATTCCATGGCGAGCGGTGTTTTGGAATTCGAGGATTTTTACACGTGGGAGCTGACAGAAGCAGGCGATCATATATTTGTAGTCGCTGATGGTGTAGTGGTACACTTGCCTGACTTTTGTGTGTGTGTGTGTGGCCAGCATGGGATCAGTTCCCACTCAGTGACAGTGTGGATGTGGCTGTGAATGGTTGTTCGTCTCTATATGTGCCCTGTGACTGACTGGCGACTAGTTCAGGGTGTAGTCCGCCTTTCACTCGAAGTCAGCTGGGATAGGCTCCAGCATCCCCTGCTACCCATTAGAGCAGGGGCGTCAAACTCATTTTTGTCGCGGACCACATTGTAATTACTGTTTCCCCCCAGAGGGTTGTTATGAATGTGAAATCATATAAAGAAGTCAAGAATAATGGTTTCTTCAAGTATTGTTTACTGTAATGAAGGATTTGGTAACAAGAAAAATGCTTGCAGGGCGTCGACCTCACAGTGCAGAGGTCGTGGGTTCGATTCCGACTACAGACTTCCTGTGTGGAGTTTGCATGTTCTCCCCGGGCCTGTGTGGGTTTTCTCCGGGTATTCTGGTTTCCTCCCACATTCCAAAAAACATGCATGGCAGATTAACTGAACACTCTAAATTGTCCCTTGGTGTGAGTGTGAGCGCGAATGGTTGTTCATCTGTGTGTACCCAGCGATTGGCTGGCAACCAGTTCAGGGTGTCCACCGCCTACTGCCCGAAGACAGCTGGGATAGGCTACAGCACCCCCCCATGATCCTTGTGAGGATAAAGCGGATCAAAAAATGGATGAATAGATGGAAAATGCTCACAATATCTATGTGTTATTTATTACATATGAGAATTTGAAATTTTGGTACAGATTTTAGTATGCATCATAGAAGTTGTTTGATTTACTTTCGCGGGCCACATAAAATAATGTGGTGGGCTAGATTTGGTGTCCGGTCCTTGAGTTTGACACCTGTGCCTTAGAGGATAAGCGTTGAAAATTAATGTTGACAAAAACACATATTTGGGTGCAGTGGACCAGCTATTTGCGTTGTATAAGGACCGGGCTGGCTCGAAAATCCGTAGAGAGAGAGAGAGAGAGAGAGAGAGAGAGAGAGAGAGAGAGAGAGAGAGAGAGAGAGAGAGAGAGAGAGAGAGAGAGAGATAGATAGATAGATAGATAGATAGATTTGGTTGCTAACAAAGTTGTTGTTTGATATAATGTGTGGAATGGGAAAAAGAGGACAAATTAAGCTCATAAGGCATACATTTGTAGTTGTATCTTAAAACCTGACACCCGTCACCCACACACACACGCGTGCACACGCACACACACACACACACACACACACACACACACACACACACACACACACACACACACACAACAGCGGGGAAAAAAAAACCAGCGACATGCCGTTGCCTTGGCAACGGCGGTGCTTCTAATGGTTAATATAGAGTCACTTGGCAGCATACAATGTCTCCCACTGTTCGTGCACTCCTTTCTGCACCAGACATGGCAACAACCAGGATGCTTTTTAAAATTGTCAGACACACACACACACACACACACACACACACACACACACACACACACACACACACACACACACACACACACACACACACACACGCGCATACAACTTTCAAATGAAATGCCGTCTGCTCTTCTTCCTGGAAAGCAAACGGAAGCAATCCACTAAAAGCTAACAAGTGGGTCTCTTCAATCATGACACTGAGAGGCTCTCTCAGTTGATCTCATTGATCCACATGGGCCAATGTCTCATGTTCTTGACTGAGCATGTTGACCCTCTGCTCACTGGCTTGTTCTAATGAGAATTTTAATGAGAGCGAAAAATTTGATATGTGCCGATACTCCGAAACCTATCAAATGTGTTGAGTCCAAAATGCAACAGTGCTGCCATCAAGACCCATACAAACAAGCAGAAATTTGTTAATAATGGGACACTGACACACAAGTTTAAATTCGTTGCATGCTGAGGTGACTGTGAGCCAGATAGCCGTGCCTCTTAAAGCAAACTTAAACTATGATTGGTTGGTTCAAGAAAGGGTCCCATTGCTAATACAGTATCGCCTAATTAACATCAGGCAGCTATAAAGTGAACAAAATAGGCTGTTAGGAATAAATTTGGCAATACAAATTCTTCAGGGATTCAGGGGAGTCTTGTCATCGCACATGGTATTAACAACACAAAAAGTGATGGAATGTTGCATGGATATGTAGTGCAGTTGAGTGCAGCCAAAGTTGGAAAAAAAAAGAAAAGTGGTCTCCTTTCCATGAATGGATTTTCTGCTCACTGATTTTACATTTTTACTACACAACAGGACAGGGAAGACAGGCAATTGGCGGGTCAGAAATGTATTTGGGTCATGTGTGTTGCAGATCAATGGCCATGTCGATGGGACATTAAACTGGGATTGAGGGGGCATACATTTTTAACTTAAAGGTCAAGCGTGAAGTAAACTCGGCCAACCATCTGTTGAGTAACACTTGGGCGAAAACTATTTCAAGCATACTTTGGTTTGTTTTTCTCATGAAACACACCCAGGTTCATAGTTAGACTCCTAGCAACGCGCTTCACAACAAAAATGCTTTTATTCGGCAACTTTACGTGTGACGTAAAAATATTTAGTTTAGGATTTTCTAAAAGTACTTCACACTTGACCTTTAAAAATGTGATAAAGGTTTTTATTGGCAAACATTAGCAGGCTAGCTAATGAACTATTTGGAACATAAAAATTTACGCTTGTTACTTTTCTTTCACTTGATTGTGTTTTGAACGCAAAACATTCCAGCTTCAGTTTCAATGGTTATGTAGGCGAAGTTTGCTTTGAGTGTTTATAGTTAGGTTATGTGTTATTCATTTTATGTGTCAATTATTTACTCTTTTTTTTGGAGGGGGGTATTCATCATCCTGGTCTTTTTTGGGGGGCCTCCATTGGCTGTAGCTGGGTCCCCCTTCTTCAACCACCCCCACTTACACCCTCTTCCCCTTTCACATCCTCTCACTCCTTATCCATTTCCTGCCCACATTCTTAGCTGCCCCTATTTGATTTACATCTGCTGACACAAAGCAGGGAGACGAATTTCCTTCTGCTTCCTTTTCTTCCCCCGTCCTTCTCACTGTGATAAGTGGATGTCACAAAGCTTTAATGTCATCTCGTAAAAGTCATTCCATCGCCCCTGAAGGACTGCTGGCCATGGGCGGCAGTCTCCAGCAGCAAAAGGACAACTGCGTTTCAAGTGCGGAGAGAAACGGTCATTTGAGCGGGCCGTGACGGTTTTATACGCGTAAACAAATGATGTCGTTACAAGGGCCTAATGTGACACACAAGCGGGTTGACGCTAGCCTTAGTGAATTAGCTTGTTTCTCCACCATTTGTTGGGTACACTTGAGTAGAATTTGAAGTGACACTGACCTAAATGTCAGAATGAGTCTGACTGACAAGACAAACGCTCAGCTGAAGCCAGCGCAACGAGGGCGTCGACTGAGAGGAGCCCACAACACAAAGAAAGCATCTCCCATCGTTGCAACCTGAAACCATCAATCATCAGCAAAAGTCTCTCCAAACACTGCGCTAAGACCACGCCCCCCACCCACCCCCAAAAAAACCAAACAAAACAAAACACCGCTGGAACCCAGCAGAGCAACTGAAATGCTTACAATATACCAGTGCTTCTTAACCTGGGTTCGATCAACCCTCGGGTTTCGGTGAATTGGTCTCAGGGGTTGGACAGAGCCTCTGCCATGGAGGGTAAGACACACCCAACGCAAGATGTCAATTAGTTATGACACGCCCGCTTGGCTATCACTGGCTGCAGATGATCACATTACAATGCTTGTTCAATCAGTGCTGTGGGAAATTTAGTTCGCTTCGTCGTCAATGTGTGACTGTCGTGATAGTACGTCGTTCAATTAAAAAAAAAAAAAAAAAAGTACACGTATCCCTTGAAATTGTATTTACTTTTTTCAATTTTAAATCAATATATATTTTTTAATATCTTGAATTTGTAAAAAATATCTAAATATTTATGTTTCACTAATGATGGGTTTGGTGAATATGCATATTAACTGGTTGGGTTCGGTACCTCTAAAAAGGTTAAGAACCACTGCAATACAGTATGCTTTGGATGGTGGCTCAGTAATGTGCTTTCAAACTGTTGAAGATTGTCAAAACGAATCAAGCAGTACTGTAGAAGATATTTCCACAATCTGTGGATTCGGAATGCCATTGCTGAAAGCAATCCTTGTGGGCGGACCATTTAAAATATTGATTATACTGATACCAGTCTTGGGATGCATACTTAGCGATAGCAATCAATGGTGTTCATCAAATACAAATGGATATTTAGTATTTGACGACAAGGCTTTCAAAGGAGGTTATTTGTACATTTAAACGTAATAATGTTGTGATTATATTGCAACAATTATATTTTATTCAGTGTTGTACGCGTAAAACAATTTTGCAGTATCGCCAAGGTAGAATTTGAACACCAGACAAAATTGAGGAAAATTGTTGATGTTTATTGTGATACTAAATAATCAATTTATAAAAATCGAAAGGATTTAAAGGAACAAAACAGTTTGAGGTCATAGAAATGTTGCAATTTCACAATTCACCGCCTTAATTACCGTATTAAAAGAGTACCAATATTGGCGTTACAAGCTCTGTGTTGATTCAGTATCGGATCACAAATCTTGTAGTATCGCACACCACTATTGACAACAAGGATTGAGGCGCAGGTGCATATTGACACACGACTCGATTCACAACGTGAGTTTCAAAGTGTAACAATCCAACATAATTTACTGGCTTGCAGTGAGGACAATAGAAGAGTGGATCAATAGTCTTTCGCGGCACCGAGCAATGTTTACTCCCATTTAATAAATCGAGCAGACTGTTGTTTTGTCATCCTGTCATTTTGAATTGACTGGACTAAAATATATCTTGCATGACTCCAATAGCATGGTGCATGTATTTCCCAAGTTAGAGTCCATCAAACCAGACTGCACACACGTTGCCTATACAAGAGCAAAAATTGTAACCTTCAAACTTTTAAGAATCAATATCTTCCAGTATTTACTGATACTCATATTAGTCTTGGCGTATGTCCTGAAATGGTGGCTCCTACTCTAATACTGTAAACGCCTTTTCCCAGTTCGCTGCTGGGCACATCATCCACTTAAGACAAATAAATACCTTGCTCAAAAGAGGCCTCCATTTACCCATCAGCAAAATAATAGTAGTATAGAGTATGTGTAACTTTTTCACTTCATGGACATGAACATTAAAGGGTATACTGCTGAGCCCATTTGAATTCAAATGTTAGGCAAAACAGACACTCCAAACAAAACCCTCAACAGCACAAGGGTGGAATTAAGTTTTCTGATATTGATGATGTTTTGTTATGTGACATTTTGAACATAAATAGCATACCCGCAGTCTCTGACCGTTGCATGCATCCACAATTATGCTACCAAGAGCATCACTACCACCATTAGTCCTCCATTGTTTAATATTTGAAAAACGAAAAAACAGACAAACACAAAAACAAAGCCAAAACTCCATCATTTGTGGTTAAGTAAATAAATGAAGACGACGGATAGATTGATTCATGTTTAGACATGGCATGTTCCTCACCATCGAAAGGTGTGGCCTTTGTGGAATTATACTATATTGAATAAATACTTTCATGAGTTTTGGACATTATATAGTAAAGTTCGGCAACTAGAATAATACTACGAATAATACTGATACTAGGACTACTACTATTACTACAGCTATGACTACAACTATCCCTCTATCCATTTTCCGATCCACTTTATCCTTGCAAGTGTTGCTGGGGGTGCTGGAGCCTATCCCAGCTGTCTTTGGGCAGTAGGCGGAGGACACCCTGAACCGGTTGCCAGCTAATCGCAGGGCACACAGAGACGAACGACCATCCATGCTCACACTCACACCTAGGGACAATTTAGAGTGTTCAATCAGCCTGCCATGGATGTTTTTCGGAATGTGGGAGGAAACCGGAGTGCCCGGAGAAAACCATGCAGGCATGGGGAGAACATGCAACTCCACACAGGGAGGCCGTAGCCGGGATCGAACCCATGACCCGTTGCACTGTGAGGTCGACGTGCTAACCACTGGACCACCAGTGGTTACAACTATTATCAATATCAATAGACTACAACTATTATCAATAATAATAATGTTACATTCAAACATTTGACAGCATCCAACAAAAAGGAGAATTATTTTATTTTTACGAATGCAGATTTTTTTTTTTTTTTTTTTTTAAACTTGAAGAATGGGATGCCATCCCACAGCAGCTGGTGACCGGTATGAGGAGGGTGTGCCAGACTGTTGTGGCTGAGCCCGGTTCTTCCACATGCTTATGTGGCCACTGATTGTTAAGTGAATAAATTGTTCAAACATCAATCATCCAATCCACCAAACACCAAACGAGAGACAAAGGCAAATGCGGGGAAAGTTTAGCAATTTTTTTCATGGGCACAACCCATATACTGTATTCATTTCTGCTGCACAAATACTTGTTCCTTACAAATGTGGCACCATCTTAAAGGTCAATAACAGGCTTTCCAATGGTATAAGATTTATTGTCAAAAAGCAGTGTTCTATTAAAGCAACACTCTACCAAAACGTCCTTATTTTTGTGCTGTTTAGTAATAAAAAAACAATAAAATAAAAGTAATTAAAATATACTCCATATCATAAAAAAATAAATAAAAGCAAAATATAATGACACAAAATACTGCATGGATATGAAATGATACTAAATAAAAAATACAACACAAAAACGGAACATAACAAGAGACTACTTAATTGTTCCGCTTGGCAAAGACAATGACAATTCTGTGTCATTAATAAGTAAGCAAGCCAGCAAGCCAAGGGACAGCAGCGACCCCAACACCCTCCCACCCTTCCTCCTGCTCTTATGTAATACAAAGTCTGCCGTGCGTGGATCATTAGCTCTTACTCAACAGGCGTCGTTCTTCTGCTACTGCTCCTGCTCATCGTGCACACATAATATAACCTCCTAAAGGCTATAAAATATCATCCACATGTGTTTGGGGGTGGAACAGTAGTAGCACGCACAGCTTACGGTGCAACAGTTGTCTCCTCCGCATTCCCATCAGGCTTCAGTCAAGCCAATTTACCAATTGTTGCACAATATGTTTCTTAAACATTCAGGGTCATTGTCAAAGCGACGCGTTTCTTACCGGATATTCCTCCGCCGACCACGACCACGTCGTAAGTGTTGCCGAGCGCCGTCATTTTGCTCGATGCTTTCGTCGTCCTGACTGCTGCTGCCGCTGCTGCGTTGATAGCAGGGGCGCATCTGTATTATAAACAGACACGTGTGGGCGGGAGCTGCCGGGCAGGCGTGGACCCCTCAAAATGACTCCGCCCCCAGCGTGTTGTAAAAAAGTGACCCCATGCATCCATTTTGCGAACTGCTTCCCCTAGTCCCCCAAAAATCAAGAGAAAAGACCTTAATGAAGGACATAAAGTATATTGAGTACTGAATTTGAACAAAAGTGATACATGTAGGATCTACTTAATAATTACTGTTTGGATAAAAGTGGGGAAATTAAGTCAACATTGGATTCGCTTGATATTCAATATTTTGGAACATAATATAGCTAAGCGAATGTTTCATGTAATGTTTACCAATTGATTTAAGTATATTTTAAAATATGACTCAATATTTGGAAAACATATTTACCAGCATTATTACTCACAAATTTCCTATTTTTACATTTCTGAGAAATTGCTTGATGTTAAAAAAAATATTTGGATCACAGTAATACAATTACTGAAGTCAAAGGTTGGATCAACCATATTTAACATTTCCTGTTTGGTGTAAAGCAGTAACAATTTGTGAATGTTGGATCTAATTAATATTTACTTTATGGATGGAACAAAAAAATACCTATTGGTTGTTGGAATTAATATTAAATATTTGTGAAATTGATAAAAACCATAAACATTTAATTAAATATTAATTAATGGGCTGGAAAATATCTTAGAATGTTAATCAACCTAATATCCATCCATCCATTTTCCAATCCTCTTTATCCTCACAAGGGTCGGGGATGTGTTGGAGCCTATCCAAGCTGTCTGTGGGCAGTAGGCAGGGGACACCCTGAACTGATTGCCAGCCAATCGCAGGGCACACAGAGACGAACACCCATCTGCACTCACACTCAGACCGAGGGACAATTTCGAGTGCTCCATCATGCATGTTTTTGGAATGTGGGAGGAAACCACAGTGCCCAGAGAAAATCAACTGATTATTTGGATTCATAAATTTTCATGACAGGGCAATTTAAGATTTAATAATTCTAACAGATGACTAATGTGTAAAGTCACACATTAGAGTGACTAAAAGTGACATTAAAGTGATAAAAACCCAAACCTCTCTGCAGTTTAAACTTGATTAGAATTTACTATTGATGTCAGCGCTTGAAGGCTAAAGGGATTTACTTGTGAGTTAGTCGTTTATGGATTAATTTTAATACTACCATGTGCTCTCATATGTCAGTGTAGTGCACATAGCAAGCGACGTGGCCAAGTTGATCTGTCATACAGTGTGTGGGTTTCGGCAACTAGCTTCCATTAGTGATCAGCGACTGTTGTTTTCAAAATTTGGATCACTGGTGTCAGTGTGGCAACATTGCAGATGTAATAGCCAATCAAAAAAATGCATCTGAACTTAATGTTGACTCATTCTGGAAAGTTAAAATAGCAAGTGTGTGTGTGTGTGTGTGTGTGTGTGTGTGTGTGTGTGTGTGTGTGTGTGTGAGAGAGAGAGACCAAAATGCCTATTTTGAGACCATAATCTATTTAATTCAATGGAAAATCTAAACTTTTGTGGGTTCAACATTTATGTCTCAAAGGAACCTTATGGTGACATTGACTCGCATAAATCCATCCAGCCATCCGTCCATTTTCTAATCCACTTATCCTCTCGAGTGTCACAGACATACTGGAGCCTATCCCAGCTGACTTCGGGCAGAAGGTGGGGTACATCCTGAACTGGTCACCAGTCAGTCGCAGGCCACATAGCGGGACGACAAAACATTAACATCCACACCGTCACAGAGTGGGAACCGGTTCAACACAAGACTGACGAGTGTATCAGCGACACTACTTGCATAAATGTGTGATTCATAAAAGAAAGAAAAGAAATACAAAACATGATTAGTTTGTTTGACGTATATTGGAACTGCATGAAAATGTCAGGTGAAATAAAATGTTGCACCATTTCAAGGCACTTGACTTAAGACTATCTCACTGAGCAGAAAAGATTGGCGAGTGTTTCCGTATGGGCCGAATGTTGATTTTTTATCAGCGTTCGTTCAAGTTTGCAAACACAAGCTAAGACGCTCACCACATATTCGCCAACAGTTAAACAAATGTTGAACATGTTCAACAAGAAAAACTGTTTGCAACTGTTGCCTTTCAGGAACCCTGACGAAAAAAAAAAATTGTAACATGCGCAAAAAAATTCATGGCTCAGTGAGATACAGGCTTCAGGCTACTAAAGCCTCTTACTTGCAAAAGAGGAAAAGTCTTTGAGTCCAGGTGTGCACATTAGTGCACTTGCACACTGAAAATATAATAAGCGCACTAGATTGAAATGTGTCACTGCACATTTGTGTACCAAGGGAGGAGAGTGCTCAAGTAATGTGTCATTTGTGAACCACTTGTTCAAATATTATTCTTGATTGAACATACGGAATTGAATCACTTTATGAACTTATTCATTCGTTTGTCAGATTAGCTCAGTCATGAGCATATCGATAGGTTCCGAGCAAGATAACGACCTAGGTCAAGTCAAGCAAATTGGGGACTGATGCCCTCGAGAACTGGAAGCAGTGACGATGCTTGCTTGAAGGCAAGATGCCTCTATGGTCCCATCTTCCCGCTGCTGAAGTGTTAAAAATCATTGCTTTCATCCACACCACCACCACTCAATTACACCACACTCTGTGTGAGCGCATATTTTTCTTTTTATACATAAGAGGAACCACCACTGACATGAAGGCCCCTATTTTTGTGCCAGGTGCAAGTCTAGCGAAAACGCAGTCTCACTGTGCGGATGGGTGGAGTTTTCTTTATATTAGTGTTTTGCTAAAATTGGACGTAACGGGGCCTATGAGCTATTGTGAACCAAGCCAATCCTCGCGGCATCCCTCATTTTCATCACATTCAGAGCAGTCATAGCGCACGCCCTTTCTTCCTCATGGATTGATTCTCTTCGGGGTTTTTTTTTCCTACTACTGAATAATTCCGTTCCTTTCTGCTCACATGAACTTTCTGTCCTGTACCGTCCCATGATTATAGGTAAAGTTGACTCCCATTCTGCAGGAATCCTGCGGGATCCTTGAAAAAAATGTCAGCCTCTACCGAGTATGCCATGACAGATATTGCAGAAACAGAAAACCACCCAACTTGGAGATTGAAGGTACAGCTCAGGTTGTCATCTGAAATATTTTCAAATTTGGGATGTGGATGGACCTTTCTAGAAGTATACACTACTTCTATTGCATGAGGTGCGGGTGCTGTGGTGGCCCGTTGGCCCCACCCTTTGCAGTTTGGGGCACTTGAATGGTTTAACCCTATCATCCACCCTGTAACCTGATACCATGATAAGCTGTCCACTGTGGTAACCGCTGTCCCTGAAAGGGTTCAACTACGGTACTTTTGCATCAAGAGTGACTTTTTTTTCTCCGATAAAACAAATGAAACTCGCATCAATGACACAAACAATATGAGGCAACACGCCTCGTTCATTTTTATTTTTAATGAGAGTAAATGTCTTACTTTCACATGCACAGGACCATGTACAGGGTCCTACATTTTGTGACATAGATATGAACGTATGTACAGGAAATACAAAATCCTTTGAACTGTGTGCCTATAGGAAGGAGAAAGGTGTATGCACATTCCATAAGTGTGGACGGCAAGATAAACGATAGAACACTGGTGCCGGGCCGTTGCAGTGTATTCAGTTGGGTACAACACGACAACACTGCTGTGTGTGCGCGTATGCGTGCGATACTCTATACAGCCAGCAGAGAGCAGCAAGAAGCCTGAAATGACCTTCACTGAAATGACTCCGATGGAACATTGTGCCATACGTGAAAAATATAGGTACTGTAATTTAATAGCTAATTAAAATACGAAATATTTCGTTAAAATGTCAAATAATTTCATGAGCCAACGATTATATCACTACAGTAAATTGAATCTAATCATTCATATCGTATTCATGAATTCATTGTGGGTCCGAATAATTGGATGGGATCTATTCAATTGCCTAAAAGTAACCTTAATCCCACAAAATGTGCAGGATACAGTATGCATCAATATTTGCAAACGGCAGATGAACTTGTAACATGACAATGGGTGTTAACATGCTATGTCTCAATACTTCACTCACTTTTAATTGCATTACAGTACTATAACTTTGTCTTATTTCAATTAATGTCTCCTTGTATATTTAATTAAACTGTGAAAGCACCAACGCAGGTAATTTAACATGTTACTAAATTAAGTCAAAGCTATTTAATTTTGTCGCCCAGTAAATTGCTGCTTATATACGTGTATAGGTTTTACAGTAGTTCGTTGCTAGCAAGCCAGATGGTTATTTGGTTTGCTAGCTAGCATATGAAATAGCTTGTATTGTTAGCTAGCTAATTTACTTGAAATAACCAAAGCAGGTAAATTAGTTACATTAATAGTTCATTTGTCTTACGACAGGATTATGTAAACTGGCTTGGCAGATATAAAATAACTATGTATATTTGGTTATACACTGGTAACTTGACTTTGAGTTTAATTCGTTCAGTGACTGCAGTGCTCAGCCAATTCAATTTATTCATTTACTTATGTCCCACTTTTGAATTTTTCTTGAATAATTGTAAAACTCATTATCTGTTTTATAAGGATTGAGTGATCGAACTAATTGAAGTCTGCATGAAATGAATAATGAACACAAGTCTGTAAATGACAATATGTTACTTTAATGTTTTATGGAGGGAGAAAACCACAAATGGGACAAGAGGAATAGATATTCGATATTCTTCGAAGCAGATTAGCAGGAACTCCACGAAGAAAGTGTGAAGTTTCTTCCAAGTGACAGAATATAGGATGCTTGTATAAATCCAGCGTGATATTATGTGAACCTTAGATTCAAATAGACGACATTTAACAAGCACCTCACACAGTCTGTGAAGAGTCCAAAATTGCCACCCTGATGCAGACACAACCTTCTGACTTTTTTCATCTGTCTTTTTATTTCTTCTTCTTTTTATAGTTCAGCTGACGTCTTTGCATGCCAGTGTCTCTTGTGATTTGCGCCACCAGATGAAATCCTGGATTGGAAGTAGGTACAAATTTATCGGGGTCAGGGTTTGGAGCAACAATTGCAGTGCAGTCCATGAAAGCTTGAGCTTCAAATGGGGCGACTTTTTTTAAGCTTCTTTAATGAGAAAAAATTGTTTTGTTGTCATGCAGAATGCAGAATAATGGAGAACACTGCAATCAGTTCTAGGTGGCTCTGAAAAACCGGTTGCCACATGAGAGTCTTTTAGGGTTTGGAATAGAGAGGGAATTACCCCCACCCTACTCCAAAATTGCTTAGCTCAATTTAGCTGCACTCCTGGCAGTTGCAAGCCAGGATGTACCGGTACGTGGCAGTGATGCGAGTGCCACCGGCGCAGCGCAGGCGCACAGCCTTGAGTTTGGAGGTGTGCGGGCGGCAGCAGGAGCAAGTGCTCTTGAAGGGCTGCTTGAGCACCGAGCTGAAGGAGATGAGCGGGTCGGAGCGCGTCGTTGGGCCGCAGCGGCCCTCGCAGCGTGCCAGAAGCACCATCTGGGAGTGGGGAACACAGAAAAGCTGTTCACTGTGCTGTCCAGAATCAGGGAAACTGGGGAATTTCACCCAGTTTTCTTGATCAACAATCGAAAAATAAATAACAGTGTTGAATAGGAATGAAACAGTCGACAATTTAGAGATGTAACTGCCCATTATTCAGCTTTTTCAATCATGGAACATTCAGAGGGTCAACCGAGGCATCCAGTGAACATAGATCAACGGAGCACAAAAAAAACAAAATAAAAAACAAAAAAACACACAAAAACAAGCAGCAATTTAGACATCCTCTCTCTTTTTTCAGCATTAATTTGAATGAAAAAAATGTTTTCAAGGGGAAGTAAAATAAACAACAGAGATAATATCAGGGAAAGCCCACTAGAACAACTAAACTTTATTTGGGGTTAACCAAAGGCCCTTTAAGTGGTGGCAGATTGGTGATGACTCCCATTTAACATGAATTTGACTTTGATTGGTCAACTCTGAAAACATCACCTCCCTACTTCTAAGATAGTGTGCATACTTTTGCAACCACATTGTCTAAGTTGTTTATTTTTACATCCCTTCTCAAAAAGAATTTATGATCATTTCATTTCATTTGTCTCATCAGTTTGCATCTGTTTAGTTCCCTGGTTTCTTTTTGTCAATAGATGACACTAATGGTTGAAAACATTTTGGAATTATTTGTCTTGGTTCCATTTTTTTATATCATACCAAATTCTAGCACTTCAATAGGAATATGCCGACTTTTTATATCCACTATAGCATTCTCACTGTTACAGTTGCACTTGTCTTTATCTGTATTTCCTAAAAAGAAGAGAAACTACTTTTATTCCACTTTCCTAAAATGAAAATGTTGAATCTGTTATAGCTTAGTCAATATTTATTTTCCTTTTTTTTTTTGGATACTTTTTTAAAGTTGAGAATCTTTTAGTTATTGGCAAAGTTATGCTTAAATAGAGTATGTATACACCAAACTGTGCTTTCTGGCATACTGTTACTACCCATTATAAATTTTTGGTTTGGTTTTGCTTCAGATGTTTTCTGTGAAACACGACGAAAGGCCTCATTCAAGTTAATGACCTTACTTATTTTCCTGTAGACAATATAACAACTTAGCCCCTACAAATATTTTTACATTTGTATTCTGGTAACATTGCAACTTGATCATGGGGACATTTTTCTCTCTATAGTCAGACTTTCTTATAACGTATGACTTCATTCTCTGCAAAGACAATGACAGAAAATTACAACTTTTTTTCTTGTAATATTGGAGGTGTTTTTTTTTTTTTCATGTTTGACGGTGGGAATTTAGGTGATAACATGTTAGCATTACTAAGTGGCCTTCAAATGTAGCTTGCCATTTGGCCTTCGTGGTCTGTCACATCCCATATTTCTCTGCAGGCCATGACTCATTCCTAAAGCAGAGAAAGCGGATTTTAGTTTTGGGGGGGGGGGGGCTATTGGTAATATAGTTATTCACAAGGTTGACTGTAGTGCAGAGGGTGTGGGGTCAATTCCCACTCACAGCATCATGATTTAAGGGTGAGGGTGGGAACTTGTGGCGCAATGTCCAGGTTTGTTATCAGGTCTGCGGTGTCAAGTCAAAACAAATAGTAGATTATCATGCTTGTCCGCCATGTTTTTTTGTTTATCTTCGAGCGGATTTCAACATTTCCCAGCCGAATCGAATGCAGCTCAAGAGCACGAGAAAAAGAAATGGCTTCTTGGAAAAACAAATAAGACTCTCCCGGCTGCGGCTTTGCACCTGTGAGCTCAAATAGTGACAGGTTGACCCAGGAGATCGGGGTCATACTCAGACACGTGTGTGGGGCTAATTTACGATTCCGTCGTCTTTGCGTCGCGTGCGACTCCAACCGAGGATGTCAAGTTGTGTGACGCAAAGCAGCACACATGCCTGATTACCTCCTTGTCCATCAGACCGACATTCTGCTTTGTGGCTCACTGCATTCCTGTCGCCTCCCGACACAGACTCCTGTGTCATGTTTGTCTGTCAGCTGCTGTGTCGCCACCCGTGTACCCACTTTGTCACAAGCCAGTCTGGGACACGCACACACACACAGACACGGTGCAGGCATGTTGTCGCCACTTTAAGACCGTTTGTCTTTGCTGCGGGCCGAGGCTCAGGCTGCCAAACTGCAATACTTCTTTTCTTGAGTGACACTGAGTGTTGCCACAGTTGCGTTAAAGGAGAAACTGTTGCTTTCCTGATTAGTTATTTTACTGTTTATTTTAAAAGTAACTAAGTTAGATCACAAGTTAACAGTTACATTGAGCAGATACCCACAACCTTGCTGAGCATAAAAATGTCACACGGTTTTGCCACTTAATTGGAAGTGCATTTTTAACTTCAGAGTAAAGTTTGATTTTAATGAAAGTAAAATAAAGGCAACCGTTTTGACTAAACATAATTATTTCAATTTCAAAAAATATTGAGTCTTTTGTGGATTTTATTTATCATCAAGGAGATACTTGTTTTTTTTTTTAATTAAAGAGTCTTTCGAGACTTCACTTAACATAAATACATTTTAAAATAAAATTTAAAATAAAGACAGCCTTTTTTTCCTTGACATACTTAAATATTAATCTTGAAAGGGCATATTTGAACATTTATAATGTACATTGTTTATAAATACAACAAATAAATATGGGGATCTCCTCCACTCGCCATCTGGTGCTCTTTTAGCCTGAATGCATACTACGCTGCTATCCATGTTTTTTTTTTTTGTTAATTTTTTTGACGTAGTCATTGAAGCTACAAAATCTGTAGCCACGCATGCACAAAAGAATTCCACACATTCTTGTGTTACTGTACTGATAAATGCGCATCTAAACGCAAAATAAAAAGTGGAGACGAGACGCCTCTTTTGCGTCTTTTGTTCAGATCATCATCATATAAACGTAGTGAAAGACAGAAAGAAACCAGGGAACTAAATACAAGCAAACTGATGGCTGGGGTAGCTGAGTGGAAGACACCAGGGATTACAGAAGTGACAAAATATGCAAAATGATCCAATGTAGCTGATCAAATCGGTGCAAAGTCAACTTCTGAATGCGCTCACGACTAACTTGGAGCCAATCCCAAAAAGTCGCCATGACATATCACTGACAACACAACGTCTTTTAAATTTGCATTTCTAGGTGTCTGTTTTATTTCAAGACGCGGCGACACTCGGTGCTGGCCTCTCTCAGTGCAGTTTTTTGAGTGTACTGTCCCAAGTTTTAAATACAATGATAAGCAGGGCCGACACATGCCGACACGACCAATTGTCGCTCAATCGAGGTGAGTTCATCCCTTCCCCCAAAATTAGTGACCGATTTGTTTTCTGAAACTCAGTAATATATACAATTTATATATACAATATATACAATCCAGCACCTGCGAATGCGGCTCTTCGTAAAGGATTACTATCTCAGTAAATCAAGCTCACCACCAACGTGCATAATCTGTGAGAGCGAACTGTTTGGGCGTTTTAGTAAATCAGGTCCATGGCATTTCAAACATTCTACTCTCTATTCTGTTCCTCCACCTGCATTTTGCTCTGTCTTTAGACCAGATTATCACCTGTGAACATCACGGTCCATGGGGATTTCATCCTATCCTCAACTCAACAAAATAGAAAGGGGCCCCCGAGCAGATCCCCCAATGCAGTCCCACCCCCCACCCTAAAATCCTCTATAACACTAACATAACACCTCCCCACCATTCTACAGCTCTCATACAGGCCCTGTTTTATTCTTATAAACTTCTGTGCCCCTCCAGACTTTGTAATGCGATACCACAGTTTCTCTCTGGGTACCATGTCACGTTTTCTCTCAATCTGCAAAAACACGACACGGCTCCTTATGACATTCTCTCTTCTTCTTCAGTCAACAGCCGCAAGGGCAAATAATACATCTGAGGTATTTGGCATGAAACACTACTGATGCTTCATAAAAGTACTTACTTTTCAGTACTACTCATTCCCAGAACCTTATTATATAGCTCATCAATTTTATTCCTCGATAACAATTCCGCACAAAGCCAAAACCAGCACACTTATCCTCCAATCCTCGGTCATTTCTCGCCATTCAGCAATCTATTGAACAACCCGGTCAAAAAAACGCGATAGCCACCTTTGCACACACATGTACGAGTAAGAGAAAATGAGGAATGTGTGTGCAGGTGGACTGCGTTAAAGAGTTGTCTCCGAGCCAATTACCAGAGTACCATTATAGAAAATGGGTGACTCCTGCTGCGAGCGTGCCGCCGCGCCACAGCTGAGCTGTGTTTCGCGCCACCTGCTCGACACACTCAGAGACAACAATATTAAAAAAAAGACCCGATGCCTGATCGCTCACGCATGACCAACAACTGCGCTGGCATTTAAAGAAAATAGAAGGAAATTGGCATTGCCCTTTGCGCAATAAAACTGTCCTCAGTTCGATTTGTTTTTATTGGGCCTCAATGGTTTTTGCTTTGACTTTCTGCATTCAATCGCTGAACTGTTAAACCACAGAAGATGCGGCGCAAACTGAGAGACATCCACATGCAGGTGCAAGTAAAAGTGAAGTTTGCAGACTGAATTTCCCCTCCCATGCACATAAATGAAGGTTATCTTGATATTACTACACCGGTGAGCCTCATCAGTTATTTGACTTCATTACTAAGTGACACACAAAGAATGCAGCATATTTATATCATATTTAATCATCTATGCTGTCTCTGTTGTTTGGAAGGCAGATGTTTTTTTAATGTGTTTATTTGTGCATTTGCCACTTTGCACTTCAATGACGTTGGGGTATAACCAATTGGTGCGTTTACGCTGCATTTGCATTAACATATGCGACGCTGATCACATTTTTATCCCCTTGAGGAAGAGGCTTGACTCTACTATCTTCCTTTTATGTCTTTAACGACAGTAAGACGCGAGAGACTCACTTATTCAGGGCAACAATTGGGTTGTAACCTGACATGATCGTCAATCTCAAGACAGACCACGATTAACACTCACATTATCAACTTCTGCCAGGTTTCCTCAAGAAAGACCAATCTGTTTAAAAGTGACATATTTGTTTCTTTAGTTTTGAAAAGTTTCACAGCCAGCCAACAAAGTTAGAAAAATTACCCCTGCTCAAAACAATGTCTTATCCTACTGGTCTCACCCAAATTATTAACAATCTACCATATGTATTGAGTTGGGAATTTCATTTTGGGAGAAATGTATATCTCACATTCACTGTAAATCTACACTTCATTATCAAGCGTATTCTCTTACGTGACATACTGGCTTACGTTGTCTGCTTTCAAATAATTGGAACTTTTCATAACGTCGGTGTTTTCAAGAAGTTCCACTTCGAGGCCCATTTAAAAAAGTTTTTACAAGAAACATGACACAATTTTTGGCCTTTTCCGATTCAATAGAAGCGAATGGGGCTTGAGAGTCTTCAAAGTGTGTCCTTGGACTGTGTGAGGATATCAGAGTACTCCAAAAAAGAACCTACGTAAGCACGGGCTCAAACTTGAGACCTTTGTCCTGTGAGGTGAGTAAGCAACCACTTATTATACCCTTGGTTGTCAATCTACTTTCCAGACTGGCTAGAAGGTGTTGCTCTGAGTAACTGAAAGGTTGTGTTTCATTCTTTTTTTTTTACCGCATTGGGAGTTGCACTCGAGAAGACCTAAGACAAATGCTAGCCAATAAGTGTCGGATCTGCCCTCTATTAAACCCCTGATTGAGCATAAAACCAAAACCATAGAAAACATAACCTCTGGATGTTCCTTTTCATTCAAATGCAAGACCAAGTCGGTGTCCCTTGGTTGTGTTGGCAGGAGCTGCTGTTGGCTGTTTTTGCAAATCGGATGCTGGGTACGCAACTTTTTCCAGAGTAGTCTGATTGTATTATCATAACTAAGCAATTTTACCAAAGGGGAACTCGTGACCACGGTAAAGAATTTCAACGTACGAGTAGAGTCTTTCCATCACTCTTTCTGTCTTACCTTGGAGGTGCACTTATAAATTGGGTGGCTGATTGTCTCAACAAAGTGATGCCTCATGCAGCGTTGCGGGTCTGAATCGCTCAAGTGTGAGGGGCGGCCATGGTCGCTGGCCTTGTTGCTGCTGGCGGACTGCGCCAAGCCCAGCAGGGGGCAGCACATAAGGACCAGCAGCAGGCCGGAGGGCGGGACCACAGTGATTGAAGTTTTCATGGTCGGACCACCCTCAGGCTCTGGGCCCTTACAAGGTGTTCCAGCACTGTTCTGTTTGTTCAGGTTTTCTGCACAAGTTGGACTTCAGGGCGTCATATATGACGATGTCTTGATCCCACTCACTGCTTACTACTTGGACAATGGATCTTCAAATCCAGTGCGCTGGAGTGCCAAACTTGGAAGATGGTTTCCTTCAGAGGTCCTCTCCATCTCCAATCGTCTTGATCCACCACTGTCTGGTTGGGGACAAAGACATAACATAATTGATTTACAGTGAACCATCAGAACTTGAAATGGAAAGACTTTGACCTGATAATAAAAGAAAAATATGGATCAAAAGTCAGATGGAAATCTTCAACTTCCATCCATCCATCTTCTAACCAGCTAACCAGTCGACCACCAGGCCGCCCAAATCTGCAACTTGAATGAAAAAACTAGCCAGCTGGCACGAGACAATTTACACAAAAGTCTCAGTACCCTCTTTTTCACAGCTTCATCAAGTTGGGATTTGTCCATTTTAAAAAAATCTGGAGCACTATTATGAATAAGCAGCACAGGTGTGGATGGAGTGAACCAAGTCATTATGCAAATATGGCGCCCTTGGTCATGCTGTACCATCTCCCGTGTAAATGGTAAATAGCAGAATAGTGGGAAAATGGTGGGAGTTTTAACACCTGACACTCACTTCTACTGCTCTCTTGAGTTTTTTTCTGCCAACAACTTTATACATCACACTAAACATCATCTAAATATCCAACTGCGGGAAGCTGTCTAGTTGGGTGAAAGAACACACGTTCCAGCAAACTCCTGCCTTCGCTATAGCTCTTCATGAAAAGTACATGCAGGCGGATAAACGAAGGACCTTCTTCCACGACTCTGATGGGGTAATTTTGCGGGATCTACGTGTTCTAGACGCTACTAAGCCCAAGAAGAAAATAGAAAAAGGAACAAAGTTCTCCACAAATAACTCCAGGTCTAGAATGTACCTGCCTGACCTATTTACACAGAACTCAGCAAACTAGGACAGTAACACAGCAGCCCACACATAATTAGATGACACCAATGTCAGTGTCTGGTGTGACATAAATTCATTTTTGGACAGTGACACTTCACACCCTGGTCCCGCCTTTCCAGCATTCCCTTTTCACACAGCCACTCTCCGCTCACCCCTGTTACGTCTTTGATCGTACCTCTAATGCTTGCAGAGTCGTGTGTCTATTTTAACCCCGCATTCATTGTTCCATGTGGCTTTCACATGGAGCAGTCTTGAACAATGGTTGTTTTTAGGCTTAACTACCAACAACATTCACTTTTTACATGACAACCAAGACTCCTGAACAGCTGCTCAACAGCACAGTTCTATCTCTTCAGTAAAGACTGCACTTGGGATGAACTTTGCGACGCATCGTGAAACCTGTCGTCTCCGTAGGCGGACGCCCCCCCTTGACGCTCACGTCCATGCTTTTTTATTATGGCGCAGAAACCTAAGCCATGCGCAAACAGCCCGGAGCCAGGCCCTTTCCTCTCCACGGGAAGGACTTTTTCATTAAAACAAATCGCTCTCCCAACAAGACCTCTCTCGACTGCAACAAACCACTGAGTCGAGCAGCATATTTTCACATGTATTTATGTAGGGTCTATTTCCAAAATCACAGTTTTACTGTCCTCCAGACAATAGAGTTAAGAGCTGCAGTTAGTTCAGCTGAGGCTGCTGTGCTAATAGGCAATGTGTTGTGAATTAAGAAGTGGGCTGCATGTACGTCTCGGGTCACGGGTCTTAAAGAGGGGCACATTGTGACTGAGTTTTGAGGCTTAGGTCTCTAAGCTGTATGTTGATACTTTTGATTCGTTTGAATTTACAGTCTATTTTTCCCATAGGAAACGGAAATGAAATTTGTCCGTTCCAAGGTCAAGCTGTGCCCCCCCCAGTTTACTGCTATTGATGTATATATTTGTCAAATATGTTTTTCAATTGTGAAGTGGGCAGGAGGATCTGACACCGCTTATGTGCATTTTTCGAAAAGCCATTCCTAATGGTTGTTTTAGCTGTTTTCTAGAAGTGTCACTTTTCCAGAAAGAATCCAATATTTATGAGAATGTGTAGACTTTTTATTGTCAATAAATGACAATTCCTGATGACTATTTAGAAAGCATACTTTCCCCCAATAAAAATGCAACTTTATGTTGCAGCTCCGAAGCAAACAGAGCTGTCGTGTTGGTTTTAAGAATATGCACTTTATTAATTCGTTTCACACTCAAGCGAAAATGGACACGTCAATGTTGGACTACGCGCCTTCTCAACTGCCGTCTAACTCGAGAGGCGTTAAAGGGCCGCTTACGAAAAAGCGTAAATTAATGATCACTTCACTGATGCTCAGAAAAGTGAAAATAATGCAACAAAACAGAAAATCAATTGAATAACATAAACAGTCTCCTACATTTACCCCAACTATATATTTTTCTTCCCCCTAAACAATATACTTCTAAATTTCTCATAGTATATTTTTCCCCTTTTCAGTGTGCTCCTTGGTATGATAGGATGATGTGCCTTCTATGATCGCAATAATTTCCAAACCAGCGCATTTGTCATCATGTTGTTTTCCACAGTCCAACCCACCCAGTCCATTACTCTTACGGGTCCTTTAAAAAAACGATAGTGATAAATAATGAAGTTTATGTGTCCTTTGTTTGACTGTGAAAATGTATCATGTTATACAGACGGGGAGAATTTCAGCATTTGGCACCTGAATGGCAATGCATATTCTGCTTTTTTATGAACACTCCCTGCTGCGAATTCATTGATTTTCCCTTCGAGCGAGTTCACATGAAACCATAATAACACCTCGTTGCCCAAATCTTTCAATTCGAACGCCATTCGCTTGAGGGAAAAACAGAATAGGTGTGTGGTCTGTTCAAATGAGCGCTTACATGGATGTTTGAACATGAGCTGCAAGATAGATTACAGCCAACACAAATCAGCACCTTCAGCGCTGTCACCTCTACACGAAACTCGACACGAAAACTCTGCTCTCGCCGTTAGCCTTGCTTGCGTTTTTCGGTATAGAACTCAAGGGTCATTCAGGTAGCTTTTGTGTCTGTGTGATGAAGTTTTGCACAGAGCTATGGCCAAGTAGAAACATACAAGACACTAGCGAAATAATAGCGACACGTGGGGTTTTAAGATACGGAAGTTGTTTACTACTTGGGTTGTCAAAATCCATAGTAGGCAGAAGGCTCGTTTACTCTCTATGATAGATACACATACGGACTCAGATAGCGCCTAGCCAATTTAGCGATGAGCTTGTTAGCGCGAGAGGCTAACGTAGCACTCTATATTTCCACTTAGTGTTGCCTTTTGTGAAATGGCAAAAACAGATGGACTTAAATGCACAACAGCAGACACAGAAGTTTTGTTCTTTAAAAAAAGTGTCAACGGTCAATCATGTATCTGGTTTTATGTAGCCAGCAAGAATGGGAACAAAAAACAGGAAGTAGAAATCTACCGAAATAAAAGCAATTGCGTAAACAAGCTTGAACAGAAGCCTCACTTCTGTTCAGTAATCCACATTGCTGGCAATGAGCTCCAATTTTCATGACCCTCAAACATCATCTAAAATTAACCAGACATGGGCTTTACTATGACTTATTTCACAGTAACTTATCGTCTTACCACCATCTTAACTGTTGGGGAGAAAAAAACGATTTGAAAGCAGCAAAATCTTTGATTTGGGCTGAAAAGTTTCCTGTGCGTTTGTGACGAGGACAGTGTTCAAAACATATGCATCTATTTTTGGAGCGTAAATGAGCCTTCAGCCTCAGGAGGGAACACATGGAAATTTCCTACTGAGCTTTAATTGACTCCTACTGCCCACTTTGTGTATATTGTGTAGGTGCCCTATGGCCTTTAAATTCTCATTAAGATGACAGATGACAGCTTCATTATGAGCAGAGAGAACTGGAAACCAAACGGTACTCCAACGCTCGACAAACACTCGCCGACCTCTGCTTGTCTGTTGACGGTTGTAATTAGTCAGAGCTCAGTTTTATTACACAACTGATTAAGAATAAGTTTTAAAATGCATTTTGAAATGCAACATTTGCATATTGTATTGCTCATCGAAATATGTTTAACATGGCTGCAACGCATTGGGATAAGTCAAAACAACAACTCCCATCTACTCAAATACTGTACAGTACAATACAATACATCTTTATTTACCGGTATATATTTATAAGAGCTGCAGGTGTAACAAAGGGATTTACAGAACATTTAAAATATTCAAATTGCCTCAATAATTCAGGCTCAATCACTAAGTAAAAGCTACCATTTCTTTCGCTCGTCGATACAGGTTTGGGTTAGTTCCTATGGCGCTGACATATAAGAAGTAGTAAACTGTCGTAAATATTTGCATGAAAAAACAGTTCTCGGCAATGTTCCCTCAAATTTTCTACGCGGGTGAGCAGTCACACAAACTCTCTGAGCATCCCTTAGACCACAGTGAGCAACATCAAAGATGCACATGGTGGCCAAAGCAGCCTCACACCTGTCCAAAACCAAAAGATCAAAGAAAAAAGAGACGTGATACAAGTTACAACAAAATTCAAACCACCTATACATCAAAACAGAACAAATCAATGAATAGAAATTTGTGACACGCGTAAAGTCAGAGCCCCAGTTTGTTACTTTCATTTGAGCATACAGATGATTTTAAGTACAATGAATTAAGTCTCAATGATATCTGTAACAATATGGTCCCACATTGTCCACTCATAAATAATGGAAAACATGTCATTTAATAAAACACAAACATTTCTGGTCACATGACCTCTGAAACATATGAAGGAGCCTCATTTAAGAGGGATCATAAACTACGCCCATGTTTGGACTTCCTGAATGGAATATTCGTTGACGAGAGTGTATGGATATGTGGTTTGAGGGGGTGCAGTTCGCTGCCGTCACGTGCCGAAAGGTAATGATCGGCCGGGGGATGCCGCGGCCATGCTTGCCCGGACCTGCCTGAAATTTGACCGGCCGTGAGGGAAAATCAAGACATTTTCCCCAAATTCCCGATTGTCACTGCACCACTGTTTGGAACATTTACATACAACTATTCTGGGTGCTTTGCTTTCTCAAACATATTTCAAAAGTTAATGTTATTTATCTTCATATGTTAAAATCCCATGACTATGCCCAAAATGTAACATGTTTCGATTCTTCGGCATGTCATGAATATTCACTAACATTTGCTGACTACTGCTAATGTTTTCTTATTTTTAAATGGTTACACATAACCATATCTTACAGATAGTATAAAAAGTGGCTCTGAATCCCTGTAAATATGTTTGTAAAGTGAGCATATACAGTATAGGCTAAATTGGTTGTCTTGCTAATATTGGTAAGATCAGGAGCAGCTTCCCCTCCCTATCTTTTCACACTCCCCCTCTGAACTTTGATTTATGGCGGCCTGGCTGTTCCTAAACAACAGCTGGACCGTGCTCATACTTAGTTTTGTTGGAACGCGATCACTTTGGGTCCTTTCTACTTGCCCCCCACTAAAAAAGGGCCAGGTTGGCAGCAGAGCAAGTCTTTCTTTGTGGATCATTGTGAATGGAACCCATGAAACGCTCAGCTCAATTAAAGGAAACACATTTACTTAATGGCTACTTGAGATGAAGCAACACAGGAATATTCAAGGTAAAGGAAAACCCATCATCTCATGCAAGTCACAGCAGCCCATGTTCTGAGAACAGATGAAATAAATAAAACCGGCAGTGAAAACAGTCACTGCACTGTTCAGGCTTCGAGTGTCATACTCCGTAAGGGATTCTGATAGAGAAGCTAGCTATCGCTTGTGTTCTACTACGTTTGTAGTGTGTCCAGCAGGAGTGTGTGCTTGTTGCCCTGCTATCAAAAGGAATGAATGAATTGGTACAGTGTTGTTTTCTACAGAAACAGCTTAAAAAGAACCTCTAGAACTCTGCAGGAAAAACAACACAGTTCATCCATTGCTCCAAATTTGTTTGCTGGGGCTGGTCTCAATCGATTGTTTATACCTGTACGTAATTCAGTTGGCTTTAATTTGGGGTCCTATGACTAAAATCAAAGACCAATATTTATGTCTCAGTTTAGACTGACTAAAATTGCAGGTAGTCTTCGAAAAACAGTTACAGGGACAGATAATGGGTTGCGCCTGGGTAGTAATTTACCATTTTGCATTCAGTGACTACAAGACAAACAAAAACTGTATGTCTACAATAGTTGGAATTTGTAGATATGCACTTAGCACCCAAAAAAACGATTCTTTGTGAAAATGATCTCGAAAACAACCTACTTTAGCATTTTTCATCCAAAATTCTTCATTTGCTCACACAAAGTCAGTGATCTTTTCCGTGAAAATTAGGGCAGTTTACTCTCGCTAACGGATACAAAAATGAAGATTGAGACTCGAATATAACGGGTGGCACGGTGGTCAACTTGTTAGCACACAAGCCTCACAGTGCAGAGGCGCAGTGTTCAGTTCCGCCTCCGACCTTCCAATGTGGAGTTTGCATGTTCTCCCTCAGGCATGCGTGGGTTTTCTCCGGGTACTCCGCTTTCCTCCCACATTACAAAAACATCCATGGCAAGCTGATTGCACACTCTAAATTGTCCTTCGGTGTGAATGTGAGAGCGAATGGTTGTTTGTCTATGTGTGTGTCCTGCGATTGGCTGGCAACCGGTTCAGGGTGCACTCCGCCTATTGCCCGAAGATAGCTGGAATCGGCTCCAGCACACCCGCAATCTTCGTGACGATAAAGCGGAGTAGGAAATGGATGGATGAATGGATGGATGGATGGATGTTGGCATTACCGGTCTCTCATGAAGAAATTTAAAAAACTATACTTCCTTGTCTGCATGGTCAGTCGTGTTTGTTTACAATTGACAGGAGCATTTTGAGGTTGGACCTTGAGATTTCCAAGTGGTATGTCAATAATTCTGTGTAACAAAAATATGTTTTGGGCAGAGTGGTAGGCTTCCACTTTTTTTCAAAGTGTACGAGTCTGATTCTTATTTCCCAGCTCTCCAAGCATTCTACATGTCTTTGCTACTTTTCTTTGAAACAAAATACGACATGAATGATTCCATGAAATGAGCTGATCATCGAAGACATTCTGTTTGCTCTTGAAACTGACTTGCGTGAAATTTCTGGTACCCCCAGAACTAATTTGCAAGTAAAAGCCAAAGGGCCGCAGGCCAATGGCCTCGTTAAACAACATGAAACATATTTAACTGTCACATCGAGATGGTAAGTCAAACACAAAATTAGCATTTGCCAATCCCGCTTTATTTTCTTTTCAATAAAACTTGGCCAAAGGGTGGTCTCCTGTCTTGCATTATTAAGAAAGATTAGGAGAGCCAAACCACAAAGCCGCAAGACGAGCCGTCCTTGTATCCCTCTGCTTGGGAAGCTCACCAAGTTATGAGAAATTGTTTCAAACCAAAGGCGAGTAGATACAATGACGTCTGTACGGGGAGACTGCGGTGGGAAAGATGCCACACACTGACACAGCCGGGCGCTAATAACAACTACTGGAATGCAGCTCCTTTTGATTTTCCTTTTTGCTTTTGTGTCTTCATTTCTATACACAAGTATTGTATGAGTATTGTACCTTGCACAAAAATATTCTAACGAGACCTTTGATGTAAAGGATCCTAAACTTACCACCAGCCAGTTCCTCGACCATTTTCATCAATCAATGAACTAATCGAAGTAGTAATGTTGTCTTGCATAATACAGTGCTTTCCAAATTTAGAAGACCGTTGAGACTAGTTTTTCTCAGACAACATTCTACAATCATGAAGTGCTTTCATTTTCAGTGAGCTCTTGACGATTTACCATCCTCAACCTTTTTATAGCCAAATTTGAGGCGGCTCATGGGGCTTCTCGGAGAAGTGGTAAATGAATCAAGTATAACTGTCAACCAGTAAAACTTATTTTTCTTCAGGAATGCAAGTCACCATTCTAACATTGAGAAACAAATTGTTGCGAGAGGGTCTAGGCAGTGTTGTTGGGTAATAAAAGTACCAGCAAGTAGCAATAGTAGAAGTAGTAGTCGTCATACTTTACCAGAAACGTTTCAGCATCAACTCTGTGGAACTTTCTTTCCATCTACTGACTTGGCACCCACATTTTTGAAATTAATTAAAGATATGAGTAGTAGTCTTAGTCGTAATCATTCCAAAGTGTCTCAAAGAATCACAACATTGATCACGACTATTTTGGGTCGGTTTCCTGCCAGTTTGCAAGAGCGACATCTTTGAGGGAGGTATCAATCGTAGGATTTGAGGGTTTTTCATTCTCAGACTGATGTTGAATTAAATGAATAAAGTGAACTGACAAACTGGGGCACTCACACCTAAGGACAATTTAGAGTGTTCCATTGACTTGCCATACATGTTTTTGAAATGTGGGAGGAAACCGGATTACCCGGAGAAAACCCACGCAGGCACGGAGAGAACATGCAAACTCCACACAGGGAGGTCAGAGCCGGAATCGAACCTTGCATCTCTGCACTGTGAGGTCGACGCACTAACCACTGGGCCACTCTTCTTCTTCTTCTTCTTTTTCTTCTTATTATTATTAATGGTGCAGGCACTCTTGGGGAAATGTCAACGTAAGCAGTGACGTTTGGACACTTTACGATAATGTAATGACGTAGCTCCAACTTGGCTCTTTGCCGGTGGAAAACCATACACGTTCTTTGTAAGAACTTGTTAAGCACCAGTGAAGCACAGCATTGGCCATGACCAAGTTTATTTTGGTGGAAAGGGTTATGAGTCCCAACCAGAACCTGGTGTATGAGACAGATGTGAGCGTTTTTAGCCAACAGACCCATTTATGATGGGCCGCTTACATGCAGTCGTGAGAAGGGATGCCTCCGGCGGTCATCTTGCATTGCCGAACGCTAAGCGTATTTTCTGTCTCCATGATGAAAATGCCACAGTGTGTGTCGTAAAATCGTAGCAATAAGTCTGAGAGAACATGTAACAAGTCATCTGCAAGAGTGCCACTCAAAGATTTGGCTGCATCGGTCAAGCACTCATTGTACTCAGCTGCCGGCCGGTCGACCCGCGCGATAAAGCTGCGGATCCCCGCGAAGATCCGACTCACCGCACCGGCCCCACGCGCCATCCAGTAAACATCTCAGCAATGTGGAGGGGGGCCCCCGTAGCAAACACAACTTACTTTTTCACATGTGCAGCTTTGCAAATGTGACAACACAAAATCCATGAGTCAAGTGGGCTGCGGATATTTATATGTGCACCCTGCTGTGTGGAACGAATCCATGCGCTCACTGCGAACTTCCCTTGCACACGACATATGGCTGCACCAGTGTGGCATATACGTGTTTGTGCGCGTGCGCGTGTATGTGTGGAACGGGGTGTCATAGTGTCCCATTTAGACACATAATGTCAGTGTTTCACTTGCGCCTCTTTATTAAGACTTTTTTTAGACTTTGGACGGAGCAGAAGACAGCTAATTCATCTTGTGTTCTATCAATCATCCGCACTATTAATAGTCTTGTCTGTCGCAATGTTACACAATCCAAGAACAGAGACTACAAAGCGACTGCACCGTCCAACGTACAGTGTGAAGCAAACGCATTAGACCACCTGTCAAAAAGAAGAGAAGAGCACATCCAGCATCATGAAGTGCTTTGATGTGGACTCTTGAGGTCTTGACATTTTACCTTTTTGAACAAAATCTTTTTATGGCTAAATTGGAAGAGGCTTACTGAGGTTGAAGTGAACCAAGCAACCAACCACTAAATCTAGTCTTCCCTATTTAGGAATGCAAAAAAAAAAAAAGAGACCAAGATAAATCCCTTGGAAAGCTTTTTCCTCCATACCTATATTTCCTTTCAACATCTTTTTCAACAGAGGATTAAACAAAACAAAATGTAGGGAAATGTGATAGTTCTTAGAAACCAAGGTTGAACTTTTTGTCTGTAATTCCAATAGGTATGTTTGCCGCTGCTCATCACTGAAAGAACACCATACCTACGGCAAAGCATTGTGCTTTGGGGCTGTTTTTCTTCAGCTGGAACTGAAGACTTAGTCAAGGTGAAGGGAATAATAGACCACTCCAAATAGCAGTGAGTGTTAGCGCAAAACTTTCAGTCTTCTGTTAGAAAGCAAATATGTCAGGAAAAGCCTACTAGATCAGCTGAAATGTATGTGCGGAGTTAATAAAAGGCACTTTAAATGGTGTTCGTTGATGTAATAAAACTAATCAAAAATAAAATTAAAATGGAGCATTTTCCCAAAATAAAATAAAATAATAAAAACTATTTAAATTGACTGAAAAAAGTCAAAACTAAATCAAAACTCAGTCTGTGCAAAGCCAGAAGCTCAGTTATGAGTGTGTGCTCACATGACCTCAGTTGTATATTTTTCCTCCTCCTCTCAAAAAGATATTTGTTTCAATTAAGAACAGATTAGAAATCACATGGTGGCTAAAGTTTTCAATTGATTTATCTTGGTGTCATTTTTTTTTTTTACAAAAACCTAGCATTTGAAAAATGGTGTGTTCACTTTTTATGTCCGTTGTATGCTTCGCCACTTTTTCAGTTTAAAAAAAATAAAATAAAACCACATTTGAAAGTTAATAAATAACAATAGTGATTACAATCTAGACTATGATGTAATTTCACATTCTACATATTCTACAAAAAATTGATGCTGGCAATTGCCGGGAACAGTTCTTTTACCATCGGACAGCTATGGAATACAATACAAATTAGATTACAAAAAACATTTGCTCTGCACTGTTTATTTAACACTTTCATTACTCATTCGGCGGTTAAGAAAATAATCTGACAAAACTAAAACATAAAACATGATAGCCTCTTTCACACAAAGGTCCTTTCCAGGTCCTTGTCAGAGCCAAGACAGAAGCAAGAGCACTGTAGGCAAAATTTGGGCGAAAATGAAACACTGGCAACCATCCCGCCATCAGCTAATTAGATGACGTCAGCATGCCATACAGTAAGTGATTGGCCTCACATATTGTCAGCCTCTTCAAATAATATGTAAAACGTTCATGTGTAAAATGAATCAAAATAAGAGCCGTATTTGTCAAGTCATATTTTGACCAAAGTTATTTATTTGCCTTCAATCTCACCTAAGGATGTTGGCCACCTATGCTAAAATTGGCTACATCCTTTCTGAAACAGATCATTTATTTCTATCCATCCATCCATCCATCCATTTTCCGAATCAGCTTATCCTCATGAGGGTCGCGGGGCGTGCTGGAACCTTTCCCAGCCGTGTTCGGGCAGTAGGCTGGGCACACCCTGAATTGGTTGCCAGCCAATCGCAGGGCACACATAGACAAACAACCATCTCTGCTCACAATCACACCTAGGGACAATTTAGAGTGTTCCATTAAGAAAAATGGAGAAAACCCACGCAAGCACTGGGAGAACATGCAAACTCCACATAGGAAGGCCGGACCCTGCACGTCTGGGCTGTGACCCGGCGTACTAATCAGTCGACCTTCGGGCCACTTTCATTTCTATCCCTGAGATGAAATTATTCATCGTTGCAATCGAATGCAAATTTCGTTCCGTTTTTTTGTGTTTTCTGAAAAAAAAACGTGAAAATTTGACGTAGGCCATTATTTTCGGGGGAGTGACGATTCAATACTTATGGAACAGCAGCAATTGCTTTTAACACAACATGACATGACATGAGTGTCACTTGCCACTTCGATTCCTGCTCTGATGCTGCCTTTTATGGCAGGAGCACGTTACTGTTTTATCCCCCAAAAGACCACCTTTTACCTCTGTGCTTGTCTTTCACAAGGACACCATCACCCGGCTGTATGATTTGTTCCCCTGTCGCAACGGGCCTCCGTTGACGTCACGATATTCTATTCGTCCCCCTCCTCCTCCTCCCGACCTCACCTCCCTCCATTGTTTCACCAGCTTTTAATAAACTAAAGGGCAGATTCCTGAGTGGAATGAGTCGGGTGGGGGTGGGGGGGGGCGTGGTGCGGGGTCCGGGGTTTTGGATTGTCCAGACTCTTAGACCTGTCCTACACACACAAACACATCCACACACACACGGTTTGGCATGTGGAGTGCCAAGCTCTTCAACTGTCCACTGACGCCAGCCCCCCCACCACCACCCCCACCCCTCCCACACACACACACACACACACACACACACACACACACACACACACAAACAAATGTAGTCTTTCTCTACAGTGGCCCTCCCACACGCTAACCTCCTAAAAAGCTAAGCGCCTCACTAAATATAACACCCCCCTGCCCCCAAGTCCCTAAGTCCCGTTAAGACAAACAACAGGCATCCCTGCGAGGTAAGAGTCTGTTAGCATTACATTTTGTTCCGAATCAATGCACTGTATTGTATGTCACTATTTTAGACCCTGTTGATCAACCGGATTTGTTATTTACAGGTCAAATAAGTCACCATTTTGAGGCTTTTGCCATATCCAAACTTAAAATTAGTCGCACCACAAGACCTTGGTTCAAAATTTACAAAGGACCTTGACATTTTCAAAAGCAGACCCATTAAAACGTCCCAAGAAACCATGCAGAAAAATGTACACGAGTCGTCTGTTTTATTTTAAAGTGGCCATTTTAGGGTAATTTGCAGGTTTCCTTCCAAGATAATCTTTTCTTGCAGATTCATCTGATTGCGAATTCAAAGTATGTACAGTGACTTACAAGTTTAATGGATTGCCTGACCAAGCTGAATCTACTGCCGTATCAAATCAATTTTCCCAAATGACCTTGACATTCCATTAATTAGGGGCATGACAAAAAAACAGCTCGAATCAGTTTTGATTTAAAAGACATGAGTGTGTCGAATCAAACCAAATTGCTCCACGTGAAAATATATTGAGATGCCTATCGTAACTGTCTTTTATTGGAGAGGTATACCTTTGAAGCAAATGCCACGTTTACAGTACTCGCAAGTAAAATCATGTTTGTCAAATGACAAAACGAAACTCATTACATAATACCCTCTCGAATGTCGAATAATTCGGCGATCAAAGATTCATAAAAGAAGGTCGGGCCTTGAGAGTTGTAGTCATCATCTACTGTTAGAAATGTCGAGATTCTCGTCAGATATCCGTTAAATTATACCGCGATACCAAGTGTGCTCTACCACACACCTTCTCATCATCTTGGATTCTACCACCTCAATTTTTCTCATCCATGTCACAGAGAAGTATTTATATAAAAACAACCAATAACACATACCTAGCTGCAGGCTAAAGTCAGGGCATGAAACCAGATCAAGGCTCACATCAAAGCCTCCAACCTCCAGCAAGCAAAAGCTATCGTAGGCGTGTTGTTCGTTTTTAATCGTACCACACCAGATTGTTGGTCTGGAAAGGATTTTTTTTCCCAGTGTTGCAGTTCTTGTGGGGCGTCGCTGAGTGGGACCTTGTGAACATTATACAATCTAATATGATACAAAACATTCATATCAGGCCACATAAACGGGCATTTATAAAAACGAATTTTGTTCCTTTTGGCCTTTCTGTCACATGCGAAGATGTGAAACATTAAAAAAAGCAGTTTTTGTTTGGTTGGGTTTTTTTTCATTTTACTACATCATTTTACTACTTTTTTATTTGAAACATAATTGGTTGTATTTTTCAAATACTATAATTTTAAATATTTATTGTAGCATACTGACCAAAAATATATATTTTTTTGTTGCTTGTCCCATCTCCTTTTGTGAGTCTCTTTTAGTTTTAGTCCCTCAACTTTCGTAGAAAGGGTTCTGTCAGTCGTCATCTGTACCTGTGGGTAAAAAACAAAAAACAAAAAAAAAAAAACTTTTTTTTTTTTTACCCACAGGTACAGATGACGACTGACAGAACCCTTTCTACGATGGAACTTTCCTGTACGACTGAGAGCCTCCACAAGCGTCCCTCAACTTTAATATTGGTCTGCTATTGTTGATGTGCCATTTCCAGCAGTTCCTTGTTTCATGCTTCTGATTAGCCAGGCCAGTTTTTCTGGCACCTTTATTAAGGGTGTAACAAAACCAAACAAAATTTGGATCGAAAAATCGATTTTGACTTCAAATATGAGAGTGCATCAAATCAAACCTAACATATCAAAATGCATACTGAATTGTCTTTAAATGTCTGCTCTGGGTTTGCCATTTTGGATGACTTTTGACCCAGCAGTTTAGTAAGTCTAGTCATTGAGACATTTGCATACATGACTTTCGACATGCTTCTGATTGGCAATAAAAATTTAACATAAAACTTAAGACAATTGAACATAATATAACATCAACATCATACAGTAACAAAGTTAAAAAAAAACAATAAAAACAAAAGACTTTAAACTCAGCGCTCAACTCTGATGCTGTGTTGAAATCCGGGGAATAAAAAAAAAAAAAGGCACGTTTAAAAAAAATGGGCAGTGAAGGGACTTGTCTAATGTGCAGTGTGAGGTCATTCCATAGTTTGGCACCAGTGGCAGAAAAAGCTCTTTCATCTCTCAGCTTCTATTTAGACTTCGGAACCTCCAGGAGCAGCTGGTCAGTTGACCTGCGGCGCCGGCCAGGAGTGTACGGTTGGAGCAGCTCGGAGAGATAACGCGGGGCGAGACCATTTTAAGATTTGATCGATGATCATTTCTCTCATTGAGAAGCCTGCCTATTCTACCAAGGTCCTTTTTTGTCTCCGTCAGCAGAAGTCAATCATAACGTGAAGCACGTAAACACACGCATTTGCAAGATGTTCACCCCCAAGGTCACTCACACCACTCTTAACTTCACATTCCACGTGAGCTGTGCGACCTGCACTTTTCCTTACGCGTCTCCTTGTCATTGCCGGATTAGACGGTTCAGCTCGGCCAAAGGCGAGCACCTTCATTACTGCTGCACATCCCTTCCACCCAATTGCAAGCACTCACACTTTGCTGACACTACACACATGTTTGCATCTCCAAAGTCCCTGTAAAAAGATCACAGGTGGGAATAAGATGCGTACGGTCGTATGAGCAAGTCATAAGTACATCTCAAGTTTTGAACTTCAAGTTTCAAGCAATTGCTGAACTGCTGTGTCAAAACTCAAGCAGGTCAAGTTGAGTCCTCACTAAATTTCAAGCAAGTCATGACTGGAGTTCTGCAAGTCCTAATTCAAGTGAGACAATCTTGCTCAGTCACAAAATACTCGACTTTTCAGATATAAATTGGCAAGAATTGTCACGATGAAGTCGCTCATAAATTTCATCCCAAAATTCCAAGCTCCTAAAATTCGTGACTTACCGGTAGGTCTGACTCGGGGGGTAGAGAAAACAATTCAAGTGGAACCTCCAAGGTCCAACAAAAGAGAGAGACTGAATGTCCAATTTGTTCACATTTTGAACATGAAAGAAATCGTGACACTACAAATAGTCTGTCGCCAGGTTTTATTATTTTAACAGTATTAATTGTGATATAAATGGAAAAAGAAATTAAGCACTATTTATATCGAGACATGAAAGCAATAAAACCGTCTTGACTCAAATAACGACATATCTTTTTTTTTGGTGCCTCCTGCAAAATGTGGATCCAGGCATCCATTATCTGTTGCACTTGTCTTGACTGAGTCACAGCTGAGCTGGAGCCTATTCCAGATGACTTTGGTGCGAGCCGGCCAGGGTTGCCACGCAATCGCATGGTGCATACAGTACACCTCAGACCAAATGTCCAAATCCGCACCTCGAGGGCCACTAGCCTGCATGGTTTAGAAGTTTCCTTCCTTCAGGGTACCTGATTCAAATGATCAGGATCGTGAGAATGCTTCTGCAGAACTTGCAGATGAGCTGATCAGTTGATCATTTGAACTGAATTTGAATTGTTCAATTGGTTGTTATCAGCGCATGCTTTATGACAGGATCCAGGTGTGCAGTGAATGAGAGCCTCTCGTAGAATGACCTTCACTGTTTGCATCGACCATTCAGAGTATATTATTTCAGTTTACATTTTCGATTTGCATTCGGTTTACCATACATTTTTTTGCCAACTTTTTCCTGATGTGTTTTTGTTGGGTTCTGACAACATGAATCTTTGATTAGCACTCGGAACATATCCTTATAAGACATTATATGATGAAACGTGCACATAGCATTTCTCCCAGACTTATTGGTACAACTGTATGCGACACTACATCGCATTTTTACCAAAGAGTCAGAAAACGCAGCAGGGAAACCAGTGCGATCAATTTAGCCAGATTAGGGAGCAACAACACAAGAAAGCTGGTGGTGGTTTCATATCTCGCGAATAAGTGGCATTGTTAAGTCCTGTTCATATATAAGTCCGTGTCTATTTCGCAAATTTCTGGGGGGAACCCTACCTATGCTGCAGAAATCTATTGCAAACATCTGAGATTGATCGTGGTCATTTTTTTGGGTGGGTTTTTATCGTATACACATTTACTGTAATGGCCTCATGTGTGGGAAAAGATGATGTCAGTCACAATGCAGTCTTCAGCCATTTCAGCAGTGGAGTTGCTTTGCTTGCAAGATTTAAAGAGCAACTTGCATGGCTGTCCAATGTCATTCGATGTATTTTATTTTTGTCAAAAGACAACATATTACATTTTACAATACAAAATGCTCTTTATAGGATGGAGATGATATGCAGGTTGGTTCATAGGAACCATCTGTCCAATGAACATTTAATTTTTTTTACTCTGAAATGTAAAGAGTCCGAGTATATATATATATATATATATATATATATATTTTTTTTTGGGGCAAAAAAATGAAATGGCTTGTATTCATACAGCAAAGCACAGCCACCATATGCATGTTTTCAAACGTGCTTACGCTTGTGCAAAAGTAACAAGCATGCATGTAAACTCTGTCCAATGACATGCAACTCAATATTTAAAACAGTACAGCGTATGTTTTTTTTCTTCACATTTTTAAAAAAGGAGAAAATAAAATCACACAATACAGAGATAAATTTGTTGTTTGGTTCATGCATACTATTCTTTATTGGGTTTTTTTTTTGGAAAAAAAAAAGTAAGGAGTAGAATGTAAAAATATTTCTTTTCAAATGTAGGGCTTAAAATGAGATGAAATACAGTACAAAAAATATTTCAACTTCATTACTGCACAAAATGTGGAGAAACATACTTTTTTTAGTGGATGGCCACCATATGCGCACATCCAGCCTGTCTTCATGTACTACCCGCCTCTTTAAAAGTGAAAAGAAGAGAAGTCTTAACCTTCCAAGATGGACAATAGTCTTACCTTCACAAGAGTCCGAGTATCCCCACCATGGAAGACTGGAATTGTCCGACTCTTGTCCCCCTCCTCTCAGCTGCTCTCTACTCATGTGCCTTTCTGCCTGTCTCCCTCTCCCACACTCGCTTCACCTTCTCGTTCTCTCTCTCCGCCTCTCACGGCTCATACCCGAAAGAAGGCAACAGCGTCAGTCGAGGAGGATGCTGCTGCTGCCTGCCAGCATGGCTTGCCACATGTGGTCCGTGACACCGCCAATCACATGCTCCCCCCCCCACCCGACACAGCAGCTGATGCTCTGTGACATGCTTCCTGTGGTGCCAAATGGTAATTCCAGGCCATCAGGAGAAAGAGACCAAAAGTCCATTCAATTATATATATTTTTTAAACGAGGTCAGAGTTCTAAAAGCATTTTATTTGTTTAAAAACAACTGCTCCTTCATAGTCTTAACATCAGCAGGTGGGATGGGTGAAGGGTGGCAGGAGAAGTGGGAATTTCAATACCTCATTGATGGGATCTCCTGGCTTGTAACTCGAGTTTGTATTTCCAAGTCCTCCAGCTGGGAGTTTACATGCACACTTGAATAGAAGTCGTAAAACTGTACCCTGAGCGGTCAACTTCACTTTGTGGATATTTCATTTTAGGAGCATGTGTGAACAATTGCGTTCACCAGGCACATTAAGTACATCTGCACAGTCTGATGAGATCCTAAACAATATCTGTATCCAAACATATGGCTTTATAAAGACCGTACATGCCCTTATATGATATTGTATCCCTACAGGCAATCTCCCGCATGGCTGCATGTATGTATTGTAAAAATGTACCATAAATGTTGAGTAACCAAAACTGACTTGCAATCCAGCCCCACAGACTTATAGGTAAGTTTACGGTACCTCGTAGTCCCAGTTGGTCTCCCTTCCAAGTATGAACCAGGCCATGGTCCCTGGATTTTCTCAGAGTAGTATGGCCGCACAATCCATCTATGTCAAAAGCGAGAGGTAGATCCCAAATGCAGTACATCACACCACATTCATCATTGGTCATGTTTAATGTCTGCAATCCACAGTTAGCACAATAGGGAAACTGTCACTGTGATGTGGTTGCAGCACAACATCTGACCAAACCAAGTCACGGGCAAACAGAAAGCAGGAAGCAGGAAGCAGGAAAGGCCAAGGCAGGACTCGTAATCGGAGACAGAAGACTGAGGTGATCATTTGTTTGTCTACTTATTCTTTGTTGAACAGGGTGAAAGCAATTGATAACAGTTTCTCATTGACAACGCCAACCAGGAGGCAACTTCGAGTTCAGTGTCTTCCCCAAGAACGCTTTAAAAGCAAACAGTCGGCAATGAATCAGTCAGAGGACAACACGCTCTACCAAATGTGCTTCAGCTGATAACCAGGAAAATGACAAGCCAGGATGTTCAAATGTAGGCAGAATCGACAACATGAGGTCTGTCCAAACGAGTACAGTGAAACTCCTCTACAACGAAACCTACATGGGCGAAAATACCCCCTAGTGTGAAAAAATCTTCATTCATTAAAACCATTCCCCCTTTCTGGTCCCCCTACAACGAAAAATCCCCCTGTTGCATAATACGAAAACTTTTTCTCTGCCCTTGCCTCGCAACGAAATTCACTACGATGAAAACAAGCCTTCCGCAAAAATCTAACCCAACCTCAGCCTACAGCGACTCCTACTGCTTAGCTGGAAAACGGCAACAGCAAGCACCACAGTGGCTTACACATGCGCAGTAGTACAGAAAGTATTTGTTATTGTTAGTTTCAGACGCAGCACGAACGTTGCATTGCTAAAATGGCTTCAAAAACGGACCTTTGCAGACCAAGGAGTGAAGAAAAGAAAAGCTTTAATGCTTGAAGACAGGATAAAAGCAATAAAAACGAAAGATGGAGGAAGCAAAGTAAAAGACATGATGCAAGAAATTGATGTAAGTGAAAGTGAATGCTGATCGTAAATTTCACAATTTCTTTCCCTTTTTTTCTTTCTACACTGGCTATATGAAGTGTCAAATAAGCGTATGCTCATACTTATGCACTATTGGAATAAAAATAAAGAGTACACGTAGGTTTGTGTGCGTGTGCATATGCGTGTGTGTGTGTGTGTGCGCGTGTGTGCGTGCGTGTGTGCGTGTGTGTGTGTGTGTCTGTGTGCGTGTGTTTACATCTGTGATAAATTTGCTATACCTGAAGTGAAAAGTCCCCTGTTGTGAAAAATTTCTTGCTGCAAACATGATTTCGGTGTAGAGGAGTTACACTGTACTGGAGAGCCTCACGTGAGAGTGAAAGATCAGGAGAGGCGTAAATCGTGGCTGATTGCTGATTTTAGGAAACTTGTGTGCCCAGGTGAGCTGAGTGTCTTAGGAGGTGGGCATGGCTGACAAGCAGAATGGAGCACTGGAGAGGTGAATGGAAAAACACGGCATACACACTTAAGTCAATGAAGCTAAATTGGAACAATCTATCCATTGAAATGAAATTTATCATCTTTGAGATTTGAGTAATAAAATCCCCAAATTTTTGCTGGATGGCTATTATAGCCATCGGTAGATATTGTGTACAGTAAATACACCCCCTGATGGTTGTGAGCAGAAAATAGTGTGATGACACTTGGTAATTTTAAATTTTGAACCACGAATCCTGAACGGCAAACCGGTTCAGGATTTGCGGTTCGAGATTCGCGGTTCGGGATTTGCGGTTCGAGATTCGCGGTTCGGGATTTGCGGTTCAGGATTTGCAGTTCAAGGTTCGTGGTTCAGGATTCATGGTTCGGGATTCGCGGTTCAAGATTTGTGGTTCAGATTTCGCTGTTTGGGATTCACGGTTCAAGATTTGCGGGTCAGATTTCGTGACTCAAGATTCGTGATTCAAAACTTGTGATTCAGGAATTGCGGTTCAAGATTCGCGGTTCAGGTTTCGCGACTCAAGATTCACAGTTCGAGATTCCTGGTTCGAGATACGCGATTCAAGATTCGCACTTCAAAACTCGCAAACAAGATTCGTGGTTCAGGATTCGCACGTTGGCCTCACAGTGCAGAGGTGCAGTTTTCGATTTCGACTCCGGCCTTCCTGTATGGAGTTTGCATGTTCTCCCCGTGTCTGCGTGGGTTTTCTCCGGATACTCCGGTTTCCTCCCACATTCCAAAATCATGCATGGCAGGGTAATGGAACACTCTAAATTGTCCCTAGGTGTGAGTCTTTGCGTAGATGGTTATTTGTCTCTGTGTGCCCTGTTATTGGCTGGTAATCGGTTCAAGGTGTCCCCTGCCTACTGCTCAATGACAGGGGAGATAGGCTCCAGGACACCCGGGACACTCGTGAAAATAAGCAGATTAGAAAATGGATGGATGGATGAATACACAACCAACTGGTTTTCATCATTAGAGATTTAACATTTTATTCTTACGTTTAAACTGTGCACGATATTTTCCTTTCTATTAACGTTTTTGGACAAATCTGGCCCCATGGCATAGGTTTTGGTCTCGGAGACGACGTGACGTCAGGAACACAGTGATTTTGCCGGCTACAGCAACAATGCTTGGGTAAGACAGGTTTGTTCATTTGGAACGGCCCCTGTGTCAGGCTATCAGCATCAAAGTGTATGGGGTCATCTTCATCTCCTGGATTTAAAAAGTAATTTGATGGCTCTCGTCAACCTGTATGGAGCACTTGAGCACTTGCTTGTGTTTGAGTATTTTTTTCTTTTTTTTTTTTTTTTTAATCGAGTTACCGGAATTAAGCAAGGCCTCATTTAAGCCCGGAATCAAATTTAATGTCATTGCGCATGTGTGAGTACAGGACAACGAAATTCATCTAACAGTTACAACGTGTCCAAGAAACATAAAAAAGAAAAAAAAACAACAAAATAAAAACAATGAACAACAGAGGGGCCGAGAATAGAAAGGCTTGATGAGGTTCCAAAAACCGGCGCCCCAATTTTCTTTCATGAAAAAGAAAAAAATAAGGAAGGTGGAGGGGAAAACAAGAAGCCCTAAGCTTTGCTCACAAAGTTATAATTGTTTGTGAACAGATCCTGGCAGTTTTATGAAATTGTATTTCATGATCAACAGGTATGTTTTTTCCTCTTTTTCATTAAAAACGATTATTTTATATGAATGTATGTATATATATTTTATGTGTGTGTGTGTGTGTGTGTGTGTGTGTGTGTGTGTGTGTGTGTGTGTTTTGCTGTTTTGTGATGTTTTTATATAGCCCTTGAATTGGGCCTCATTGGGTGGTGCAAGGAATCTCCCATCTTTTGTGTCGGTTAAAAACTGTAACACCCATTCTAGACACAAACACCTGCATAAACAGAAGGACTGAAACTCACTTTATAGTCACTGTACTTGCTCCACCAGTGAAGATACAAAACTTGAGCAAATAGAATTCCACCAGGCTGTCCGGAAGATACCGTTTATAGTGCTTCAGAAGAATATATTTCTAGAGATGTCACGATACAATGGAGGGGATTCTCCAATCCCCCAAAAATGTGTTCAAATTTGGGTAGTGAGTAACCTTGGCCACAAAGCCGAAACAGTGAAAGAGCGGGGGATTACTGTATACCCTAATGAAGTGTACTCTGAGTGCATATGGCAATGTGCATTCGAGAATGATGCCCGCAGGACATTCAAATATAATGACTTCATCCGTTATCCTCACATGGCTCCATGTGATGAGAGACACCCAAAAGATGAAGAATTAAAAATGAGAGAAAAGATGATAAATGGTCTTCATGAATGACACTTAACTGCGCTGGAGGCCAAATCATCACATTATCTGTTATATCTTCTGTCTCCATTTTTGGATGTCTTTGCGGTCTTTTGCTCTTTTGCTTCTCAAAATAAGACTTACATTGACACATTTTGGCATTCTTTAGGTGCATCGGAGGGAATCCAGCAAATGAGCAAGGGAGGAAGAAGGCACAGCCAGACTCATAAGTCACATCATCACAAAGCGAATGGAGTGAAGGTGAATTTTTCACACACACTGAAAGTTGTGATTGCGTCCGTATGTTAGTACCTGTATATGACAAATGCAAAAAGGCAGGACTGTACCACTGCAGATTGGGGGGTGTTGGTCAACTAAATGCTTTCAAGTATCCTAAAAGAAATCCGTAAACAAAAGCGACTCTGGTTTTCCGTGGAAAAGATGTAAAACAATGTAAAAAGTTCATTCATTTAACTCAGTCAATTATTTGGTCATATTTAATTTTAAATAATAAGAAAATAATCAATAATAAGAAAATAACTATGTATAGCCATTAAAATATCGTTGCATTGTCGCATAGTCTGAGTGGCAACGCAATGTGTGTTGTATGTATGTGGGTAGTGTGCATGCTTTGTGTGAAGGTGGGCAGTGAAAACTCGTGAAACCAGCAGTGTATCAGCGCCTCCGTTGTTACTTCACCCGGTTCTTTTATCTTTGATGCTCACGTTTCATATTGACAGTAAGAAGTGGCCCATTTACAAAATTTTTCCTGATACATCATTCGTCAACGGCTTGTGCACCTGTCTGTCAATGTCCATCCAACGTTTTTTTTCAAGCCAAACCAAACTAATCATCAGTTATATTATTTTAACCACGCTTCGGTCATCGCTTGTGTCAGTAAGTTTCACCGGTGCACCGGTCTGTCTAAAAAAACATCCAATTTGATTAAAATGTTCAATGGAGTACACAATATTTCAGTGTATCTACAAACGGTGGCTGTCCACAGTTTTACACACACACACACACACACACACACACACACACACACACACACACACACACACACACACACACACACACACACACACACACACTGATACATTTAACATAGACTAATTTGCCCATCTACTGAACTGTTAATACAGCGGGAGCACGTTGATGGCTGCGTGCCGCTGTTTTAACTCCCAAAATGACAAAAAGTTTACATCTAAAGTTTAAAATGGCTAACCTCACTCAAAACACCCATTTGCAGAATTGGCTGCAATTGGCCACATTGCCTGTAAATGGCGCTGTGGTGCACGCAATAGACAGACAACGTGTTTCTGGGTTGTGTCGCTGTTGTCACAAATACACAGCACACTAGTGAAGACAAACCACTGTGTGATGGCCATGTTGGCAGAAAAGGTCATGGAGAGCATGGACATTATCTTTATATTGCCGCAGGCACGCAGCTCAAAAGGAGCGTGTCCTATCTGCCTATCTAGCTCTCACCATGTCGTACGAGTGCATGTCTCTTGAACTTGCTGTTTTTTTTATACGGTATACAGTTGCTTTTGGGTCAAGCCCGTATCTATGGAATGCAACTGGGAATGCAACTGTAATGGAGATGAAAAAAAAGAGGAACAGCTACACACCATTAGTCAAGCAGTTTTATCTTTATTTATTTTTAAAAACAGTCTGAATCAATGTTGATTTTAATGGACAATTGGTTCTAATGGATAACTCCCCACCCCTATTAGTCCATCAAATCAAGAATTCATTGTCAATTTAAAGAATAGTTAACTTCTTTGATTATAAAATACAGGTCCAACTACTGAATTTACACATCCCCATTGCAAGTGGGTAGTTAAAAAAAAAATCAAATTAATGATTGTACCTTAATCCAGATCCTCGCCAGAAATGAATGGCTTCTTGATGGGCACACGTGCCGCCGCCGTAGCACAAACCTTCATGGAAATGAGTTGTGTTGTTTGTGATTAATCTTTGTAACGAACTAACAAACTGCGATCAGTGGAGGTCATGAAAATAGTTGTCAAAATTGTTTGTTGAGATGGAAGCGCACACGTGAGCGACTTCTGGTATGCGAGCTCCAAATTCTCGGGGGAAATAAAGGGCAGTGCTAAGTGGAGCTTAGCGGGTCAAAAGTTTAAAATGCACAATCACCTGAATGACCTCGGCCGACCCTCAAATTTCTCACCTTCTCTAGCCTCACGCGCACACACGCACACACGCATGCATGCACACACACACACACACACACACACACACACACACACACACACACACACACACACACACACACACACACACACACACCTTCAGGAGCTGGATGATGGGCGGGGGCGCGATTTACAGCCATGAGAAGATGGCCCCCGCGACTCCACCAGCAAAAAGAAGCAATAGCCTCCTGTAGAGTTGTACAAGCAAAGTTTGGGGTCTAATGACACTTCCAGGCATCATCAGACATGGCTGCTGCTGACATTATCATTATCACAGTAAAACGTCGTAACTCTCACTCACACAAACACACACGGTCAGCAAGTAAATGGCTTAAAACAATGCACCATAATATCACATTAACAGAATGCTTAAGTCAGCCAAATGTGAATCCCATATGTGGCGGGAAAAGGGTGGGCCCGCAGGAAGAAGCCTGTAGCCAGGAGACGAACCACCTTCAAGGACATTTCCCAAACTGAGGTCCGCGCGCGAGCGCCCTCTCTGGGCTGCGTGCACAGGATTAAAAGTGTAATGCGTGCACAGGATTAAAAGTGTAATGCTGATCTGGTGTTATAATTGTAAAAACATGTTCAGGAAATACTGGCATGAATGAATCGGTCGAACACCTTCAGACAAAATCCATTTGATGACTTTAAACTCACATAGCGGTGTTGCATTTGATCATGTTTTGTTGATTAAACATGATACTGATATTGGCCACAAACGGGATTTTTGGACAGGGGGAAGTTGTGGGGCATCGAAGAGGGACCGTGTTTTGGGAAAGGCTGTTTTAGACTTTAGCGACACCTGGACAATGTAATCACATCTATTACAAGAGCTGTATCAAAAAATAAGGATTGGTTTTGATTGATACTGTCATGGAGTTTTTCCTTTGTAATATATACAGTATATGAATTAAGCCTTTCATGCACCCTGAAACCTTATAACGTGATACGCTGTCCACTGTAGTAACCGCTGTCCCTGAAAGGGTTCACGTGGGTTGTGTAAAACTGCCCTGCATCTTACTGAGAAATGTTTCTCATGTTTGGCACTCAAGGTAACTACAGCAAGTACCACCTTGGGTGCAAGCAACGCGACCCACCAGAGCTGTCACACTGATGCGAACGGTCCTGACTGGTCCTCTCTCCCATCATCGTGGCGGGATTAGCCGGCCAGGGTCACATCGCATCTTGAGTCCGACACTCGGTGGCCCGTGGGCGTGCGGCCCTGACTGGAATTTGTACTGAAAAATTCCAGGATTTTAGTAAATGAGACAACAGCTGTTGGAGGACGAGAGGCAGTTTAGGTCCAAATGGAATGAAAAAAGATGAGAGAAGAACAAATCAGGACAAGACAGATGTCCGCTAAGGTGGAAAAATTGTGTTTTGTATCACCACACACAGTGTGAACCAATAAGTTCATATCTGTGTGCCCTGCGACTGGCTGGCAACCGGTTCAGGGTGTCCCCCGCCTACTGTCCGAAGACAGCTGGGATAGGTTCCATCACCCCCCGCGAATCTCCCGAGGATAAAGCGGATCGGAAAATGAATGAATGAATGAATGAATGAATGATCAGAAGACCTTAATCAAAGCTATGCGGACCAAAACCATCCATCCAACTGTTTTCTAACCCGCTTATCTTCACAAGGGTCCATGGCGTGCTGGGACCTGTCCCAGCCGTCCTGTTTTTGCTGGGGAAAAAAAGAGGCGTTGGTTCATCTCGTTCATTTATAACAGCAAACGAATCACAAAACTCTTGATCACTTTGGTTATCATTTGAACTTTATTAATGATGAGGTCTATTCCGATTCAGACTTTTCACACACATTTTCAAGGAGGAGGAGCTGGGCATCCATATTATGCCACCTACTACTACCGGTAATGAGATTGCAAACCCCAACCAACTACAACAAAATGGTCAGCTTTCCACATGACATGAGCTTCCACTCTGATGTTTGAGCAAGGGGTCCTCAAACTTCTTGGGTGTGGCCCCCCACCCCCCCCCCCCCCCCCTCACTTTCCTAATGCTAATTAAACATAACATAATGTCTAAATGCCACAGGAATTTAAAATGTGTTTTTTTTTTTTTTTTTTTAACGTAAATTGAGTTACAAGCTTGTTCATAACAAATTCAACTCATAAGTTGAGGTAAAAAAAAAAACAGGACATTATCTTGAAATACTATGTCTATTATGAAAAACAAAAACAAAAAAACTTTCTTTAGGAATGTAAGATGAGGAAAGGTCAGAATCATACCAGAGGTTTTAATTGTCCTGACATAGGACCTTGCGGATGCACAAGCTATGGTTCACAGAGTTTGATAGCCACTGATTCAGAGACATTACAAAAATAACATAAAACTGTCGCATCTCATCAGTACCTGTTGTTTCCACAGCTGTGAGCTGATAGCAGTGATCCTCCGCTGTAGCCAATTTTCTATCTCGTAAATTCAGCTC